>NC_137882.1:34697416-35134916 GCF_963924005.1 Protomyctophum bolini
GGGGTCCAGGGAGCAGGTTGAGGATTTCATGCGTGCAATGACAGTTGACAGCTCAGATGGTGAGATGTCAGTGAATGAGGAGAAGGAGTGTGGAGTGGGTATGGTAGGCTCAGGTTCAGGTCCGGGGGGGAGGGTGGCCAGCTGGCTGTGAATATTCTTGATTTTCTCATGAAAGAAGGTTAGGAAGTTATTGCATTTTTCAGTGGTGAAGGAGTGGGAAATGGTGTCCATGGGTTTGAGTAGTTTGTTTATGGTGGAGAAAAGTACTCTGGGGTTGCCACTACCTGACTGAATGAGTCCAGAGTAGTGTGAGGTGCGGGTGGAGTTGATGGTGTCCTTGTAGAGCTGCATGTGCTGTTTATGCATGTCGGAGTGAACGGTGAGCCCAGTCCTCTTGGATAGCCTTTCCAGCTGTCGGCCCTTGGACTTGAGGCTGCTGAGTTCATCCGTGAACCAGGGAGCAGTGTGGGTAAATGAGACAGAACGGGTTTGTACAGGTGCAAGATGGTCGAGGGAGGAGGAGAGTGTGGTGTTGAAAATGTTAACCAGTTCGGTGGGGGAGTCAGACTGTGTGAAGGAGGAGATGGAGATGGTGTCGGAGAGGGATACGGAGAGAGACGAGGAGTTGATGGATTTTAACTTCCGGAACTTTATGGTGCGTTTTAGCTTCTCGTGGGGGGTGGGGGTGTCAATGCGGAAGTCTATGGCAAAGTGGTCTGAGATGGAAGCACCAAAATTGGTGCTAGATATTTGGCTGATACTGGAGTTGGTGGAGCAGACTAGGTCGAGGGTATGGCCTTTAATATGGGTGGGGAAATCGATGTGTTGAGTGAAATTAAATAGTGTCAGGATGTCCATAAATTCGGAAGCAGCTGTGCAAGTGGATTTTTCCACGTGGAAATTGAAGTCGCCCAGGAGTGTGACAGATGGGGATATGGAAGACAGTTGTGTGAGAAATCCTGATAGGTCGGAAAGAAAAGATGGGTTGGGCTTGGGGACTCGATAAATGACAGCGATGACCAGTGGTTTGGGGCCGGATAGTTTGAAAGTGAGGGATTCAAATGATGGTGGGGGCTGGATGGGGATTTTGGTTAATTGTATGTTAAGCCGGTGGATGACAGCAATGCCACCACCGGCACGCCCGTCCAGGCGAGGATTGTCCATATAGGAATAGCCGGAGGGGGTAGATTTATTTAGTGTGATGTATTCCTGAGGTTTTTGCCAGGTTTCAGTGATGAATATAAAATCCAGATTTTTGTCAGTGATGTAGTTGTTGATAATGGATTCCTTGAGGTTGAGAGAACGGGAGTTAAACAGTGCGCATTTGAGATGAGTTGATGTGCTGACGGAATGAGGTGCTTTGACTAAGGCTCTCAGACAGACAGGGCGCACGTGGGGTTTGTTGTGGTGACTGCGTGACGTCACGGCTGGACGGAGACTGGGCAACAGAGATGGAATGGAGTTTCTTGTGCAGGCAGCAAACTTATGTCGGCTACCCCTGTGAGAGTAGCGGGGTCGGCGGGGAAGTCCGTGTTCTTTTATGGTTGTGGTATATCCAGGAGTTATTGTGATATTCAGTTGGTGGAGTTCAACGGAGGAGTAGTGGATTGTCATGCTGTCCGGTGGTATCGTTGACGGGGCTCTGGCTCTGCTAACCGCAATCCAGACGAAGCTAGCAGGCAGCCCCACTATGCTAGCAGATAGCACAGAAGAGCTAGCCGGTAGGCCAGCGATGTCAGCGGGCGGTCGCAGGCAGAGCTCCCGCGGACAGAGAGCGAAGAGGCCGAGGACTGTAATCCAAAGCATGCCGGGCACACTGTAGTCTTGATCTAGCTCGAAACAGGTAATCTGCTGTAACACCAGCCAAGCGACGAGTGAAGGCAACCAGGGCCAACTACGCCAACAAGTGCTGGTAGCAGGTTACCGCAGACAGTTCAGTCGCCGAGTAGGTCTCTCCAGCGACAGAGGCTAACAGCACCGCAGACAACAAGGATCGCTGTCCGGGTGGGGGACCTCCTCAGCGGGGGTGAAGGAGAGGAGGCAGACGGATAGCCAGGGAAGCTACCTACAATGTCGGAAAAAAAATCCTTGTCAGGAGGAACAACCACAACTCATAAAAGGGACACAAGGAAAGAAAAGGTGCAAAAGAAGACTAAACTATTAACTATTCAAACAATGCTGTTATGCTGTTAAAAGAAAACAAAATCTAAACTATAAGGATCGGAGAAGCGGCGACAGACACGCCAGCGTCCTCTCACGTCCTCTCACATACACATCACATACACATCATCTTGGCCACCAACCTGCCACTGACCACCAACCTGCCACTGACCACCAACCTGCCACTGACAACCAACCTGCCACTAACCACCACTGACCACCAACCTGCCACTGACCACCGACCTGCCACTAACCACCAACCTGCCACTAACCACCACTGACCACCAACCTGCCACTGACCACCAACCTGCCACTAACCACCACTGACCACCAACCTGCCACTGACCACCAACCTGCCACTAACCACCACTGACCACCAACCTGCCACTGACCACCAACCTGCCACTGACCACCAACCTGCCACTAACCACTACTGACCACCAACCTGCCACTGACCACCAATCTGCCTCTAACCACCACTGACCACCAACCTGCCACTGACCACCAACCTGCCACTAACCACCACTGACCACCAACCTGCCACTGACCACCAACCTGCCTCTAACCACCACTGACCACCAACCTGCCACTGACCACCAACCTGACACTGACCACCAACCTGCCACTGACCACCAACCTGCCACTGACCACCAACCTGCCTCTAACCACCACTGACCACCAACCTGACACTGACCACCAACCTGCCACTAACCACCACTGACCACCAACCTGACACTGACCACCAACCTGCCACTAACCACCACTGACCACCAACCTGACACTGACCACCAACCTGCCACTGACCACCAACCTGACACTGACCACCAACCTGCCACTGACCGCCACTGACCACCAACCTGCCACTGACCACCACTGACCACCAACCTGACACTGACCACCAACCTGCCACTGACCACCACTGACCACCAACCTGACACTGACCACCAACCTGCCACTGACCACCACTGACCACCAACCTGCCACTGACCACCAACCTGACACTGACCACCACTGACCACCAACCTGCCACTGACCACCACTGACCACCAACCTGACACTGACCACCAACCTGACACTGACCACCAACCTGCCACTGACCACCAACCTGACACTGACCACCACTGACCACCAACCTGCCACTGACTAAGGCGACATGTTGCGAACCGATTTGCAAGTTTATTGCGGATCCCATTGTCTCTCGTAAGGTACAAAAGTATTGGCATAAAAATGTACTTAATGTACCAAAAGTATAAGTAGCCTACTCAATATAATAGAATATGGCCCATTTCAAATGTCTAAAAAATCATTCGAAAATAGCTGATCTACAAGCTCACAATGCGTCGCAATCGGCTATTTTCAAATGGCCGAAATGTATAAAAGGCTGAAGTGGTTAATTATGTTTTGTAATAATAATCAAAATCTACAAAGTAACTAAAGTTTCCAAATAAATGTAGAGGAGTAAAAGTACAATATTGGGATTCGAGATGTAGTGGAGTAGAAGTAAAAGCATTGGAAATGACAAATACAAATACCTCAAAATTGAACTCATGTACAGTACTTGTACAGTACAGTAACTCTACTTTGTTACTTTCCACCACTGATACCTATGTACGTTAAGCCCTGCCTCTGTGTGGGCCTAAAGGCCCAGATCGGTGTTGTGAAAGATTACGTAATGTCGTCATCTGGCACAGGGGACGGCACTGCATGGGTATAAAACCTAACAACTGGACACTGGATGGAGAAGGTGGGAGGGGTTGTTAGACAGAGGAGGACAGTCATGAGGACTTCTTTAGACATACAACTGTTTTCATACTTGATGATGTTCTCTTCCTTCTCTCCTTTGTCTTCATCCTCTTCCTCTTCTTGTGAGTTCCAGGCACCGTTAAAACATGGAGGAATGTACAAGGCTGGAGATGTGCTTCTGGGTGGTTTGTTTCCATTCCACTTCTCCTCTGTGTTCCCTGAGCTGACGTTCACACAGTCCAAGGAACAGAAGCCCTCCTGCAGTGGGTGAGTATCACGAAGAAAACACCAACCTTGTTTTGATGTATAGAAACATGATTAGTTGATGTGTATATTTCTACAAAGATATAGGCTGTCGGGTGGAAACCTTCTCAGAACATGTGTTTGGATGGATCGGGTCGTTATTATTTAGTCACAAGCACTTTCACCTAAATATTTTCTTCAAAAATAGCAAAAAATAATTTGTCACACTGTAGTATGACAAAGTAAGTCATTTATTAAACAAAAACAGAACGTTTAAATATGGAGATACAAGGTTTCTGCCTGACAGCAATGATATTCAAGGCTACAGTGTAATTGTGTGTGTTAGTTTTTACATGGCAGTGTTCAGATTGGCACAGACCATGGCTTTTGCCATCACTGAGATCAACAGAGACCCCAGCCTGCTCCCCAATGTGACTCTGGGATACCTTTGCTATGACACCTGTTTAACGCTTGGAGTTGCAGTCCCTGCAGCGTTGTCACTGATCAGTGGGAGAGAGGAGCAGTTTACACTGGATCAGAGCTGTGTTGGCTCTCCGCCAGTACTTGGAATTGTGGGTCCTAGTACCTCAAAAAGTTCTATTACCATCTCTAGAATATTAGGTGTATACAGAGTGCCCATGGTAAATTTCCTATCCCCTTTCACAATAGCCTATTTTATTTTGATTACTTGGCAAATCTATAATATGATAAATATAAAATGTTGTATTTTTGGAGTTTGAAAGACATAATCGTTGCTGTCGAGAAGAAACCTTGTGTCTCCATATTTCAACTTGTAATGCTTAAAGTATCAAACACAGCCGATCAACAAGGTCAAAGTGTGACATGTTCTGAACTTTTCTTTTTTCTTTCTTGTTCTGTGTTTTTTCCCCCTTTTTTGTTTTAAGTGAAAGTGGTAAGTTACTGCACTTAGCCTGTGTTTTACAGGTATGTTAGTTCATGGTACAGCATCAATTCCTCTATACAATTATAGACTGTCCTTAAAGAAAAGGCAGGTAAACTAAACAGACCTACAGATGTGCCATTCCAACTCTTCACACTTCACACTCTTCATACTGATCTGTTCTTGAATGTTTCTGAAAATGCATGTTTTCCCTGCAGGTTTAATTCACTGATTAGCCTAATGTTAATGCTATGCTTTGCTACTGAAAAGAAGTGTCCAGCAGAGGAACAATATCTATTCAGGATAATTTACATATAACACATTGACATATGCCCCTTACTAAACTGTTCTGTTTCTGACAATGCACTGACAATCTACTGAACTGTTCTGTTTCTGACAATGCACTGACAATCTACTGAACTGTTCTGTTTCTGGCAATGCACTGCATTCTACTGAATTTCCAATGACATGTAAAGTTCTCAAACAGCACATCCAAATATCTCTGGTCAGCATCCGTTCCACAGTATTGGAAATAATCATGTTTCTACATCTGGAAATGTTTGTCTTTACTTTCAGATTAAAAAATAAATCCGGCACAGTGTTATGCATTTTTGCAATTAAGGAAATGATTGCCAGCTACAGTATTTCCACTATCTTCCTTTGCTAAATTGAAACTTCTTGAGCTTTTGACAGGATAAACCAAACTGTTTCAGAAGCTGGTTGTGGCATATCTAAGCACATTGTACATACATGGATGATCTATCTAGTGCAATACAGGCTGTCTTATAGGTAACTATCATGAATCACCTTATGTACGCTTATGACCTGGTCATTCTGAATCCACACAGTGGAGGGTTAAAAGCAGCTATTGAAAGTGTGATCAAATTATGGCCATGATCATGACATCATTTTTCTTGACAGTTCTGGTCCTGTCAGTGCATTTCTTTTAACCCTAGAAGGAATATTTTTCAAGGAATATTTAAAATCTAATATGCATGTTTTTCACAGATCCCCCCCCCCCCCCCCATGATAGGCCCGCACCATGATATCTATTTTTTGTTGTTTTTGTGAGTCATGATGAAATATTGAAGAAGAGTAGCTCAAGTTGCCATGCATGCAGTGGCGGCCTTATGTTTAAATCGTTTCAATTGAAACGGGCCTCGAGCCTCCAGGGGCCTCCCCATTTTGTTGGCAAGATTTAAAAATAATAAAGCCCCGACTGTCTGCAGAGTTTGTTTCTCCTGGCTTCTGTGTGATTTATTTATCCTTCCAAGCCCACTATACCATGTACTATACATCCTGCGTCTACTACATCCTGTAGTTCACTTAAGAAATAAAAGTATTGTTATAAGTAGTTTTTATTTTTAACCACTGAGGAAGAGGAAGTCTACCCGACTAGAAGTGCCGGGTGGTAGTGGAATAATAACAACAACATGCTTTTAGCCAAAGTTCATAAAAAATGCAATTACGTTAAACATGGTATATCCTCCGTGGCGGCGTCATTAGGTGAGTACTAGTTAATTAATTGTTACGTTTCATAGTATCATTCATCATCAACAACAGGCTGAATGCCACCCAAAATGAACAGGTTACAGCCTACAGGATTCTCATTCTGTTACTGTCACTGCCTGCAAGGATGGCCGCCGTGCCATTTCTTATAAACTATCTAATTCATACGTGGGTCGTCGTGGGTCCACGTGGATTTGTTGTTGTTCATGCGCCACGGTGCGTGGTCGTGGAGAGGGCATCAGAGCGCAGAACAGCCTAGTTATAGTATGGCATATTGTCTGTACTCTCTGCAATCTCTTTCTGTCCAGTCCTATGTGTACAGGCTGGCAATTGTGAGAGAGCTGTAAAAGGGATATTGTCTATGGTCAGTTCATGGTGTGTATCATTCTCGTTTTTAACCGGGCCGTGATAATGCAATGACGGTAGGCAGTAGCCCTAATACAATGTAACCAACTTGCGCAAGCATTCAAAAATGGGTTTTAATTGTCGGGTAATGGAAAATAACGGACAATAATCTAATTTAAATAATCTAGCACTAGCAGCGCTGACAGTTGCGATTGCATCATTGTATAGCCTATGCTGCCTTCCAGTTATATACCTTAAAGTAAAAAAATATGTTTAATCAAGCAAGCTGCTTTTGTGTATTTTCTACTTGGCTGTGTATGCTGTTCATGCTTTGAAGTCCGATAATACACACTGACAAAAAATAATTATGAATTATTAAAATGATGATGTCATGAACGGGGCCTCCCGATCCTTAAGGCTGCCCCTGCATGCATGTATTGCTGTACTTCAATATATTTTGATGAGAAATATTTTGTATGGAATATTTTACATTGGGTAAAATATACCCGTGTTTGTATCGGACTTGCAAGATATGGGGATGCCATACCTTTGGTTGCTTTGGATGCTAGCATCAGAGTCAATGGAGGGAGCGGAGAAGGTGGGAGAATTTTGGCTGGTTGAAGACCAAAATGAGGCTTCATTCACAAAATGTGAAGAGAACATATAACGAACTGATTATCACAGGTAATAAAGTAAGTGGTTAATACTAAGTTGTCAGGCCATACAACTTTTTACAATACAATAACTAAAATCTTGTTCAAAACAATGAAAATAACTAATATTATACTTCAATTCTTGGCCGCAGATACATTAATCAGGGGCAGCGGGTTGAGTAGCACTGCCCTGAGGGTACCAGACGCACTGTTGAATACCTACAGTCCAGTTCTATTGGTCTGTTCCTCGCTGACATCTATAGGTACCTTTCAAAGATCTAGTACATTACAGAATAGATCTTTTGTATTTGTTTTTATTCTGTTTTTCCAGATAAGTTACTATGCTGGTTGTTCCTGTCTGAGCGACCGGACTCAGTTCCCATCCTTCTTCAGAACAATGCCAAGTTTTGTCTTCCAGGTGAACTTCTATAACAATAGATGTGTTGATATCTAATAGTTAATGTTTCAGAAACTGGAATACTCGAACCATGGGGTGGGCAACTTTGATGTAGGAGAGGGCCACTATATTTCTACACTCACTCCAGAGAGCCGCTATATTTCTACACTCACTCCAGAGAGCCACTATAGTTCCACACTCACTCCAGAGGGCCGCTATATTTCTACACTCACTCCAGAGGGCCACTATAATTCTACACTCACTCCAGAGGGCCACTATTTTTCTACACTCACTCCAGAGGGCCACTATATTTCTACACTCACTCCAGAAGGCCACTATATATTTCTACACTCACTCCAGAGGTCCAATATATTTCTACACTCACTCCAGAGGGCCACTGTATTTCCACACTAACTCCAGAGGGCCACTATATTTCTACAGACTCCTGAATTATTATTTGCTATTTTTGCTAAGGATTTGAGTATTTCAGGATTTGCTAATCCTGAAAAGTAGGTCTAACATTTTTATTACATTTATTTATACTTATGTTAACTTAAAACAAACGTAGGCTATTTAAATTCAAATGCATTGGACATAAAAAGACAATTGAAATTGTTTTTCAGCAGCAGTTGGTCACAACATACAATATCTCGCCTATGGGAGAACATAAAAATGAGGGGGTACAATTTTTTTTTTTTTTTTCCCTAGAGGACAACCTCCTACCATCCACCCCCAGCCCCCCCTCCGCCTGACAATGACAGAATTTTAATCGTAATTATGCTACTAATATTGACCATTATAGATTAAAGCGGGAATTGTAACAGCTTAAATCAATAATATAACAGTATTCCAATATTAACCTGCAGGCCACATAAGTGAACACGGGGGCCGCATGTGGCCCCTCGGCCGCTGTTTGCCCATGTACTGTATGATCTAACCTAAGTACATTTCCGTCCATTCCTCATCCACTCAGGTGCGAGCTATGCTCCTGACTATGAGGTGGTTCGAGTGGACCTGGGTAGGACTGTTGTTCAGTGATGATGATGCTGGCCGTGACGCCGCCCGATTGTTCCAGTCTGGCCTGGACCAGTCTGGTCTGGGTTGTGTGGCTTATTCAGAGGCTCTGCCCTTCCACAATGACCTGGATAAACTCCAGAGGATTGTCACTGTGATGAAGACGTCCACAGCTCGTGTGGTCATTATGTTTGCATATGGGTCCTATACTTATAATGTCTTGGATGAGGTTTGTGTTACGATACATCTGTGGAGGATGTTAATTTAGGGATTCGTAATTAGAAGAATCTAAAATGAGAATGTATTGAAAGAAAGACATGTCTTTCATTTCTTTCAAAACGATGAACAGGTGGTTAAGCAGAATGTGACAGGTCTGCTATGGATCTTACCTGCCACTTCAGGTTGGTGGGGAGATACTCATCTCCGGTCTCCTCACCTCCTGCCATACCTCAGAGGCACCCTGGGTTTTGCCATCCGTCGTGGAGAGATACCAGGTTTCAAAGACGACTTGTTAAAAATACGTCCTGACAATGACCAGGATAACATAGTAAGTATTTTTGTTTAATTTGATTGTATATTTATTTAATTGTATGTCTTTAAATGTCTCAATTAATTGAATACACAGGACCACAATGGACACAAGCCCTTAGGACATTTTGTGTTATCCTTTTTGCACCATTGTATAATTGTACCACTGTATTATCTGCAAACTGTGAATGAAGTGAATAATCAATAAATTAATCAATTCATTGTATTTACCGGTTTACTTATGAATGAATTGTGTTCTTTCAGGTGAGGCAGTTTTGGGAACGCACATTCCGGTGTAAATTTTTACCCCTTCCACCAGAGTGGGTGGACGCTGGTGGAAGGGTGTGTACTGGTAATGAGGACCTGGGAACAGCAGAAACGACACTGTTGGATGTGTCTGATCTCACGGGAGAGTACAATGTGTACAAGGCTGTGTATGCTCTGGCCTACGCCCTCCATGACATGTTGCAGTGTGTGCCAGGAAGAGGGCCTTTCCCTGGGCACAGCTGTGCCAGTTTGCAGACAATACAGCCATGGCAGGTGGGATATTAATTCAGTTAACCTGTAGGATTATTTTTTATTTATTGTTTATTTGCACATTTAAAAAGAACACATTTGAAACAACATATTATTGGGTTGTGCAGGTGAGACTTAGGTGACATTCACACCAGAAAGCTTTACTGCGATTAAAACGAATCCTGCTGCTTATTGTCAGAAAGTTTGCTTCGTTTAGCAGGTGTGAAGCATCATTCCAATCCTAATGCGTATCAAAGAATCGCATTCTACTCCGACCAAAAATGGGGGTTTCGATTCGCTTCCAATCGCACTTGATTACGATTCGGTGCAGGTGTGAATGCAATCCACAGCAAATAAAGGAAACGAAGCAAACAATGTGGCGGGCGAGGAGTTAAACACAGTTGGAGACGGACAAAGATGTCCCGTTACTGTGGATAGACGTGGTCGAATGAGAAGACCGAAGCCCTGGTCGAAATGATGACGAGTACAATAATCAATTGCTTAACACATAAAAACATTGCAGTGTAGCCTACAGAATATTCTGTAGGTCTGTCTGTGCGTGCCGTAAACATGGAGTGCTGTCACTGTGTGGGGACTTAGGCCAGGGACTTTTTCTGTCTGTGCCCAGTGCGTGCGGAGAGAGAGAGAGGTCCATTCCCAGACAGCACGAAACATGCACGTTGTATAGAATTTTAACACCATATATTTCACTGTGTAGGCTATAGTTTATGAATTGAACACATTGATAAAATTCCCTGCTGCGTTTCCTTGCTGCGCTTGACACAGCCAGTGTGAAGGCAAACCGCAGCAAATTTAATATGCAAGAATCGCATTTTAATTTACAATTACAATTTACAATTTAGGCATTTAGCAGACGCTCTTAATCCAGAGCGATTTACATTAAGCAATAACAAAAATATGGCATACATCACATATATAAAAAGTAGTTCATAAATCATGTATAAGGTAAGAACGTAACAGTGGAGTATCTATGTAAATTATACATACTATACTACATTATATATTATGCATGTGTACTATAAAGTGCTATGACTACATAAAATGCAATTATAATGCTGTCTACGTAACAAGCTATTAGTCTGTTTAAAATACTATCCAAGTCTACATAAAGTGCTATCTAAGGGACTGATCGTTATTTATCAAAGGTTGGTATGGTGCAAAAAAGGGGGGGGTCATTAAACTATTTTTTGAGCCTGAGGGGGGGATATGTTTATTTTTATTTTGGCTTGGGGGAGGTTGTACAACTTTATTTTGCTGAATTTTGTATTTAAAAAATGTTTTGATTATTTTGTTTTTCATAGTGTTTCACTATATCTATCTATATAAAGTTTACCCTGTGTGGCGACTCTGGC
Organism: Protomyctophum bolini; assembly: GCF_963924005.1. Classification (NCBI taxonomy): domain Eukaryota; kingdom Metazoa; phylum Chordata; class Actinopteri; order Myctophiformes; family Myctophidae; genus Protomyctophum; species Protomyctophum bolini. The sequence goes on from NC_137882.1 coordinate 34,708,799, forward strand.
GAGTGTACTTGGTATATTCCATGTGTGCGCAACTGCGCATGCAAATAGAACAGATCTACAAGCTAACAACGTGTTGCTTGGTGACACGTTGTTAGCTTGTAGATCTGATTCTGTTCTACCAGCAAAGGTCCCTCCCCCGGCCGCTGATGTAGTTTGCTACGTCTGACGTGTACCCACTTCAAAACAGCGCGGGACAGATTGATTCTGCGTTCATAACATTTCCAGTAGAAAAAGCGAAAAATGTTTCAAGCTATGAACCGCGATGTTTGAATTGTGGGCCAGCAGCAGCAGGCCGCTGAAAAGAGCGAGTGTTGTCGGTCAGAGTCAGAGAGGAGGAAGGCGAGGAGCTGCTTAGCCAGCAGGTTGACTGCTGAGGTTGCGCCGCATCACTGAGTCAGGAAAATGTCAGACTGAGATGATAATAACAACAATAATAATAATTTTGGGGCTGAGGTCGTGGATGATGTTAAGATATAAACTTCTCACAAGTTACTGTTTGTGACTGAAGTTGCTTGTGAACGAAGCTCCTCCACAGAGAAAGTAGCAAAACATCACAGGAACACCTTGAGGCCTTTATGTTGATGGGCATGGAACATTTTGATGGAAGAGACTCTACCGTCTTTGGACAACGCATCGTCAACAACTCAACATGGTGGCAGGCGAGACAGATTCTCATTCAGAATACGGTAGGGCTGGTCTAAAAGCATGCAGCTATTAAATGCCAGCTATCGTGTGCATCTTTGCGCACTCGCATTGCAATGGTGGATTGTTGGTGTGTGCGTCACAGTAGCCAGGGCTGGCCTGCCATGTCTCACCCTTTGAGTGTGACAGTCACGCAATTTAACCCTGCGGTGCCATGTACTTTTGTCTGCGTATGTGGTTGTAATAGATTAAAGAAAGAGTTATACTATTCGTTCGGTGGTGCCTGGCTGGCTAAATGAGCCGAGCAGGCAGTTGAACGTTGGGGTTGCGCAAATTGTGCTTTTCTCTGTGGAGTATGACGTTGTAGTATTATGGTATGCGACTGCCCGACTGCGTGACATATTTATTTAGCATTCATTCATTTTCATCATCCTGGGCTTGGGCACAGAGGCGAGGGGTGCCCACTGCCTTGGCAGCTTGGCTAGAATGACTTTACGCACGAGGCTCACCTTAAAAATAGCCATGTATCTAAGCTCATACATTTGCGTTGCGTCATCAGCGTGTTGTTGTGAGCTTGTAGGTCTGCATATGCTATTTTCGAAGCTGCCAGATTCATATTTACATCTTTAGTTGGAAGAATGCAATGGCATATCATCAGTGTTGAGTGTTGACTATAATGTAATGACGGATATGGAACCAAATGAACCCCAGACGGCCGCCGCCTAATAAACGATTACGTTATGCTGCTATACTGTTGGTGTGAATATAAAATAAATATGGTCTATGGTGTTTGTTGGGGGGGGGGGGAGGTCATATATATTCTTCCAGTCCCTGAGGGGGGGTCCCGAAAAAATATTTGGAGGCTGGGGGGGGGATGAGGTAAAATAAAAAAATGAAATCACATCTGCACCACCCCCCCCTGGTGGATAAATAACGATCAGTCCCTAAGGGGCTAGGCTAGGGCAAGTGCGAGGGCCATGGTGGAGTCTGAAGAGGTGGGTTTTCAGACTACGGCGGAAGATTGGGAGTGAGGCTGCAGTTCTGACTGTGATGGGAAGTGCATTCCATAGTTTTGGAGCCAGAAGGGAGAAGAGTTTGGGACGTGTGGAGCTTTGTCCCAGCGTTTTTAGTGAAGGTACCTCCAGCTTCCCTGCATTGGCTGATCTGAGTGTGCGAACAACAAGACTGTTGTTTGTAGGGTACGATCATACTTGTGAGATATTGGGGAGCCATGCCTTTGGTTGCTTTGAATGCCAGCATCAGAGTTTTGTATTCTGTGCGGGCAGCGACCGGGAGCCAATGGAGGGAGCGGAGAAGGGGGGGAGACGTTTGATCATTTTGGCTGGTTGAAGACCAAGCGAGCTGCGGCATTTTGGATCAGTTGGAGGGGCTTAAGTGCACATGCCGGTAGGCCTGTGCACGTTTACTGTTGTGTCTTCTTGTCTAGAAATGCGGTCATGCCTCTCTTCATTATGCAATAATCACACAAGATGCAGAAGTCTTCCTCACTCCTAATTCTCAACAAATGTGGGTGGCATTTGTGTAATGTTGTGTCTTCCTCTGTAATGTATTTTTGTTGTCTTTGATGTTTTATGTGTGGCTGCAGCTGGGGTGAAAGCCCAAGACAAATTTCCCTTGTGGACAATAAAGTTTACCTTGACATTATGGTTTTGTTCAAAGGCAATGCATAATGTAAGGGGTAGAGCACATGAATTAGTAATGAGGCTGGTGGTGGATGATAGCAACTCAGCAACAGGAACACCCCTTGCACAGTGCTTAAATCCCCATAGTGTGTAGCGTGACTTGGGCACATAATAGGACCATTAAGTATGTTTTTAACGTCTCTTGCTCTTCATGATTTTGCTAATCACCATTTCTAGCTTCTCTATTACCTGGAAAAGGTCAACTTCACCACATCTAGTGGTGATCGTGTATACTTTGATGAGAATGGTGATGCTTTACCAATCTTCGATATATTGAACTGGGCGTGGCTCCCTGATGGAAGCACAAATATTCACAACGTAGGTGTGGTCAAGATGACAGCCTCCGGAGATGAAGAACTCACCCTCGATGAAGACAGAATCTTCTGGAACTTTCAACCCGCAAAAGTAATTTCAGCTATCTAAAATCTTTAATTGAGCTCATGATGTGAATGGAATTTATATTTAAACTGATCATTTTTACTTTCCTCTGTAGCCTCCTCGGTCGGTGTGCAGTGAGAGCTGTTCTCCTGGAACCCGTGTGGCCAGAAGGAAAGGAGAACCTGTCTGCTGCTACGACTGCATTGCTTGTTCTGAGGGAGAGTTCAGCAATGAGACAGGTAGGGTTACATAATGTAGCTACAGTATATGTACAGAAGGTTATAAGAAGATATGTGTCTGTCCCTTTAATCTTGTACTATTTGTTAGACTCTACAGAGTGCACCAGTTGTCCAGAGGACTTCTGGTCCAGTCCCCGGCGTGACCACTGTGTCCCTAAGAGCATTGAGTTCCTGTCCTACCATGAGGCCCTGGGGATCTCCTTAACAACCATGTCATTGCTAGGAACATTTGCCTGTGCTATTGTCCTGGGGATCTTTGTTTATCATAAAGACACGCCAATGGTCCGCGCCAACAACTCAGAACTCAGCTTCCAACTCTTGCTTTCACTCAAACTATGTTTCTTGTGCTCACTCTTGTTCATTGGTCGTCCCAGACTCTGGACTTGTCAGCTGAGGCATGCAATATTTGGGAACAGCTTTGTGCTGTGTGTCTCCTGCATCCTGGTGAAGACTATGGTGGTGCTGGCTGTGTTCAAGGCCTCCAAGCCTGGTGGTGCAGACATTATGAAGTGGTTTGGTGCCAAGCAGCAGAGAGGAACAGTTCTGATTCTTACTTCAATCCAGGCAATAATCTGCATAGTCTGGCTTGTGTCTGCCTCACCAACTCCTCATAAAAACACACAATACTATTCTGAAAAGATAGTCTATGAGTGCAATGTTGGATCAACAGTTGGTTTTGCAGTGTTACTAGGTTATATTGGCTTACTAGCACTCCTCAGTTTCCTCCTAGCATTCATGGTAAGGAATCTTCCAGACAACTTCAATGAAGCCAAGTTAATCACTTTCAGCATGTTGATCTTCTGTGCCGTGTGGATAGCCTTCATACCAGCATATATCAGTTCTCCAGGCAAATATGCAGATGTAGTGGAGGTGTTTGCTATTTTAGCATCTAGTTTGGGCATTTTGGTGGCGCTGTTTGGACCAAAGTGTTATATAATCATTTTGAAACCTGAGAGAAACACTAAGAAGTCCATCATGGGTCGAGGTGCCACCACGTAGAAGCAGACATTTTTAACCAATTAACTGCTCATGATGGAACGTTCCGCCAGTTGGAATCCAACCGGCAACTGCTATTGGCCTAACGTTCCGTCTGATAAGCGTTATTATTGATACCAAACCGGATCGCTGATTTCCTTTTTTTGCCTTTCCTTTAGTGATCCTAGACCGGATCGCGCATCCTGGCTGCCGTTCACCTCCCTTTAGACAGGCTGTCTAAAAAGCTAACTCGAAATATACGGAGCTCTCCACACTGCGCAAAAAGCATGGAATACAGATGATATTACAGGAAACTGCCATGGTTTGGATAAACCACGCAATGTCCGGGGGTCTTTGCTGATTATCCGGTGATCTAGATGGGAACATTGGCGCTCTCTATAGCAAGGATGGCTTCATTTTAGCTCCCTAGCATTGACGCTATTTATTTAGCATCTAAGATGCTAATATTAGATTGCTGATAACCTTGTTAGCAATAGTCTGTTTTCTACCATATTAAACTACATCTAGTCAGAGATACAAACATCTATTATCTGTGTTAAAGGAGAAGTTGATTACCCTCCCTTAAAGACTGTTTGTTGATGTTAGAGCTATATTGACAATAAACCATGTGCACCTCTCCATTATCTGTGGGTCAAAATAGAAAATACTATGTATGTACAGTAAGAGGAAAATTATGTATCGGTAGCATTACTTTGTGAAGGGCTCTGGTTTCAATGGGTTAAAGCTGCTTTGATTAATATTTTCAAAAACATATTTCAAAACATATAAGAGATTGAAGAGATGTAGAGAAGATAAGTAAACACGGTTTGGACACGGTTTCCACCCGGCAGTGTGGATATGTAGAATGTGTTGGTTGTCATGTGGTCTTTAAGGCTCAGTCCTTGTGCAGCCGGCCCGCTTTTACCACGCCACCAGAGCGGCTGGCCAACATTAAAGCCACGCTACCCTTCTGGCCAAAGCTTGAACTGCAGGACGTTCATGGAGGTGGACAGACGTTCAGTGACGTCATGACGCAAAAGTTTAAATCAAATCAAATCAAACTATATTTCTAGAGCACATTTACAAAGACCAGAAGGTCAACCAAAGTGCTGCACATGCACTATCATGAAACAAGCATACAATCAACACAAACAGCAAAGTAAAACAAACATCAAAGCAACACAAATATTAAACAGGTTAATGGGGACTGAATCCGTTTCATTGGAACCGTTTCCGAATACGGTTGCCTGGTCCCCGATGGCCATGATTCACATTGCCCGAGATTCAACAGCGCACCCGGGTATGCATAACACACTTTGATCCTCCAGGTGGCGGTGTGCTTGATGGCTGGCACGCACGGACACTGACCATCAACTCTGCAACATTGTCTCAATAAATCCCAACACATTGCATTGCCTCTTTTGCTCTTTGCCGTTATACTACTTCACTGTCAGCCTGCCTGCTATTCACCGTGTCAGTCAGTTCTGTGCTCCAGTGTCGTGTTTGATATTAGTTTGCTATGGATTCTAATTTCGCATTATTATTATTTTGTTTTACTTTGGAAACTATGCCAAGCAAAGCCCAAGAGCCACGTGGAGATGGGCGGCGTTGAGAAATGCGCTGGTGTTACGCATCGTGCAGCGTCTGTGTGTCCTTCTTTAGGCATTCACATTGGAACGATCCATATCTGAATACACTTCAACGGTCAAGAGACCCGCCCCCCATGCGGTCCCGGGGACAGTTGGGCGATCCGCTCCCACGAACGGTATGCATCATTCACACTACTGCCTGAGTGCGCACCCGGGACCATAGTGTGAATCGCCCCTTAACACAAAATTTGCGCGGTGCGTTTTTATACGTCATTTGTCAGCCATACATCCGTTGCGAACGACGTATCTACACGCTTATATCACTTTTTTATTGAATACTCATCTTTCTATGTACCCGGACAATATATAAAGTAGCTCCGATCGCATCTTCAAAGATCCGGTTACGTGTTCCGGAAACCCCCCCTCCTGAAAAGAGGACGGCGGGTCGCTTCCTTTACTTGTAGAAGCCAGGGCATCTAAAATGGACGCGCCCATGATCTAGTGTGTTTGTGAATAGAAGAGTCACATTTCACCCAACACCACAACACTCGATACCCCCTTCCCCTCCTGTTTCTCCATGGTTTCTCCCGAGGAGGACCTTGCGAGATGGCGGGGTCTGTCTCTCGGTCTCGGAAAAAAAACATGATGAACTGCCTAAGCACCGACTTCCCCGTATGAATGCCAACCGCCATAAAACCCCACGGCGAATAAGAATAATCTGCACCGGATCGGCATTGCATAACGTTTATAGCCATATGAAATCCGTTTTAATTTTTTCCCAATTCCGTTTTATTTTTTCCCAAATTCAGTTTTTTCCATTTTAATATTTCTGAATTCCGTATTTTGCTTTTTATGCAAATGTTTTTACCGGAAATGGAAATAACCCGGAAACGGAAGTACCATAAACGGAACCGGCACACATCACTAATGAATAAATGTCCACAATTGAATGGAGAAACAACAGTCCGTTTAATTTGTAAAGTGCTGCAACACAGAAATACTGTTCAATTAAAATAAAGACAAATAATAAATAATACGTTTTTCTGTTATAAAGATAAAATAAAGTGCTTTTCAGCTTCATTATAAATGAACAACAGTGCAGCAACTTGAATCAAAACCTGAATTGTGGAATAAACTGAAACAATAAAACGTGTTTCACATCACAAGTGTTTCTACTTTCTGTTTCCCTGTAGCAGTATAGTAGCTGACTACTCCTTAAGTTATTAGCTCCTGTCTGTCCGTTTAGCTTGCTTTCCATTCATTCCATCTGTCGGAGACATCTCCATTGAAGTACATGATGGTCAGCCTCTTGGTGTTGAGCTCGTCGAGTGCATCTCTCTTGTCTGTAAGGAGAATCTTATACTTGCTGAAACTCCTCTCACAGTCAACTGAGCTGACTTCTGCAACCTTTGGTAATCTCACACTCATGCCCTTCCAGTAATCAGCAAGCGTGACATCAGCTTCCAAGGGCTCCCTGCAGTGCTGGTAGGCAATCCATTGCTCACTGAGCTCAGGTGATGGCTGTTCCATGGCTTTGAGTGCTGTGTAGGCTTTCATCTGCTTCCCCATGGATGGTGCCTGCCTTGGATCAAACACTCTTATGAGCTTGTAGACCTGTTTGGCAGGGTGAAGGTCCCAGTGCTTGGAGAACTTTGTGAAGGCCAAGTGGAAGGCATCATGGAGATTGTCGAGAATCTGCTTCCTCTCTCGAACACCTGTCTTCTTCAGCAGCTCATCTGTCTTGGCACCAAACCCGCATTTTTTTGCGGTTCCATTCACTAGGTAAGAGCCCAGGTCCTCCATGATGTTGTATGCAGACACTGCTGTGGGTTGGTGGGTTCCTTCCAGGATGGTCAGAGCTGTCATCAGTTTGGAGCAGCCTTCTGCGATGAAGGTTAGCTTCACAGTGAGGGCCTCCAACTTTTCCTCTGTTTCCAGCAGGCTGATGATGTTTGTGACTGCTTGGGCGGATGAATTTTCTGCCAGGAAAAAAATCTTTGTACAGATGAACATGCTCTGCGTGGTACTGCACTGCCTCAAACCAGCTATTCCATCTGGTACCCACTGATTCAGGAGGAGCCTTGGTGTGCACAAACTCCTTGTTGACGAGGAAGCTGCTCACCCATCTTCTCTTTCTAGCAGGCTTCCTGCAGAAGACAGATCTCATCGCTGACACAAGTGATACAGCTTCAGAGAAGTAGTTGTAGTGCTGCCAGGTATCACCCACCAGGTTGATGATGGTTACTATACTTTGGTCCGACGGAGCATTGGTCCGATCGACAACCTACCTCAAACCCTCACCCTAACCCTAACCTCCCCCGGGGCAGCACACCTAAACCTAACCCCAACCCTCTCCCGACACCCAGCGCACCTCGGACCAATGCTCCTTCGGAGCAATGGTCTGTCGGATCATAGTATGCCTCCCGTTGATGATATGGCAGAGGCAGGTTACATGGACACTGTTGGGCATCATTCCTTGCAGAATATCCCTGTATGACACACACACACACACACACACACACACACACACACACACACACACACACACACACACACAGTTATTATACATTATTGTATTTATTTACAGTTGTGTCCAGGGGTGAGAATCTTAGAAGTCTTAGTCTTACAGGCTTAAACAATCAATTGTTAAAAGTGGCCTTTTTCTCCTTTCATTACATTTTACGAATACAATAATACACTTTAACATTCAGACAGTAGGCAGCATTATCTGTGACCACTGCCCAGACATCATTCAGGTCCAGATTATTGCTGTGGAAGGATTGTATGATGCCTTGGGCAACTGTTGAGTGGTTGCATCGCTCCATGAAAATCACATCCACCAGATAGTAGTGGTTTTCAACACCTGCAATGGAAGATAACACAAGCCAAACATAATTATATTGTGACAAAATAAAAACGTCACTCACATTTCTTTTTTTTTTTCCGTTAAATTTTATCCCACGATTTTGTAACCCAGTTTTTCTTTTCACCCAGTGCCAATTATCTAAGTAATCCTGGGCGCTACACTTCCTCTGCCAACCTGGGGGGGCAGCGGACTGACCTCATGCCTCCTTCTATGCATGAGGAGTCCAAGCTGCTTCTTTTCCCCTGACAGAGGGGAATTTCCCCGGCCGGACGTAGTGCGTGGAAGGGACACGTTTTTCCGACCAGTTCCTTTCCCCTCCACCAGGCGCCCCGGCTGGCCAGGGGGAGGTAGTTTTAGAGACCAGGATTGCAGCATGTTTCTGTGAGGGTATCTACCCTAGGGGACACGGGGAGAACATGCAAACTCCACACAGAAAGGCCCTCACAGAAAGGTCACTCACATTTCAAGTGTAAACAAATACAGCTAGCCCTACTACTGATATGACAATGCCAGTAGCCTAGCTATATCTATTCTATTGTGATAATATAGTAAATTATAGTAATGCATAATTTATGCACCTTTAGTTTACTTTATATCATTAATGTGCACCTATATTGTACATTATTTGCATTAAACAAAGATGGGTGCACCAGACTTAGCAAGAAGTTATAATTTGATTTACCATTATAGTCCTATATTGATAACTTGCTTTGTACTGTTTGGCTATTTAATCACAATAGTGTCAGTGATTAGCCCTAGTTGTATCTATTGTGATCACTGATCATCGTTATCACACCTTGCATGTGAACAATGCACACAGCAGCTAAAATAATGTAGGCTATTTAAACACTATGTTATTGTGATCACTGATCATCGTTATCACACCTTGCATGTGAACAATGCACACAGCAGCTAAAATAATGTAGGCTATTTAAACACTATGTTATTGTGATCACTGATCATCGTTATCACACTTTGCATGTGAACAATGCACACTGCAGCTAAAATAATGTAGTCTATTTAAACGCTATGTTGATAGGCTGTTAAGTAGCTCACCAATGATGATGTTCAGAACGTGTCTAGTTCACAGGATTAGAAATAATGTAGCACCCAAATATTTCAGTGACTATTTTTCAACGGTTAGTGATATTCACAGGCACTACACCAGAGGGAGCCCTACTGATTTTAAACCCTGCCTTTTTCATACCAATATGGGAAAAACATCATTCCTGTACTCAGTTCAGTGGAATGGCTTGCCTTCCAGCCTCAAGGTGACCAGTTCCTTTGATATTTTTAAATCCACATTAAAAAAGATGGTTGGCCGAAAACATAGTGTAAATATAGTGTAGAATAGATAAATGGCACAAATGAAAGAAAAAAAAAGGAAGGGGAAAAAAGAAAATAAATCCAGTTTTATTGGTCAGTTTATATGAATTTTGTCCTGTTTCTTGTGTTTTTTGTTTTATGTTTATTTTTTGCCTCCTGTTTTTGTTTGTATTGTACCGTTATTGTCTGTTGCTCCCCTTCCCCTTTCCCCAAGAGGACCACAATGGAAACAGCTTTCTTGTGAATTCATCCTTTTGAAATATATTTTCAATAAAGTATTCAATCAATCAATCAATCAAAACGCTGCAGTCCCTGGTATCGGTTGTCTCATCAACAACCACCGCCAACTTCTTCCCACGCAGTTTCTCCAAAACAGCACTTATATGTTGGTCAAACACACAGGGCAGATGCGTTTAGCGAAGGGTAGTTTCGTTCTCGGGCAGCGCTCCTCCCTGCTTGCAGTGTTTCACTCAGGGGGGCAGATATTTTGTGAAGCCACTAAGGAAATGAAAGTTCTGTTGTGGCGCTGTCATTGGGCTCATGTATTTGGGCCCAACTTCACCTAGACTGTATTACCTTAATAAACATGGTCATGAATACTTTTTGATTCCAGTCACTAGTTTAAAGTCTCATTTCTAATGTCATAATGTTCTTTTTGGAAAATTATGGTCCCATTTATAAAAATAATGACTATAAAGTCGCGCATTTTCTGAGGGGAGTGGCTACCGTTACAGTCTATGAACGGGACCCCCCACCCACTCGAGTCAAAATAAAAACCAACGAAGAAGAAGGGGGGAAGTCCCGCCTCGTTGTCTGGGCCAGCCAATGGGCCAGCTGGGCCCAAACGGATCTAGAAAGATGGCGACTTCCATTGCAAGGACTGACAGGCTTCATTTTACGTTCATGTTAGACCCGCGGAACGCTTTGTCCATATTTTTTACAGTCTATGGTTTCACTAGAAAGCTTCTTTAGCTTGTTCAAAGCTTTGAGCCTTGAGTCTGCTGATGAGGTACTTGCTGTTATGGTCGTTTGCAGAGCTGGTGTGCTTTGAGAAGCACAGTGTTTTTCTTTGTTCTTTTTAAGGCTTTTGGAGGCTATGTGATCGTCGCACATGTTTTTGCGAGTCCAGTCCACGGTATGTTGACAGCATTTAAAAAAAGCTTATCCCCTGAGGCATAAAAGTCAGTGTACTGATCTGCTCTGTATTTAGTGCCTAGCGTGGAGTTTCATAACTTTTTTGAAGACCCTAAAGGGGAGGGAGCCGCTCGCTTGGACATGGTTGTGTTGTTGTGTTATGGAGCATTGTGGAAGTGACGTACACGTTGCAACAGCTGTAGTGTAAATTTATTGTGAAAATCAGAGAGCACTGTTTCCGCCCAAACAACTTCACTTGTGTAACTTAACACAGCACAACAGCATGGAGCACCGGTCAGTTATCTTAACTCACAAAAACACATTGAACATCCTGTTAAACCTTCAAAATAAAAGTATCTGACAACGTAAACAACAACGACATGCTTACTGCATGTTCACGCGTGTGGCTAAAAAGCTCGCTCCTCCGTCTTCACTTGATTGCTGAACAAACCTGACAACTGAATGTTCCATTTTCTCCTGAAAACTGAATTACCAATTCCGCAATATTACGCGTTTTATTCCAATTCCATTTTTATTGGTCATTTCCGCGATTCCGTCCGCGATTCCGTTAACACGGATTTCATATGGCTCTAGGTTGACTCCTGTCCGGGCACCTCCTACGTCTCACCAGGTCCACTCCTGCTCTCACCAGGTCAGGCCCTGTGCGTTGCACCAGGCACTTTATTCAGGAATAAAACACACACTATACCCACACAAACACTCTTCATGTCACATCATTGTAGACAGGGAAACTGGACATCAGGATTAAAGGCATTAAACTTACGCTTTTGACAGTCTTGTCAAATAAACAATAAGATCAGCTAACTTGCCAAGGCATTGAACCATGTGATATTTAATTTGTGTTATTGCAATGTTTCAACCTTGTGTTATTTAAATTGCCTCTAAGGCCTGGGTTAATTAAATAACATCATTGTTTGTGTTTTTACTCTTGTTTTCCCTCGCACTTCAGTGGTAATCAGGAGTGGCCACCTGAGAAGTGGGGGGAGGACTGACCACTGCTCTGATTAACAACTTCAGAGCTGACCAGTTTTTATGGTGCCCAAATTTTCCAGGTGCCACTGACTGGCAACCTGCCACTGACCGGCAACCTGCCACTGACCGGCAACCTGCCTCTCTCTCTAGGTCGTCCTCAGACGAGCCCTCCATCGTTTCTTCCAGTTAAACCGGTTTTCCATACATCTGGCCAGCTCGTTGTTGTTGCACATGTTAATGTGGGACGTCGTCGTGACCGGTGCCCGTGTTGGTTCCAACAGCACTAGTTTACTGGCTGGCATCTCTTGGTGTCTTTGGCAGTGTCCTGCTAAAGTCTCATTCTCCTGGCTGCTATTTTCTAGCTCACCCTTGGCATTCCATCATACAGATTCTTGTTAGTAACATGTGTGCTCTTACTGATGTTAAGTACGGCACGCAGCATTCTAGTGTAGCACCCGTCTAGAGACTTCTGCAGAGTTGGCTTCAGGCTTCAGGGTCCAGCACTCACTGCCGTATAGGAGAACAGACTCTACCGTTGTGTAGAAGAAGCTGAGTTTGGTTTGCCACTGACCACCAACCTACCACTGACCACCGGAAACTGCCCATAGATCCGAAGTCCCGTTAGTCCGAACATGCACTGCTCCCGTGCTTGCGGTTAGGTTTAGGTTAGGGTTAGAGATAGGGATAGTTATTTAGGAACAATGAGCCTTCTGACTAATGACACGGCACCCTGACCACCAACCTGCCACTAACCACCACTGACTACCAACCTGCCACTGACCACCAACCTGCCACTGACCACCAACCTGCCACTGACCACCAACCTGCCACTAACCACCACTGACCACCAACCTGCCACTAACCACCACTGACCACCAACCTGACACTGACCACCAACCTGCCACTGACCACCAACCTGCCACTGACCACCAACCTGACTCTGACCACCAACCTGCCACTAACCACCACTGACCACCAACCTGACACTGACCACCAACCTGACACTGACCGCCAACCTGACACTGACCACCAACCTGACACTGACCACCAACCTGCCACTGACCACCAACCTGCCACCACTGACCACCAACCTGCCACTGACCACCAACCTGACACTGACTAAGGCGACATGTTGCGAACCGATTTGCAAGTTTATTGCGGATCTCATTGTCTCTCGTAAGGTACAAAAGTATTGGCATCAAAATGTACTTAATGTACCAAAAGTATAAGTAGCCTACTCATTATAATAGAATATGGCCCATTTCAAATTCGAAAATAGCTGATCTACAAGCTCACAATGCGTCACAATCGGCTATTTTCAAATGGCCGAAATGTATAAAAGGCTGAAGTGGTTAATGTATGTTTTGTAATAATCAAAATCTACAAAGTAACTAAAGTTTCCAAATAAATGTAGAGGAGTAAAAGTACAATATTGGGATTTGAGTAGTGGAGTAGAAGTAAAAGCATTGGAAATGACAAATGCTCAAGTGAAATACAAATACCTCAACATTGAACTTGCTGTACAGTACTTCAGTAAATCTACTTTGTTACTTTCCACCACTGATACCTATGTATGTTAAGCCCTGCCTCTGCCTAAAGGCCCAGATCGGTATTGTGAAAGATTACGTAATGTCGTCATCTGGCACAGGGGACGGCACTGCATGGGTATAAAACATAACAACTGGACACTGGATGGAGAAGGTGGGAGGGGTTGTTAGACAGAGGAGGACAGTCATGAGGGCTTCTTTAGACATACAACTGTTTTCATACTTGATGATGTCCTCTTCCTTCTCTCCTTTGTCTTCATCCTCTTCCTCTTCTTGTGAGTTCCAGGCACCGTTAAAACATGGAGGAATGTACAAGGCTGGAGATGTGCTTCTGGGTGGTTTGTTTCCAATCCACTTCTCCTCTGTGTTCCCTGAGCTGACGTTCACACAGTCCAAGGAACAGCTGCCCTCCTGCAGTGGGTGAGTATCACGAAGAAAACACCAACCTTGTTTTGATGTATAGAAACATGATTAGTTGATGTGTATATTTCTACAAAGATATAGGCTGTCGGGTGGAAACCTTCTCAGAACATGTTTGGATGGATCGGGTCGTTATTATTTAGTCACAAGCACTTTCACCTAAATATTTTCTTCAAAAATAGCAAAAAATAATTTGTCACACTGTAGTATGACAAAGTAAGTCATTTATTAAACAAAAATAGAACGTTTAAATATGGAGATACAAGGTTTCTGCCTGACAGCAATGATATTCAAGGCTACAGTGTAATTGTGTGTGTTAGTTTTTACATTACGGCGTTCAGAATGGCACAGACCATGGCTTTTGCCATCACTGAGATCAACAGAGACCCCAGCCTGCTCCCCAATGTGACTCTGGGATACCTTTGCTATGACACCTGTTTAACGCTTGGAGTTGCAGTCCCTGCAGCGTTGTCACTGATCAGTGGGAGAGAGGAGCAGTTTACACTGGATCAGAGCTGTGTTGGCTCTCCGCCAGTACTTGGAATTGTGGGTCCTAGTACCTCAAAAAGTTCTATTACCATTTCTAGAATATTAGGTGTATACAGAGTGCCCATGGTAAGTTTCCTATCCCCTTTCAAAATAGCCTATTATATTTAGCAAATCTATAATATGATACATATAAAATGTTGTATTTTTGGAGTTTGAAAGACATAATCGTTGCTGTCGAGAAGAAACCTTGTGTCTCCATATTTCAACTTGTAATGCTTTTTTAATGCCCTATTTCTTCATTATGCTAGTGTTAGACAAAAGTATCAAACACAGCCGATCAACAAGGTCAAAGTGTGACATGTTCTGAGCTTTTCTTTTTTCTTTCTTGTTCTGTCTTTTTTCCCCCTTTTTTGTTTTAAGTGAAAGTGGTAAGTTACTGCACTTAGCCTGTGTTTTACAGGTATGTTAGTTCATGGTACAGCATCTCTATATCACCTCTATACAATTATAGACTGTCCTTAAAGAAAAGGCAGGTAAACTAAACAGACCTACAGATGTGCCATTCCAACACTTCACACTTCACACTCTTCATACTGATCTGTTCTTGAATGTTTCTGAAAATGCATGTTTTCCCTGCAGGTTTAATTCACTGATTAGCCTAATGTTAATGCTATGCTTTGCTACTGAAAAGAAGCGTCCAGCAGAGGAACAATATCCTTTCAGGATCATTTACATATAACACATTGACATATGCCCCTTACTAAACTGTTCTGTTTCTGACAATGCACTGACAATCTACTGAACTGTTCTGTTTCTGACAATGCACTGCATTCTACTGAACTGTTCTGTTTCTGACAATGCACTGACAATCTACTGAACTGTTCTGTTTCTGACAATGCACTGACAATCTACTGAACTGTTCTGTTTGGACGCATTCTACTGAATTTCCAATGGCATGTAAAGTTCTCAAACAGCACATCCAAATATCTCTGGTCAGCATCCGTTCCACAGTATTGGAAATAATCATGTTTGTACATCTGGAAATGTTTGTCTTTACTTTCAGATTAAAAAATAAATCCGGCACAGTGTTATGCATTTTTGCAATTAAGGAAATGATTGCCAGCTACAGTATTTCCACTATCTTCCTTTGCTAAATTGAAACTTCTTGAGCTTTTGACAGGATAAACCAAACTGTTTCAGAAGCTGGTTGTGGCATATTGTGTATATGCACATTGTGCATATACATGGATGATCTATCTAGTGCAATACAGGCTGTCTTATAGGTAACTAACATGAATCACCTTATGTATGCTTATGACCTGGTCATTCTGAATCCACACAGTGGATGGTTAAAAGCAGCTATTGAAAGTGTGATCAAATTATGGCCATGATCATGACATCATTTTTCTTGACATTTCTGGTCCTGTCAGTGCATTTCTATTAACCCTAGAACACTACACGGGTGATTTTCACCCGGGCGATTATATTCTTTGCAATTTTCATATTGCTGATGTCTGAGGTGGGTGGGTCTTTCAGTACCTTCATGATGCTCAGTGACATCATAGAAGGTAGGTTTGTTTCCCTGCCCACATTCCTGGTTAACATTCACTTTTTTATATTTGTATTCACTGGACCATTCTCACACGTCTTAGGAATTGGTGGACCAAAGGAGAAGTTCCCAACTTCATTTCTCTTTTTTCAAGGAGTATTTAAAAACTAATATGCATGTTTTTCACAGATCCCCCACCCCCCATGATAGGCCCGCACCATGATATCTATTTTTTGTTGTTTTTGTGAGTCATGATGAAATATTGAAGAAGAGTAGCTCAAGTTGCCATGCATGCAGTGGCGGCCTTATGTTTAAATCGTTTCAATTGAAACGGGCCTCGAGCCTCCAGGGGCCTCCCCATTTTGTTGGCAAGATTTAAAAATAATAAAGCCGCGACTGTCTGCGGAGTTTATTTCTCCTGCCTTCTGTGTGATTTATTTATCCTTCCAAGCCCACTATACCATGTACTATAAATCCTGCGTCTACTACATCCTGTAGTTCACTTAAGAAATAAAAGTATTGTTATAAGTAGTTTTTATTTTTAACCACTGAGGAAGAGGAAGTTGTTTCGGTTGTAGCCAGCTGCCATGACAGTCTACCCGACTAGAAGTGCCGGGTGGTAGTGGAATAATAACAACAACATGCTTTTAGCCAAAGTTCATAAAAAATGCAATTACGTTAAACATGGTATATCCTCCGTGGCGGCGTCATTAGGTGAGTACTAGTTAATTAATTGTTACGTTTCATAGTATCATTCATCATCAACAACAGGCTGAATGCCCCCCAAAATGAACAGGTTACAGCCTACAGGATTCTCATTCTGTTACTGTCACTGCCTGCAAGGATGGCCGCCGTGGCATTTCTTATAAACTATCTAATTCATACGTGGGTCGTCGTGGGTCCACGTGGAGTTGTTGTTGTTGTTCATGGGCCACGGTGCGTGGCGTGGAGAGGGCATCAGAGCGCAGAACAGCCTAGTAATAGTATGGCATATTGTCTGTACTCTCTGCAATCTCTTTCTGTCCAGTCCTATGTGTATAGGCTGGCAATTGTGAGAGAGCTGTAAAAGGGATATTGTCTATGGTCAGTTCATGGTGTGTATCATTCTCGTTTTTAACCGGGCCGTGATAATGCAATGACGGTAGGCAGTAGCCCTAATACAATGTAACCAACTTGCGCAAGCATTAAAAAATGGGTTTTAATTGTCGGGTAATGGAAAATAACGGAAAATAATCTAATTTAAATAATCTAGCACTAGCAGCGCTGACAGTTGCGATTGCATCATTGTATAGCCTGCCTTCCAGTTATATACTTTAAAGTAAAAAAAAATTTTAATCAAGCAAGCTGCTTTTGTGTATTTTCTACTTGGCTGTGTATGCTGTTCATGCTTTGAAGTCCGATAATACACACTGACAAAAAATAATTATGAATTATTAAAATGATGATGTCATGAACGGGGCCTCCCGATCCTTAAGGCCGCCCCTGCATGCATGTATTGCTGTACTTCAATATATTTTGATGAGAAATATTTTGTATGGAATATTTTACATTGGGTAAAATATACCCGTGTTTGTATCGGACTTGCAAGATATGGGGATGCCATACCTTTGGTTGCTTTGGATGCTAGCATCAGAGTCAATGGAGGGAGCGGAGAAGGTGGGAGAATTTTGGCTGGTTGAAGACCAAAATGAGGCTTCATTCACAAAATGTGAAGAGAACATATAACGAACAGATTATCACAGGTAATAAAGTAAGTGGTTAATACTAAGTTGTCAGGCCATACCACCTTTTACAATACAATAACTAAAATCTTGTTCAAAACAATGAAAATAACTAATATTATACTTCAATTCTTGGCCGCAGATACATTAATCAGGGGCAGCGGGTTGAGTAGCACTGCCCTGAGGGTACCAGACGCACTGTTGAATACCTACAGTCCAGTTCTATTGGTCTGTTCCTCGCTGACATCTATAGGTACCTTTCAAAGATCTAGTACATTACAGAATAGATCTTTTGTATTTGTTTTTATTCTGTTTTTCCAGATAAGTTACTATGCTGGTTGTTCCTGTCTGAGCGACCGGACTCAGTTCCCATCCTTCTTCAGAACAATGCCAAGTTTTGTCTTCCAGGTGAACTTCTATAACAATAGATGTGTTGGTATCTAATAGTTAATGTTTCAGAAACTGGAATGCTCGAACCATGGGGTGGGCAACTTTGATGTAGGAGAGGGCCACTATATTTCTACACTCACTCCAGAGGGCCACTATATTTCTACACTCACTCCAGAGAGCCGCTATATTTCTACACTCACTCCAGAGAGCCGCTATATTTCTACACTCACTCCAGAGAGCCGCTATATTTCCACACTCACTCCAGAGGGCCGCTATATTTTTACACTCACTCCAGAGGGCCACTATAGTTCCACAGTCACTCCAGAGGGCCACTATATTTCTACACTCACTCCAGAGGGCCACTATAATTCTACACTCACTCCAGAAGGCCACTATATATTTCTACACTCACTCCAGAGGGCCACTATATTTCTACACTCACTCCAGAAGGCCACTATATATTTCTACACTCACTCCAGAGGTCCAATATATTTCTACACTCACTCCAGAGGGCCACTGTATTTCCACACTAACTCCAGAGGGCCACTATATTTCTACAGACTCCTGAATTATTATTTGCTATTTTTGCTAAGGATTTGAGTATTTCAGGATTTGCTAATCCTGAAAAGTAGGTCTAACATTTTAATTACATTTATTTATACTTATGTTAACTTAAAACAAACGTATTTAAATTCAAATGCATTGGACATAAAAAGACAATTGAAATTGTTTTTTTTTATTCATAGTTTTTTATTGTTCATACCAGTAGCAGTTGGTCACAACATACAATATCTCCCCTATGGGAGAACATAAAAATGAGGGGGTACAAACATTTTTAGTTTTTTCCCTAGAGGACAACCTCCTACCATCCACACACCCCCCCCCCCCCCCCCCCCCTCCGCCTGACAATGACATACAATTTAAATTGTAATTATGCTACTAATATTGACCATTATAGATTAAAACGGGTCATGTTTGCATGTTTGGAATTGTAACAGCTTAAATCAATAATATAACAGTATTCCAATATTAACCTGCAGGCCACATAAGTGAACATGTTTTTTGTTTGCCCATGTACTGTATGATCTAACCTAAGTACATTTCCGTCCATTCCTCATCCACTCAGGTGCGAGCTATGCTCCAGACTATGAGGTGGTTCGAGTGGACCTGGGTAGGACTGTTGTTCAGTGATGATGATGCTGGCCGTGACGCCGCCCGATTGCTCCAGTCTGGCCTGGACCAGTCTGGTCTGGGTTGTGTGGCTTATTCAGAGGCTCTGCCCTTCCACAATGACCTGGATAAACTCCAGAGGATCGTCACTGTCCACAGCTCGGGTGGTCATTATGTTTGGATACGGGCCCTATATGCATAATGTCTTGGATGAGGTTTGTGTTACGAAACATCTGTGGAGGATGTTAATTTAGGGATTCGTAATTAGAAGAATCTAAAATGAGAATGTATTGAAAGAAAGACATGTCTTTCATTTCTTTCAAAACGATGAACAGGTGGTTAAGCAGAATGTGACAGGTCTGCTATGGATCTTACCTGCCACTTCAGATTGGTGGGCAGATACTCATCTCCAGTCTCCTCACCTCCTGCCATACCTCAGAGGCACCCTGGGTTTTGCCATCCGTCGTGGAGAGATACCAGGTTTCAAAGACGACTTGTTAAAAATACGTCCTGACAATGACCAGGATAACATAGTAAGTATTTTTGTTTAATTTGATTGTATATTTATTTAATTGTATGTCTTTAAATGTCTCAATTAATTGAATACACAGGACCGCAATGGACACAAGCCCTTAGGACATTTTGTGTTATCCTTTTTGCACCATTGTATAATTGTACCACTTTATTATCTGCAAACTTAGTCTGTGCATGAAGTGAATACCGGTAATCAATAAATTAATCAATTCATTGTATTTACCGTTTTACTTATGAATGAATTGTGTTCTTTCAGGTGAGGCAGTTTTGGGAACACACATTCCGGTGTAGATTTTCACCCCTTCCACCAGAGTGGGTGGACGCTGGTGGAAGGGTGTGTACTGGACAAGAGGACCTGGGAACAGCAGAAACTACACTGTTGGATGTGTCTGATCTCACTGCAGAGTATAGTATATACAAGGCTGTGTATGCTCTGGCCCACGCCCTCCATGACATGTTGCAGTGTGTGCCAGGAAGAGGGCCTTTCCCTGGGCACAGCTGTGCCAGTTTGCAGACAATACAGCCATGGCAGGTGGGATATTAATTCAGTTAACCTTTGAAACAACAACATATTATCGTCTGTACAGTCTAGTTTATAACAGTTTATAAAGTTAATCTCACCATATTTAAAATAAATCATAACAAAGATAGCAACTCAGCAACAGGAACACCCCTTTCACAATGCTTAAAGGCGCAGTGAAATGAAAAATAAGTTTTTCACACTTTTAGACCATATCCGTGGTCATCATATGGGCATACCTAACAATGGATGCCAAAACAATGGGAAAATTCTCATTTCTGTGTGTTTTTATATCAAAGGTCCATAAAAACGATTGTATTATTTATTTATTAAAACGAAAACGTGCTGCGTGATGACGTGTAGAGATACACATCGATAAAAGCCAATAAAAATGAAGCTCACATGTTTAATTCCCCATGTCTGCGCATCCATGCAACACAGCTGCTTCTGATTACAGATTTCTCCGTTTTTATTTCCATTCAAGATAACATTCAGACAGTGTATTACTCGGTTTCAACTTAATCATCACGCTAAAATATGTTTCTGAAAACATTATAGGGTAGAAATAAGCCACATAACAGTAAACTGGTTGTGCTGGGCGACCGTCTGATTTATAAACAAACAACACCACGCTGTTGCGCATAGCATTAGCCACCGTCCCTAGCTACCGTCCCATCGCCTGAAGGGATGCGACACTCTGATTGGTTCAGAAACTTCAGACCGGTGTTTCATGTGGAAACACCATTTTCATGTTGTTCACCATTTCCGTTTCACTGCGCCTTTAAATCCCCAAATAGTGTGTAGCATGACATGGGCACATAATAGGACCCTATAAGTATGTTTTTAAAGTCTCTTGCTCTTCATGATTCTGCTCATCACCATTTCTAGCTTCTCTATTACCTGGAAAAGGTCAACTTCACCACATCTGGTGGTGATCGTGTATACTTTGATGAGAATGGTGATGCTTTACCAATCTTCGATATATTGAACTGGGCGTGGCTCCCTGATGGAAGCAGAAAGATTCACAATGTAGGTGTGGTCAAAAAGACAGCCTCCGGAGATGAAGAATTCACCCTCGATGAAGACAGAATCTTCTGGAACTTTAAATCTGCAAAAGTAATTTCAGCTTTCAATTTTTTTTAATTGAGCTCATGATGTGAATGAAATTCATAGTTAATCTAATCATTGTCACGTTCCTCTGCAGCCTCCTCGGTCGGTGTGCAGTGAGAGCTGTTCTCCTGGAACCCGTGTGGCCAGAAGGAAAGGAGAACCTGTCTGCTGCTACGACTGCATTGCTTGTTCTGAGGGAGAGTTCAGCAATGAGACAGGTAGGGATACATAATGTATACAGTATATGTACAGAAAGTTATAAGAAGATACGTGAGTGTCCCTTTAATCTTGTACTATTTGTTAGACTCTACAGAGTGCACCGTCTGTCCAGAGGACTTCTGGTCCAGTCCCCAGCGTGACCACTGTGTCCCTAAGAGCATTGAGTTCCTGTCCTACCATGAGGCCCTGGGGATCTCCTTAACAACCATCTCATTGCTAGGAACATTTGCCTGTGCTATTGTCCTGGGGATCTTTGTTTATCATAAAGACACGCCAATGGTCCGCGCAAACAACTCAGAACTCAGCTTCCAACTCTTGCTTTCACTCAAACTATGTTTCTTGTGCTCACTCTTGTTCATTGGTCGTCCCAGACTCTGGACTTGTCAGCTGAGGCATGCAATATTTGGAAACAGCTTTGTGCTGTGTGTCTCCTGCATCCTGGTAAAGACTATGGTGGTGCTGGCTGTGTTCAAGGCCTCCAAGCCTGGTGGTGCAGACATCATTAAGTGGTTTGGTGCCAAGCAGCAGAGAGGAACAGTTCTGATTCTTACTTCAATCCAGGCAATAATTTGTACAGTCTGGCTTGTGTCTGCCTCACCAACTCCTCATAAAAACACACAATACTATTCTGAAAAGATAGTCTATGAGTGCAATGTTGGATCAACAGTTGGTTTTGCAGTGTTACTAGGTTATATTGGCTTACTAGCACTCCTCAGTTTCCTCCTAGCATTCATGGTAAGGAATCTTCCAGACAACTTCAATGAAGCCAAGTTAATCACTTTCAGCATGTTGATCTTCTGTGCCGTGTGGATAGCCTTCATACCAGCATATATCAGTTCTCCAGGCAAATATGCAGATGTAGTGGAGGTGTTTGCTATTTTAGCATCTAGTTTGGGCATTTTGGTGGTGCTGTTTGGACCAAAGTGTTATATAATCATTTTGAAACCTGAGAGAAACACTAAGAAGTCCATTATGGGTCGAGGTGCCACCACATAGAAGCAGACATTTTTAACCAATTAACTACTCATGATGGAACGTTCCGCCAGTTGGAATCCAACCGGCAACTGCTATTGGCCTAACGTTCCGTCTGATAAGCGTTATTATTGATACCAAACCGGATCGCTGATTTTTAATTTTTTTGCTTGGCCTTTCCTTTAGTGATTAGCTACGCGGGAAATAGAGGTGATAGTTCAGTTGTTGATACAAGCATGAAATTTGGTACAGATGACCTTTATATGACCATAATCGATAATCAGGTTCAGGTTCAGGTTCAGGTTTATTTGTCATTTGTATAGATACAGAGTATACATACAATGAAAATCGTTTTGCTCAGAGCACTCCAATTTCAACCTCGGGCCACGCAAAATTCCTCCATTTTCTAAGATGGCCGCAAGTTTGCAATTGGACCTATACGTTTTGGACTACACCAATTTGCGGGGCCTATTACAATTTCCCCTAATTTTGGCATAAGATTTTGAAATTGCATAAATGTACATCTGCTCATGGTTAATCCACAGTTGGTGATACAAGCATACATTTTGGCAAAGATTACCATTATACCACCCTAATTGATAATCAACATTAGGCAACGCATTTTTCAAGATGGCCGCCAGTTTGCAATTGGACCTATACCTCCTGCCCCGCTTGGGTGAGCAGGTCCCTCCGCAGCGGGAGCTGCCAGGGCTGGTCGTACAGGAGTGGGACTATGTCCGACCTCCAAGACCCCCAAGCCGGGGCCACCAGTAGCATGCATAGGCCCTGAGTCCTCACCCTGGCCAGGGCGGGGTGGATCAGGGGCAGAGGAGGGAATGCAAAAAGCAGGCCCCTCGGCCAAGGGTGCGCCAACGCATCCATG
Source organism: Protomyctophum bolini (assembly GCF_963924005.1). Classification (NCBI taxonomy): domain Eukaryota; kingdom Metazoa; phylum Chordata; class Actinopteri; order Myctophiformes; family Myctophidae; genus Protomyctophum; species Protomyctophum bolini. The sequence continues at coordinate 34,732,168 of NC_137882.1, forward strand.
CCCAGAGACGGGGACCCTGTCAGGGAGAAGAAGTACTGACACTTCGTGTTCTCTTTTCCGACGCGAACAGGTCCGTCACCGGCGTGTCGTATCTGGCCCATATCTGAGCTGCTACTTCCTTGTGCAGCGATCATTCGTGGTAGCGGAGTGGGCCTCTGGACAACAGGTCGGCTCCTGTGTTCAGGAGTCCTGGGACATGGCAGGCCGTGATCGACAGCAGATGCTCGTGGCACCATGTCAGTAGCCTGTGTGCCAACGTGTGCAGGCGCAGGGATTTGAGCCCTCCCTGCTTGTTGATATAGCACATTGTCGAGGTGTTGTCGGTTCGAACCAGAACGTGACACCCCTGGATAAGCGGTTTGAAGTGCCGCAGGGCAAGGAAGACCGCCAGGAGCTCCAGATAGTTGATGTGTGCACGCCTCATGGCTCCGTGCCACACTCCTCTGGCCGTCCTGCCATCGTGGGTGGCCCCCCACCCCGACATGCTGGCGTCCGTGGTGACGATCTTCCTGGTAAGGGTCTGTCCCAGGGGAACACCCTCCACCAGGACACCTCTGTTCGACCACCACTTCAGGGCGAGTACACAGCCTGCAGATACCGTCACTCGCCGTGACAGGCACCTGGTGGGCACACCTAGGGACCTTATCCATCTCTGGAAAGGTCTCATGTATAGCCTGCCCAGCCGTACTAGGGAGATGGCCGACGCCATGAGCCCGGCCATCCTTAGGCAGGTTCGGAAGGGGACCCTCTGTCCCATCCTGAACAGCGTCACGCACTGTAGGAAAGCGTCCATCCTCGCTTGGCTCAGTCGAGCTGTGTAGGAGACTGAATCCAGTGCTATGCCTATGAAGTCTATCGACCTTGTGGGGACCAGAACACTCTTCTCGTGATTGATGGTGAACCCCAGGGAGGTCATGTGGAGCACCACTTGAGTGGTGTTCCGCATCGCCTCTCGTGCAGAGTCCACGCTTAGTAGCCAATCGTCGATGTAGCTCGCTACGTGGAGACCCAGACGCCGCAGCGGGGCAATCGCTGCCTCTGTGCATTTCACAAAGACCCTGGGGCTCAGGGACATCCCAAAGGGGAGGACAGTGTACTCGTACACTCTCCCCTTGAAACCGAACCTCAGGAATTTCCTGTGAGGTGGGTAAATGGGAATATGAAAATAGGCGTCTTTCAGGTCTATCGACGTGAACCAGTCGTTCGGACGTATGGAACGTACGAGGGACTTGGCCGTCAGCATTTTGAAGTTGAAGGTCTTGAGGTACCGATTGAGAGCCCGTAGGTCCAGTATCGGACGTAGCCCCCCCCTTTTTTCTTGACCAGGAAGTAGCGGGAGTAAAAGCCGCTGCGACTCTGAGTCAATGGTACCTCTCTGACGGCCTTCTTCTCCAGCAGGGACTGAATCTCTGTCTGGAGCACTTCTGCCGCTTGCCCACGAGCTTCGGAGAAGAGGATTTCTGCGAAAGCGTGTGGTCTCATAGCAAACTGGAGCCTGTAGCCCTTCGCTATGGTGCGTAGGACCCAGGGGGATGCTCCGCACAGTTCCCACTGCGGTCGGCATCGAGCCAGAGGGTTCTCTGTGGCCATGGGAGCCTCCACTGTGGCAGTGGAGCTCCCTGGACGAGAGAAAAATTGGGCATGACCCGTCCGGCTCGTGACGAGTGTGCCCGTCGAAACGGGTGCACTCGGCACCGGAAATAGGTCCCGTCTCATTGTGTCGGGCCCTCCACAGCCAGCTCATGCCCCCCCGATATTGTTGTTGTTTGTGTTTTTTGGGCAAAGCCTTTATTACAGAAACAGGATAAAGTGCATTTGAAAAACAAGGTGCATTTATGTGAACAATATCTGTGGTCTCCATGGAGAGCCTCATCCGCTTCAGGGGCGGCCCGAGTGTGAGGTCCGAGACCACTACATCTTGGCGGGAGACCGGAGCGTGAGGGGGGCTGGAGAGACGTCTGGTCGCGTCCCTCCGAGGCCAGGCGTCGGAAACTTGCGTGACCCAGAGCCGCGGCCCCGTCCGCGCTTGGTGGCGGCTGGAGGGTCGTCACGGCGGCGATCGCGGTCCTCACGCTTGTGGGGGCTTGAATTGTTGCGGCCTGGGGGGGGCTTGGAAGAGTCCTGTGAGGCATCCTTGACCTGACGGGGCTTGTCGCAGCGGAATCTGCGACGCTGCGACAGGGTCCTGTTCATGACCGGCATCCCGGACAAAGCCACGGAGGCCATGTGCTCTGTCTCGAGAGACAGGCCTTCACGGCTCCGAGGCATCGGAACGGGTTTCAGCGGTTCTTCCCACTGGGCTGTAAGGAAGGATTTAAAACTCTTAGCCAGGGGGAGGACGGTACGAGGGGTAGGTTCTGGAGCGACTTCCACCAGACCCTGCCACTCATCGTCCTCATCCACTGTGGGCAGAAACTCTGCCGGCCAGGCGCGGTCACACCTGATGCTTGCCACCTTGTAGATGGTGAGGAGGGAGGACTCATCCCTCGGCAGGGGAGGAGCATTGACTGCTCTAACTCGACCCTGGATGCCTCCTGGGGCAGCCTGGTCTCCGTCCGTGAAGGTCACACGGAGGGGGGAGGACGCAAGGCGGGCAGACAGGTTGTCCGCACGGTAGTCGCCCTCGTAGTCCGGCTCCGGGGAGTCATCGTCATACTCGTAGACGGTCCGCTCGTACACGGCTTCATCGAGAACCCTGTAATCCGAAGGGGAGCCCTGGAAGGGGAAGTCCAGGGGATCCGCGTCGTCCATGTCATCGGCCCAATCGTCGTGCCGTCGTTGCAGGGCCTCATAGTCAGGGTAGTAGCTAGGCCTGGCTGCGGTGTAAGGTGCAGCAGGGTGGCGGAGCATCGGGGGGGTTGCTGACCTGCTGCCGGTGGGGGCCGGGCCTGTCTCACGGCAGGCTGCGGCGCCGCACCAAAAGGGTTAACGAAGGAGGCCGGAGCCCGTTTTTCAGCGGGCTTAGGTACCTTCTTAGCCGGAGCGTAGTCGTGCCCATCCCCCTGTTTCCAGGTGCAGGCTGCTGCCGGTCTGGTGACGGTGGATGTAGGCTTAGGACGAGCCCCTGTATTGGGGCGCTGGTTCAGAGTGGAGAATTGTGTTCTCAGATCAAAACCCGGGTCGTCCAAGTTGGCATCGCGCTGGGCGATGCGGGCCTCAACCCGCTGAAGACGCCGCTGCTTCCGTCGGAAGGAAAGGGGAAGACAGCATGGACAGAAGCCCGGAGCAAGGATGGCCTGGCGAAGATGTTCGGGGCCCAGGCAGAAGGCACAGCTTGTGTGGAGGTCATCTACAGCCAGAAGGTTGGAGCATGACCTGTGGAGACAGACCCTCTGTGGAGTAGCTGCTAGGCTTCTAGCCTTGGTGCTAGTGGATGCTGGGTTCTTGTCAGTATCCATGTTAACTAGAGTGGAGTTTACACAAACACTCAAGATAGCAGAGAGAACCAACCTTTTTGAAAATTAAAAAAAAAAATCAAATTACTAGAACCTGGGTTACTTTCGTAACCTAGCGGGGAAAGTACTACAACCAGAGTTACTTCAGTGACTACTAGGAAGTGGTCACTATCCGCGGGTCGTCACGTGGGTCAAGTGGGTTATTGTTTACACTAATAAGCCCAGTGGTGAGGCCTCGTCTTTCGGCGATGGCCTGGAAGATGCGCTCCGGTTTTTACTGCGGGAGCGTGTAAAAAGGCCGGAGGCGGAGAGTAGCTTCGGCGGCGAGTAAACTAACGTCTTTCGGCGGCAAGTAAACAAGGTCGGGCCGCGTCGGCGATGTGTATCCAGCGGCGTGGAGCGTAGCGGCGAGTTAGCTAGCGTCTTTCGGCGTCAAGCTAACAAGGCAGGGCCGCGTCTAAGGCTCGTTGTGTAGGCGAGTGCAAGCTAGCAGACAGCCCGGTCTTACGGCGCGGGAGGAGGCTAACGTTGTGTACTAGCGAGGCTAAGTGGCGTCTCTCGGCGCTGCACCAGCGAGCTAAAGCTAGGCGAGGAGGGCCGCTAGCTAGAGCTAACGACCGGAGGAGGAAGCTGGTTTAGCGGGCTAACAAACTCAACACTGCACAGGACCTTTGTTACGCTTCTCAGCGGCCGGTAAACACTTACGTGGTCTTTTGCAAGAGACGTGTCGTCGTGAAGAGGGCTACCGGAGGGTTTGCAGAACACTGAATCTCTTGGTACAAGCCGATGGCCCGTCTTTGGTGAGATACGGTTTCAACAGGTAATAACAAACAGGTAGCTTAACGTGCGTTCAGCAAGCAGAAGACAATCGGAATGACCTGTGTGGCATGAGAGGAACGTTATCACCCCGGTGGGAGGGGTGATCATGCCATGGGCGGGTAGAAGTCCCGACCAATGAAATTGTTTGTGAAGTATATGGTTTAATTCTGTGTGTTCATGCCAGAGATGGCACTCCCCATAGGGCGATTCACTGAGTGAAGGAGTTTAAAATAACACAATAACAACTTGTCAATTGGGCTTTTGGGATTTTGTAAACCTGTCAGCCATCTTCACAAATTGAGGGATTCTGCATGGCACGAGGGTGATTACCAATTAGTGTGGTATAAAAATGATCTGTGCCATATTCCATGCTTGTATCACCAACTGTGTATTATCCATGAGCAGATGTACATTCATGCAATTTATCGGCAGCCATATTGGAAAACATGCCACCATATTGGAACCTAATGTTATTTCTGATCGTACTTCGTAGAAATAATGAGGGGGAAATAATAGAAAACTAGAACTACATACAGAGTATGTAGTTGTAATTTGATTAGCAGTATACTGTGGTTACTTGGTTCCAAAAAGTGACAGCCAAGTTTTTTTCAACCGTTTTTATGTATGCAAGTCTGTGCCTGGTTTGCTGGGACCAGATACCACATTACGTCATCGTTGAGAGCTGGGACCAGAGTACATGGTGTGTATATGTATGTGATGACGTAATGTGGTTGAAAAAAAACTGGCTGTCACTTTGAAGAGACCAAGCGAAATTATTACTTGCGCGCTCTGCTTGCGCAAGTAATTACAGTCTCAGCAAAAGGATATAGTCCAAAACGTAGGCCCAGTTGAAGCCATTTCAACTGGCGAAACCTGGCGGCCATCTTGAAAAAATGAGGAATTATGCATGGCCCGAGGTTGATTGTGGATTAACCATGAGCCGAACCATGAGTAGTACAGTTATGCAATTTATCGGCAGCCATATTGGAAAACATGCCACCATATTGGAACTTAATGTTATTTTTGTATCTTACCTGGTACAAATACCTCCAGAACATATTCTCTTATATCAAATTTAGGGGGAAATCAAAGATTCAGCCCCAGCAAAGTGATATTGTCCAAAACGTAGGTCCAGTTGCAGCGATTTTGAAAACTGGCGGCCATCTTGAAAATGTAGGCATTCTGCATGGTTCAAGGTTGATAATGAATTAGGGTGTCATAAAGGTGATCTGTGCCAAATGCCATGTTTGCATCACCAACTGTGCATTAACCATGAGCAGATGTACATTTATACAGTTTATTGGCAGCCATATTGGAAAACATGCCGCCATATTGGAACTTGGCGGCATTACTTTTTATATCATACTTGGTAGAAATACCTCCAGAACATATTCTCTTACATCAAAATGAGTGGAAATAAAAATATTTACAGCCCCAGCAAAGTGATATAGGCCAAAACGTATGTCCAGTTGCAGCCATTTTTGAAACTCGCGGGCCACCTTGAAAAAAAAAAAAATTCTGCGTGGCCCGAGGTTGATTATCGATTAGGGTCATATGAAGGACATCTGTGCCAAATTTCATGCTTGTATCACCAACTGAACTATCATGCATTGAAAACAGCTATTTCCTGCCTAGCTAGATCCTAGACCGGATCGCGCATCCTGGCTGCCGTTCACCTCCCTTTATACAGGCTGACTAAAAAGCTAACTCGAAATATACGGAGCTCTCCACACTGCGCAAAAAGCATGGAATACAGATGATATTACAGGAAACTGCCATGGTTTGGATAAACCACGCAATGTCCGGGGGTCTTTGCTGATTATCCGGTGATCTAGATGGGAACATTGACGCTCTCTATAGCAAGGATGGCTTCATTTTAGCTCCCTAGCATTGACGCTATATATTTATAAATAATCTATATATTATAATCTAATATTAGATTGGCTTGTCGACTAGAGATTATGTCATGTTCTTAAAAAAACAGTCCACTTCCACTTCCGCATTCACATTGGAACGATCCATATCTGAATACACTTCCCGGGTCCCGGGGACAGTTGGGCGATCCGCTCCCGCGAACGGTACGCATCATTCACACTACCACAACATCTGCCAAGTGGTCGCGAGTGCGCACCCGGGACCATAGTGTGAATCGCCCCTTAACAGAAATTTTGATACGTCATTTGTCAGCCATACATCCGTTGCGAACGATGTATCTACACGCTTATATCACTTTTTTATTGAATACTTTCATTCATCTTTCTATGCGCCCGGACAATATATAAAGTAGCTCCGGTCGCATCTTCAAAGATCCGGTTACGTGATCCGGAAAAAAGAGGGGAAAAAAGCCCCCCCCCCCCGCCCTCCTGAAAAGAGGACGGCGGGTCGCTTCCTTTACTTGTAGAAGACAGGGCATCTAAAATGGACGCGCCCATGATCTATGAAAGATAAAATAAAGTGCTTTTCAGCTTCATTATAAATGAACAACAGTGCAGCAACTTGAATCAAAACCTGAATTGTGGAATAAACTGAAACAATAAAACGTGTTTCACATCACAAGTGTTTCTACTTTCTGTTTCCCTGTAGCAGTATAGTAGCTGACTACTCCTTAAGTTATTAGCTCCTGTCTGTCCGTTTAGCTTGCTTTCCATTCATTCCATCTGTCGGAGACATCTCCATTGAAGTACATGATGGTCAGCCTCTTGGTGTTGAGCTCGGTGAGTGCATCTCTCTTGTCTGTAAGGAGAATCTTATACTTGCTGAAACTCCTCTCACAGTCAACTGAGCTGACTTCTGCAACCTTTGGTAATCTCACACTCATGCCCTTCCAGTAATCAGCAAGCGTGACATCAGCTTCCAAGGCGCCTGTCACACCTATCAGACAAGCGTCTTATCAATGTTTTATGGTTTCATCTGTCTTGTCGTTTGTCGCATCAATTGACCACAATGCTTTGCGGAATCTGGGCGGTGCGTGGGCGGTGCGAGGACATGCGGAAACAGATCCACGTGTTGCCCCTGTTGTTGTCCTTACGCTGTTAGCTGCGGGACACGGTAGCTAGTAGCTTGTTGGTTGTGTCAACGTGTTGCGTCTCCACTTTATCAGTACCACTACCACAGTAGGTGCCAAGTCTGGCACTGATTCCGTGTGTATGTATATAGCCTCCAGGTACGCAGACTAAGCATGGCATCATTGTGGAAAATTAATATTTTCTGTTAGCAACGACTCCATTATTTTTAATAAAGCGCATCCATTTTACCACAACACACGACTTGCTGCATTTCAGGCTGTTAGCCATGACGCAGACGTCGATGCAGGCTATAGGCGAAATATAGGATAAGAGATGACATGCGTCTCCAAGTTGGAGCCTATAGTTGCGCCTGGGCGCACGGCTCTCTCCTATCTGCAGTCCGACCGTTCAGCGTTACTTCAGGAGAGGAGACGACACCTCGATGTTAATGTTATTAAAAAAAGAGAGAAAAAAAAGGGGGGGAATCATATTTGAACCATAATCTGAAGTAGGCCTAATGTACAGTAGGCCCATTGGGCATAGCCAACACGGCACATCATTATCACATCTACATTTATCCTTCAACATTTCATGCCCAAAATGATTGTTTGGGAGCAGTAGCATTTTCAGAAATATAACTCATGGCTACGACTGTTTCATAATATCCAGTCCAATGCGCACTGCCCATGCGAACGGAAAACATGTTCATTCATATTAACAGTTTTATTTTATTTTAACAACCAAATCATATGGAATGGTTTGAAGTAGGCCTTCATTTATAATGTCGCATCCTCTGTGTAAAGCACTGATGTCCTTTTATATCGTTGGTCCGTGCAGTCAGACGGATAACTATTGATTATGGGTCGGGTGGAATAACAAACTGATACGAGGTGGAACGAGAGATCTGAACGGAGTCGACGCGACACCTGAATTATATAAGCATTAGGCTATATAGACCAGAGCTAGGTTAGGAGTGAATGATAAAATGCATGCACCTTGAATTATAACGTTTGTTTTAATTTTCTGTTCGGCCACGACGGGCAGGGATTATATTTTCCTGTTGAATTGCTTACTGGAACAGACCAAACTACTTTACTTAACAATAAAATCATTTTCGTAACGAAAGTGCATAGGCTCCTCTTCCGTGTCTGCACTATGCAGAAAAAAAACAACAGACTCAGAGTGTGAAAAGACCGCCCAGTGCAGCGTAACAAACGGACCTTCTCTCCTATTGGTTGGCGGGTAAACCCAACCCTTTTTGTCTTGTCTGAGGTGCCGCCCTGTTCTTCAGCTTGTCGCCTACAAAATGTTTTGTGTCTTGTGTCTTGCCCCCCCCCCCCCCATGAAACACGTTTGTCTGATGAAACCACGTGACTCCCATTAGAAATGCATTGGGAGCTGTCTTGTCTGATGCTTTTCATCAGACAACCATAAGACGCTTGTCTGATAGATGTGACTGCGGCCCAAGGGCTCCCTGCAGTGCTGGTAGGCAATCCATTGCTCACTGAGCTCAGGTGATGGCTGTGCCATGGCTTTGAGTGCTGTGTAGGCTTTCATCTGCTTCCCCATGGATGGTGCCTGCCTTGGATCAAACACTCTTATGAGCTTGTAGACCTGTTTGGCTGGGTGAAGGTCCCAGTGCTTGGAGAACTTTGTGAAGGTCAAGTGGAAGGCATCATGGAGATTGTCGAGAATCTGCTTCCTCTCTCGAACACCTGTCTTCTTCAGCAGCTCATCTGTCTTGGCACCAAACCCGCATTTTTTTGCGGTTCCATTCACTAGGTAAGAGCCCAGGTCCTCCATGATGTTGTATGCAGACACTGCTGTGGGTTGGTGGGTTCCTTCCAGGATGGTCAGAGCTGTCATCAGTTTGGAGCAGCCTTCTGCGATGAAGGTTAGCTTCACAGTGAGGGCCTCCAACTTTTCCTCTGTTTCCAGCAGGCTGATGATGTTTGTGACTGCTTGGGCGGATGAATTTTCTGCCAGGAAAAAATCTTTGTACAGATGAACATGCTCTGCGTGGTACTGCACTGCCTCAAACCAGCTATTCCATCTGGTGCCCACTGATTCAGGGAGAGACAGCGAGATCAATTCGTGGCGGGGCGACTCGCCACGACCAATTTTTTTACGCCATGGCGTATTCTTCATTATCCGCCATGGCAGAACAGAATCCGCCATGGCGAGTTGATCAATTCGTGGCGGCGACGACTCGCCACGACCTATTTTTTTACGCCATGGCGTATCCTTCATTATCCGCCATGGCAGAACAGAATCCGCCATTGTTTATTTTTTTTTTGCGTGCCGTGGTGCAGGTTATTTGTCCTAGTAGTACAATTCTCGGAATTATTTCATCCTCTGGTAGCGTAACGGTTAGCGCTCTCGCCCCTATAGTCAAGGCACCGTGCGGACCCGTGTTCGAATCTTGCAAAAAGCAAACTTTTTTTTTTAAAGTTCTTTTTTTAGCCGTACCGGTGTGTGTGCGTGCGTGCGTATACAGTGTGCGCGCGTGCGTGCGTGCGTGCGTGCGTGCGTGCGTGCGTGCGTATACAGTGTGTGTGTGTGCGTGCGTGCGTGCTTCATCGTATTTATTATTATTATTAATATGCAGGTAATAATAATAAATACGATGAAGCACGCACGCACGCACACACACACACTGTATACGCACGCACGCACGCACGCACACTGTATACGCACGCACGCACACACACCGGTACGGCTAAAAAAAGAACAAGATTCGAACACGGGACAAATAACCTGCACCACGGCACGCAAAAAAAACAAAAACAATGGCGGATTCTGTTCTGCCATGGCGGATAATGAAGGATACGCCATGGCGAGTCGCCGCCGCCACGAATTGATCAACTCGCCATGGCGGATTCTGTTCTGCCATGGCGGATAATGAAGAATACGCCATGGCGTAAAAAAATAGGTCGTGGCGAGTCGCTGCCGCCACGAATTGATCTCGCTCCACCTGGATTCAGGAGGAGCCTTGGTGTGCACAAACTCCTTGTTGACGAGGAAGCTGCTCACCCATCTTCTCTTTCTAGCAGGCTTCCTGCAGAAGACAGATCTCATCGCTGACACAAGTGATACAGCTTCAGAGAAGTAGTTGTAGTGCTGCCAGGTATCACCCACCAGGTTGATGATGGTTACTATACTTTGGTCCGACGGAGCATTGGTCCGATCGACAACCTACCTCAAACCCTCACCCTAACCCTAACCTCCCCCGGGGCAGCACACCTAAACCTAACCCCAACCCTCTCCCGACACCCAGCGCACATCGGACCAATGCTCCTTCGGAGCAATGGTCTGTCGGATCATAGTATGCCTCCCGTTGATGATATGGCAGAGGCAGGTTACATGGACACTGTTGGGCATCATTCCTTGCAGAATATCCCTGTATGACACACACACACACACACACACACACACACACACACACACACACACACACACACACACACACACACACACACACAGTTATTATACATTATTGTATTTGTTTACAGTTCTGTCCAGGGGTGAAAATCTTAGTCTTACAGGCTTAAACAATCAATTGTTAAAAGTGGCCTTTTTCTCCTTTCATTAAATATTACAAATACAATAATACACTTTAACATTTGATTCTTAACATAAACTCCTTGTCCAGTAGCCTACCGGTATGCCTTCAGACAGTAGGCAGCATTATCTGTGACCACTGCCCAGACATCATTCAGGTCCAGATTATTGCTGTGTTATTATTGTATGATGGCTTGGGCAACTGTTGAGTGGTTGCATCGCTCCATGAAAATCACATCCACCAGAGAGTAGTGGTTTTCAACACCTGCAATGGAAGATAACACAAGCCAAACATAATTATATTTAAGACAAATTATATTTTGACAAAATAAAAACGTCACTCACATTTCAAGTGTAAACAAATACAGCTAGGTACTACTGATATGACAATGTCAGTAGCCTAGCTATATCTATTCTATTGGGATAATATAGTAAATTAGTAATGCATAATTTATGCACCTTTAGTTTACTTTATATCATTAATGTGCACCTATATTGTACATTATTTGCATTAAACAATTGATTTACCATTATAGTCTTATGTTGATAACTTGCTTTGTACTGTTTGGCTATTTAATCACAATAGTGTCAGTGATTAGCCCTAGTTGTATCTATTGTGATCACTGATCATCGTTATCACACCTTGCATGTGAACAATGCACACAGCAGCTAAAATAATGTAGTCTATTTAAACGCTATGTTATTGTGATCACTGATCATCGTTATCACACTTTGCATGTGAACAATGCACACTGCAGCTAAAATAATGTAGTCTATTTAAACGCTATGTTAATAGGCTGTTAAGTAGCTCACCATAACGCTGCAGTCCCTGGTATCGGTTGTCTCATCAACAACCACCGCCAACTTCTTCCCACGCAGTTTCTCCAAAACAGCACTTGTTGGTCAAACACACGGGGCAGATGCGTTTGGCGAAGGGTCGTTTCGTTCTCGGGCAGCACTCCTCCCTGCTTGCAGTTTTTCACTAGAAACGGTCGTAGATTCTTTAGCTTGTTCAATGCTTTGAGCCTTGAGTCTGCTGATGAGGTGCTTGCTGTTATGGTCGTTTGCAGAGCTGGTGTGCTTTGAGAAGCACAGTGTTTTTCCTTGTTCTTTTTAAGGCTTTTGTAGGGTATGTGATCGTCGCACATGTTTTTACGAGTCCAGTCCACGGTATGTTGACAGCATTTACAAAAAAGCTTATCCCCTGAGGCATAAAAGTCAGTGTACTGATCTGCTCTGTATTTAGCGCCTAGCGTGGAGTTTCATAACTTTTTTGAAGACGCTAAAGGGGAGGGAGCCGCTCGCTTGGACATGGTTGTGTTGTTGTGTTTTGGAGCATTGTGGAAGCAGGGGGGCAGTCAGACAGATATTTTGTGAAGCCACAAGGAAATCGGGATTTCCTGAAAGTTCATATAATGGCCTGTTGTGGCGCTGTCATTGGGCCCAAAAAAACCCATAGCCCCATAGAAGTCCATGTATTTGGGCCCAACTTCACCTAGACTGTATTACCTTAATAAACATGGTCATGAATACTTTTTGCTTCCAGTCACTAGTTTAAAGTCTCATTTATAATGTCATAATATTCTTTTTGGAAAATTATAGTCCCATTTATTAAAAACATTACCATAAAGTCGCGCATGTTCTGAGGGGTGTGGCTACCGTTACAGTCTATGAACGGGATCCCCCACCTACTCGAGTCAAAATAAAAACCAACGAAGAAGAAGTGGGCAAGTCCCGCCTCGTTGTCTGGGCCAGCCAATGGGCCAGCTGGGCCCAAACGGATCTAGAAAGATGGCGACTTCCATTGCAAGGACTGACAGGCTTCATTTTACGTTCATGTTAGACCCGGGGAACGATTCCGTTAACACGGATTTCTTATGGCTCTAGGTTGACTCCTGTCCGGGCACCTCCTATGTCTCACCAGGTCAGGCCCTGTGCGTTGCACCAGACTCCCAGCACCAGGCACTTTATTCAGGAATAAAACACACACTATACCCACACAAACACTCTTCATGTCACATCATTGTAGACAGGGAAACTGGATTAAAGGCATTAAACTTACACTATTGACAGTCTTGTCAAATAAACAATAAGATCAGCTAACTTGCCAAGGCATTGAACCATGTGATATTTAATTTGTGTTATTGCAATGTTTCAACCTTGTGTTATTTAAATTGCCTCTAAGGCCTGGGTTAATTAAATAACATCATTGTTTGTGTGTGTGTGTGTGTGTGTGTGTGTGTGTGTGTGTGTGTGTGTGTGTGTGTGTGTTTGTGCGTGTGTGCATGCCTGCCTGCCTGCCTGCCTGCCTGCATGCATGCATGACATCACTCAACTAAGGGACTGTCATTTGGGACACAACTAGTGAGTTGAAGATGCCTTGGGCTTTACTCTTGTTTTCCCTCACACTTCAGTGGTAATCAGGAGTGGCCACCTGAGAAGTGGGGGGAGGACTGACCACTGCTCTGATTAACAACTTCAGAGCTGAACAGTTTTTATGGTGCCCAAATTTTCCAGGTGCCACTGACTGGCAACCTGCCACTGACCGGCAACCTGCCACTGACCGGCAACCTGTCTCTCTCTCTAGGTCGTCCTCAGACGAGCCCTCCATCGTTTCTTCCAGTCAACCCGGTTTTCCATACATCTGGCCAGCTCGTTGTTGCTTTGCGCTCCTGCGTCGTTCTTGAGTACATCCACATGTTAATGTGGGACGTCGTCGTGACCGGTGCCCGTGATAGTTCCCACAGCACTAGTTTACTGGCTGGCATCTCTTGGTGTCTTTGGCAGTGTCCTGCTAAAGTCTCATTCTCCTGGCTGCTATTTTCTGGCTCATCCTTAGCATTCCGTCATACAGATTCTTGTTGGTAACTCTTACTGATGTTAAGTACTGCACGCAGAATTCTAGTGCCCGTCTAGAGACTTCTGCAGAGTTGGCTTCAGGCTTCAGGGTCCAGCACTTACTGCCGTATAGGAGAACAGACTCTACCGTTGTGTGGAAGAAGCTGAGTTTGGTTTGCCACTGACCACCAACCTATCACTGACCACCGGAAACTGCCCATAGATCCGAAGTCCCGTTAGTCCGAACATGCACTGCTCCCGTGCTTGCGGTTAGGTTTAGGTTAGGGTTAGAGATAGGGATAGTTATTTAGGAACAATGAGCCTTCTGACTAATGACACGGCACCCTGACCACCAACCTGCCACTGACCACCAACCTGCCACTAACCACCACTGACCACCAACCTGACACTGACCACCAACCTGCCAATGACCACCAACCTGCCACTAAACACCACTGACCACCAACCTGCCACTAACCACCACTGACCACCAACCTGCCACTGACCACCAACCTGCCACTAACCACCACTGACCACCAACCTGACACTGACCACCAACCTGACACTGACCGCCAACCTGCCACTGACCACCAACCTGACACTGACCACCAACATGACACTGACCACCAACCTGACACTGACCGCCAACCTGCCACTGACCACCAACCTGACACTGACCACCAACCTGACACTGACCACCAACCTGACACTGACCGCCAACCTGACACTGACCACCAACCTGACACTGACCACCAACCTGCCACTGACCGCCAACCTGACACTGACCACCAACCTGCCACTAACCACCACTGACCACCAACCTGACACTGACCACGAACCTGACACTGACCACCACTGACCACTAACCTGACACTGACCACCAATCTGACACTGACCACCAACCTGACACTGACCACCAACCTGACACTGACCACCACTGACCACCAACCTGACACTGACCACCAATCTGACACTGACCACCAACCTGACACTGACCACCAACCTGCCACTAACCACCACTGACCACCACTGACCACCAACCTGCCACTGACTAAGGCGACATGTTGCGAACCGATTTGCAAGTTTATTGCGGATCTCATTGTCTCTCGTAAGGTACAAAAGTATTGGCATCAAAATGTACTTAATGTACCAAAAGTATAAGTAGCCTACTCATTATAATAGAATATGGCCCATTTCAAATGTCTAAAAAATCATTTGAAAATAGCTGATCTACAAGCTCACAATGCGTCGCAATCGGCTATTTTCAAATGGCCAAAATGTATAAAAGGCTGAAGTGGTTAATTATGTTTTGTAATAATAATCAAAATCTACAAAGTAACTAAAGTTTCCAAATAAATGTAGAGGAGTAAAAGTACAATATTGGGATTTGAGATGTAGTGGAGTAGAAGTAAAAGCATTGGAAATGACAAATACAAATACCTCAAAATTGAACTTATGTACAGTACTTCAGTAACTCTACTTTGTTACTTTCCACCACTGATACCTATGTACGTTAAGCCCTGCCTCTGTGTGGGCCTAAAGGCCCAGATCGGTGTTGTGAAAGATTACGTAATGTCGTCATCTGGCACAGGGGACGGCACTGCATGGGTATAAAACCTAACAACTGGACACTGGATGGAGAAGGTGGGAGGGGTTGTTAGACAGAGGAGGACAGTCATGAGGACTTCTTTAGACATACAACTGTTTTCATACTTGATGATGTTCTCTTCCTTCTCTCCTTTGTCTTCATCCTCGTCCTCTTCTTGTGAGTTACAGGCACCGTTAAAACATGGAGGAATGTACAAAGCTGGAGATGTGCTTCTGGGTGGTTTGTTTCCATTCCACTTCTCCTCTGTGTTCCCTGAGCTGACTTTCACACAGTCCAAGGAACAGAAGCCCTCCTGCAGTCGGTGAGTATCACAAAGACTCAACACCAACCTTGTTTTGATGTATAGAAACATGATTAGTTGATGTGTATATTTCTACAAAGATATAGGCTGTCGGGTGGAAACCTTCTCAGAACATGTGTTTGGATGGATCTAGGGTCGTTATTATTTAGTCACAGCACTTTCACCTAAATATTTTCTTCAAAAATAGCAAAAAATAATTTGTCACACTGTAGTATGACAAAGTAAGTCATTTATTAAACAAAAACAGAACGTTTAAATATGGAGATACAAGGTTTCTGCCTGACAGCAATGATATTCAAGGCTACAGTGTAATTGTGTGTGTTAGTTTTTCCATTTCAATGTTCAGAATGGCACAGATCATGGCTTTTGCCATCACTGAGATCAACAGAGACCCCAGCATGCTCCCCAATGTGACTCTGGGATACCGTTGCTATGACACCTGTTTAACGCTTGGAGTTGCAGTCCCTGCAGCGTTGTCACTGATCAGTGGGAGAGAGGAGCAGTTTACACTGGATCAGAGCTGTGTTGGGTCTCCTCCAGTACTTGGAATTGTGGGTCCTAGTACCTCAAAAAGTTCTATTACCCTCTCTAGAATATTAGGTGTATACAGAGTGCCCATGGTAAGTTTCCTATCCCCTTTCACAATAGCCTATTTTATTTAATTTTGATTACATGGCTATTTGCAAATATATAATATAATAAATATAAAATGTTGTATTTTTGGAGTTTGAAAGACATAATCGTTGCTTTGATTGATTGAATACTTTATTAGGCAACATAAATGCAAACAGCACAAAGTACAGTCATGCATTTTTGTTCAAAAAAGGATTTCACCGAAGAAAGACCTTGCGGCCTTGTTTCCATTCGGGTCCTATCCACTCACACATGACATGAATAATAAGTTAACACAGTAATAGTAAGTGATATAACAATAATAATTTAAGGCAACATATACATTTCCTCTAAACATGAAATATACAGTATTTACAGGTTGGGGCCGAAGGTTAATCGGAAGGGGATTATTTTCGCACAAAAGCGGCTGATGCGATCACCTCCTCTCCCTTTGACTTGCTGACAGGTGAATTTTTAGGCCTGTCTTGAAGGAAGCCAGTGATTTGTTTGTTTTGAGCGATGAGGGGAGGGCATTCCACACCTGGGTAGCAGTGATTTGAAAGGTGAATTTGCCCATATTTGTTTTATAAATAGGTGGCACCAGATCGTTGTTCACGCTCCCTCTAGTTTTATGGCTGTGGGTGTTGCTCACTTTTTTAAAGTAATTAGACAAGTAAGTGGGTACTGGGGGCACGTAGGGTAAAGTTGCATTTACAATTTTGAAAGTCAGGCCCATCTTTAATTGCTTGACTCTATCTTCCACCCTGAGCCATCCTATGCTGTCAAAATGCTCCGCATATAGGTGGGTCATGGGCCCTAGGTGAAGAAGAAGTCGGATTAGTTTATTTTGAGAAGTTTGAAGCTTGGTTTTCTGTGCCATTGAGGTGTTAGGGAACCAGGACGTACACGCATAGTCAAAAATGGGCAGTATGAGGGCTCCAGCTAAGGTCCTAAGGGCCCTTTGGTTAATAAAGTTGGAGATTCTGCCCAAGAATCTTGTCCTTTGATTTATTCTTTTAATCGCCCTTGATGCCATGCTATCTCCTGTCAGTTTATTGTCAAGGATACATCCTAGGTATGTGACCTCTACTTTGCTAGATATGACTATGTCATCGACACAGACCTTAAAATCCTCTACATTTGTCCTACTCAGGGAATGGTTGGACCCAAAGAGGATAGATTCCGTTTTACCGAGGTGTAATGAGAGCTTGTTATCGGTAAGCCAGGTTCGTATTTTGGTGAGTTCTGTAGTAAGAGCCTCCTCAACCTGTACTTTGTTTTCTCCCGAAATCAGGAGTGCTGAGTCATCGGCAAACAAAAACAACTTACAATTACATGCGGCGCTCATGTGTCAGTGGAGTGTGATGTTCTGAAACCGGATTGGAATTCGAACAGCAGATTGCGTTCGCTTAAGTATTTGCTAATTTGTTCATATATTATTCTCTCTATGATTTTGGACATTGAACACAAGATAGAGACAGGGCGGTAGTTTCCTGTGTCTAATTTACTTCCCTTTTTATACAGGGGGATTACTCGCGCCATTTTAAGTTCCTGGGGAACGTGGCTTTGACTGATGGATAGGTTTGAGATGTGGGTTATTATAGGGGCTATAGAGACAGCAGCGTCCCTAAGGAATCTGGTTGGTAAGTTGTCATGACCAGTGGCCTTGTTTGGCTGAAGGGTGCTTAGTTTTTTTAGCACCTCTTCATTTGTTACTTGTTTAAATGAGAATGAGTCGTTTATAGCGCCTAGTTTTGCGTAATGTGATTTAATGTGATCAGAACCGTACAGGCCAGAATGCGGGGGGAGTTTATTTACTAACTGTGTGGCAATATTGGTGAAGAAATTATTGAAACAGTTTGCTACTAGTAATTTGTCAGTGATAATGGTACCGCTTGATATAATACAGAAATTTGATGATTTAGTTTGAAGTTTGTTGCTGCAACCAAGTTTATTTAGAGCCTCCCATAATTTTTCTGGGTGTTGTTTGTTTGATTCAATATTTTCGTTAATGTAGTCTTTCTTGGCGTTTGTGATTAATCTCTTTACTATATTTCGTTGTTTTTTGAATTTGTCATGGATTTGGACATTTTTATTTTTGTTATATTCGGTATAGTATTTGTTTCGCAGTTTGATGGCATGTAATATATCTCCCCTCATCCATGGCTCTGAACGGGCCCTAATTCTCACCATTTTTGTGGGAGCAATGTTATCCAGGATAGCCAAAAACTTTATTTTGAAGGAGGTCCAAGCGTCTTCCACTGAGGTGCAATGGAATATGTTTGACCAGTCTATTTCTTCTAAAGCTGCTGTGAGAGCATCATTGGAGTATAGTTTCATGGATCTTTTTTTAACGGTGGTATGACAGTGAACTGCTGATTTGTGAATTTTACGTGTGCAAAAGATAATATTATGGTCACTCAAACTGCTTTTGATTACCCCACTTAGAGAGATTTTGCCCGGGTCGGATGTCAATATTAGGTCGATTGTGGAGTGAGAGGCTGGCCTAGTAATGTGCTTTATCAGTTGAGTGAGGTTATGTAAATTACAAAATCTGGAAAATGATTTGAAAATGTTGGTGTCTTTCCGGTATATGTGGGTATTATAATCGCCTAGAATAATTGTCTCTAAATTTCCTATTTCTGTTAAGTCCTCTTCAATATGGTCGTAAAATTGGTTTTGGTCTGGGGGTCTGTATATTGTGCCTATTATTAAGGGTTTAGTTTTAGGAAAAATGATCTTCACCCATATGGATTCTGTATTTTTACCTAGTTCAGAGATTACATTATAATTAATATTTTTTCTTATGTATATACACACTCCCCCCCCCTGAACGGTCTCTGTCCTTTCTGATAATGTTATAACCTATTATTTCAATTTCGGAATCGTTAACTGAGTCATCCAGTTTGGTCTCTGAAAAGGAGAGAATGTCCACTTTTCCCATTCCAAATATGGCTCTGATCTCCGAGATCTTTGATGGGCATTTTAGGCTGTTTATATTTTGATGCATAATGTGAAGGCCTCTATTGGAAAATAATGTATCCAGTTCAACTGTGGAAAATGGTCCTTTGCTGCCCTGTGGTGTTTCTGATGGGGCGGTGCAGGGTGAGAAAGGAGGGGGGGGGGGGGGGGGGACTGTCGTTGGGGCAGGTGTGATAAACGGTGTCGAGAAGAAACCTTGTGTCTCCATATTTCAACTTGTAATGCTTTTTTAATGCCCTATTTCTTCATTATGCTAGTGTTAGACAAAAGTATCAAACACAACCGATCAACAAGGTCACATTGTGACATGTTCTGAGCTTTTCTTTTTTCTTTCTTGTTCGGTCTTTTTTCCCCCATTTTTGTTTTAAGTGAAAGTGGTAAGTAACTGCACTTAGCCTGTTTTACAGGCATGTTGGTTCATGGTACAGCTGCAGCATCAATCACATCTATACAATTATAGACTGTCCTTAAAGAAAAGGCAGGTAAACTAAACAGACCTACAGATGTGCCATTCCAACTCTTCACACTTTACTGATCTGTTCTTGAATGTTTCTGAAAATGCATGTTTTCCCTGCAGGTTTAATTCACTGATTAGCCTAATGTTAATGCTATGCTTTGCTATTGAAAAGAAGTGTCCAGCAGAGGAACAATATCTATTCAGGATCATTTACATATAACACATTGACATATGCCCCTTACTAAACTGTTCTGTTTCTGACAACGCACTGACAATCTACTGAACTGTTCTGTTTCTGACAATGCACTGACAATCTACTGAACTGTTCTGTTTCTGACAATGCACTGACAATCTACTGAACTGTTCTGTTTCTGACAATGCACTGACAATCTACTGAACTGTTCTGTTTCTGACAATGCACTGACAATCTACTGAACTGTTCTGTTTCTGACAATGCACTGACAATCCACTGAACTGTTCTGTTTCTGACAATGCACTGCATTCTACTGAATTTCAAATGGCATGTAAAGTTCTCAAACAGCACATCCACATATCTCTGGTCAGCATCCGTTCCACAGTATTGGAAATAATCATGTTTGTACATCTGGAAATGTTTGTCTTTACTTTCAGATAAAAAAATAAATCCGGCACGGTGTTATGCATTTTTGCAATTAAGGAAATGATTGCCAGCTACAGTATTTCCACTATCTTCCTTTGCTAAATTGAAACTTCTTGAGCTTTTGACAGGATAAACCAAACTGTTTCAGAAGCTGGTTGTGGCATATCTAAGCACATTGTACATACATGGATGATCTATCTAGTGCAATACAGGCTGTCTTATAGGTAACTATCATGAATCACCTTATGTACGCTTATGACCTGGTCATTCTGAATCCACACAGTGGAGGGTTAAAAGCAGCTATTGAAAGTGTGATCAAATTATGGCCATGATCATGACATCATTTTTCTTGACATTTCTGGTCCTGTCAGTGCATTTCTTTTAACCCTAGAACACTACACGGGTGATTTTCACCTGGGTGATTATATTTTTGAAATTTTCATATTGCTGATGTCTGAGGTGGGTGGGTCTTTCAGTACCTTCATGATGCTCAGTGACATCATAGAAGGTAGGTTTGTTTCCCTGCCCACATTCCTGGTTAACATTCACTTTTTTATATTTGTATTCACTGGACCATTCTCACATGTCTTAGGAATGGGTGGACCAAAGGAGAAGTTCCCAACTTCATTTCTCTTTTTTCAAGGAATATTTAAAAACTAATATGCATGTTTTTCACAGATCCCCCCCCCCCCCCCCCCCCCCCATGATAGGCCCGCACCATGATATCTATTTTTTGTTGTTTTTGATGAAATATTGAAGAAGAGTAGCTCAAGTTGCCATGCATGCAGTGGCGGCCTTATATATGTTTAAATCGTTTCAATTGAAACGGGCCTCGAGCCTCCAGGGGCCTCCCCATTTTGTTGGCACGATTTAAAAATAATAAAGCCGCGACTGTCTGCAGAGTTTATTTCTCCTGCCTTCTGTGTGATTTATTTATCCTTCCAAGCCCACTATACCATGTACTATACATCCTGCGTCTACTACATCCTGTAGTTCACTTAAGAAATAAAAGTATTGTTATAAGTAGTTTTTATTTTGAAGAGGAAGAGGAAGTTGTTTCGGTTGTAGCCAGCTGCCATGACAGTCTACCCGACTAGAAGTGCCGGGTGGTAGTGGAATAATAACAACAACATGCTTTTAGCCAAAGTTCATAAAAAATGCAATTACGTTAAACATGGTATATCCTCCGTGGCGGCGTCATTAGGTGAGTACTAGTTAATGAATTGTTAAGTTTCATAGTATCATTCATCATCAACAACAGGCTGAATGCTCCCCAAAATGAACAGGTTACAGCCTACAGGATTCTCATTCTGTTACTGTCACTGCCTGCAAGGATGGCCGCCGTGCCATTTCTTATAAACGATCTAATTCATACGTGGGTCGTCGTGGGTCCATGCGCCATGGTGTGGAGAGGGCATCAGAGCGCAGAACAGCCTAGTAATAGTATGGCATATTGTCTGTACTCGCTGCACTCTCTTTCTGTCCAGTCCTATGTGTACAGGCTGGCAATTGTGAGAGAGCTGTAAAAGGGATATTGTCTATGGTCAGTTCATGGTGTGTATCATTCTCGTTTTTAACCGGGCCGTGATGATGCAATGACGGTAGGCAGTAGCCCTAATACAATGTAACCAACTTGCGCAAGCATTAAAAAATGGGTTTTAATGGTCGGGTAACGGAAAATAACGGAAAATAATCTAATTTAAATAATCTAGCACTAGCAGCGCTGACAGTTGCGATTGCATCATTGTATAGCCTATGCTGCCTTCCAGTTATATACCTTAAAGTTAAAAAAAAAGTTTAATCAAGCAAGCTGCTTTTGTGTATTTTCTACTTGGCTGTGTATGCTGTTCATGCTTTGAAGTCCGATAATACACACTGACAAAAAATAATTATGAATTATTAAAATGATGATGTCATGAACGGGGCCTCCCGATCCTTAAGGCCGCCCCTGCATGCAGGGGCGTGCACACGTAGACGCTAAGGGGTGCTTGAGCACCCCCTAGTGGCCCTCTCTGGACCAACATGCCCTTTTGTCAAGTCCATTTGATACACTTTTTTTCCTTGTTTTGTATTATTTGTACGTGTATAGTATGTGGCCCATGGTGACATCGATCAATTCTGGATTAAAAGCTTATAATATATTTATTTATACATTTGTCATGATGTTGTATGTGTCCGCAGTTTACATCCAAAAGAATGTCACTCTCTCGGTTCTGCACTGCTGTACTGGAGAAGTATATCACTGAGGGCAGGCAAATTTGCTTTTTGTAAGCGACTTCGTCATTCTGGGCTTGTGTTGTCTGTTACGTCGCTTGGGCTTGTTTTTCCATACCTGGTTGCTGGTTTCTCTCTCGAAATCTGGCGTGTGTGTGTGTGTGTGTGTGTGTGTGTGTGTGTGTGTACTACACGTGGTGACGCGCAAGTTTGTTTACTGTGTGACTAGTGCCATGGCGGAGCCCGCGTTTCAAATGGATATATTCCTCCTTATTTCCTTCAACTGCTCCAATCCAGCACAAAGAACAGTCAGAGTAAGTTGTTGAGTCCAATGCATATTATGATCCCATTCCCACTGCCGCCACGAACGTACGCTTAGCTTGATGCTAACGCGACCCCCCCCCCTCTCTCTCTCTCTCTCTCTCTCTCTTTAACATGCGATAGAGAGATGCGTCTCTCTCTCTCTCTCTCTCTCTCTCTCTCTCACTCTCAGCAGGGAATGCTTCAAATTTACATTGGTTGTTCAAGTTAAATTGATGTGTTGATGTTATTATGATATTTACCATAGGCAATATGCCAATATTGAAAAAAGTTAAAATGACCAGAGAGCAGGCTCATCAAAAATGTAGGTTAGGCTGTTTCTGCTGTGCAGACCTGTTTTTGACCCGGAAATAATGACTTTATAATCGGAAATAACCGATTTTTTTCATGTTGGCAATTGGACCCCTCCATCTGTGAAGTACTGGATACGGCTGTGTGTGTGTGTGTGTGTGTTAGAGAAATGTTTTGTTGCAGCTGGTGGTTCCACGCGCCAGATAAGGTGCCCTTTTGTTTCACTTGAGCACCTGCTCCTCAAAGTGTCTGTGCACGCCACTGCATGCATGTATTGCTGTACTTCAATATATTTTGATGAGAAATATTTTGTATGGAATATTTTACATTGGGTAAAATATACCCGTGTTTGTAGGGTTCTATCGGACTTGCAAGATATGGGGGTGCCATACCTTTGCTTTGGATGCTAGCATCAGAGTCAATGGAGGGAGCGGAGAAGGTGGGAGTAGTGGGAGAATTTTGGCTGGTTGAAGACCAAAATGAGGCTTCATTCACAAAATGTGAAGAGAACATATGTGACAGGTGCCAGCAGAATGAGGCTCAACTCGCCAGAATGAAAATGGAGTAAATCTATAAATAAACTCGGTGATTTTCTTTTTTTTTCATATTAACACAGTTTGAATATTGAAGAAGGTTTTTATTCCAACAGATTGTTCATTTGGGCAAATTAAACGTATACATTTATATGTCAAAGTAGGCTTGTTTTTTAACACTGTTTTGGGAGTGCCAGAGAAGCGCAGTTCTGAGATTTGCATATTGTTTTCGATTGGTCATGGGATCTCTTTGTCCTCAGGTTTCACGCTCTGGTCACCGCCCATTAGCGTGGCTGTGTGTTTGTAAACACAGAATTGTTTTACATGGCTATAGTATGGAGGAGCTTTTGGGTTATACTTTACATGAAAATAAACAAAACCACATAGCTACTCGCTCAAATACGCTTCCCAGCCTGGAGAATAGACTTCCACCATCACACAACAAAAGGCTAGAAGCTAGCTAGCCTAGTTAGCTAGCTGTCTGTGTGTCGTGTGTTAAGAGGGACAACTGCTGAGATGTTGTCATAAGCATCTAAACACATGTTTTCACTCCTAAAATGTATAAAACGAATAATACATGTGCAACGTTGCCCGTTAGTGCTATATTGCTTCATAGCCATGGAAGAGTGTTGTTGCTGCGTGTTCTTTTCCTTTTCCCTCCACCCACAAAGAGCTGTCTTTTCTTTAAATCATAACTCGCTCATTTTTTGCTAATTTAAAAAAAATCAAAATACTATATAAACTACGAAATTCGGGCTTTCATTTGGTATATAGATCGTCTATATATAGGCCGTCTCTACAAAACGGTATCAAGTGAAAAGGAAATGTCGGGAAATCGTTTTGTGTAAAAGATTGTCGTCAAATATGGCCGTTAGTACTGTTAATTCAACATCCTGTGAGGGGAGGATACGGATCGTGTATGTATTGTGTATGGAAATCAGCGCATACAGTGGGTGGGCTTTAGACCGGATGTAAGCCTTGCACACTAAATAGAAACCAGGCATGTGGATGGATCTGTTTATTAAAAATAGCAAATCTACAAGCGCACAACGCATCATAGCCTGATGCGTCGGTTTTATTTTATTTTATACTTGGTACTTTCAAAAGGGTTTATTGGGGCACCTTACAAATTGCATTGTTTGTTCTACTGGCTTAAACATGTCAGTGTTTCTAGTGTTGCACTGTTGACAGCTAAAACGTTCTAAGGTGGTCATTGTGTGGTGGAGTTAAGTACCTATTGTCCCTCCCATTGTCACACCCACTTCTATCCAGCTCTAAGGTGTTAAAAATGTTGTGAATATTGAAAGGGACTTTTCTCAGCTTTGGGTGAAAGGCCCCAATCATTTTAAAATGGTTATATCTCCTTCAATTATTGTCCAATTTCATTGAATGATACATCATATAAAAGCTTACATTCTGTACTTTAATAATCTGTAATCTGTAAAAATCGAGTTGAGGCCCTTTTTGCTGGCCCCTGTCACATATAACGAACAGATTATCACAGGTAATAAAGTAAGTGGTTAATACTAAGTTGTCAGGCCATACAACTTTTTACAATACAATAACTAAAATCTTGTTCAAAACAATGAAAATAACTAATATTATACTTTAATTCTTGGCCGCAGATACATTAACCAGGGGCAGCGGGTTGAGTAGCAGTGGCACTGCCCTGAGGGTACCAGACGCACTGTTGAATACCTACAGTCCAGTTCTGGTACATTACAGAAAAGATCTTTCGTATTTGTTTTTATTCTGTTTTTCCAGATAAGTTACTATGCTGGTTGTTCCTGTCTGAGCGACCGGACTCAGTTCCCATCCTTCTTCAGAACAATGCCAAGTTTTGTCTTCCAGGTGAACTTCTATAACAATAGATGTGTTGGTATCTAATAGTTCATGTTTCACAAACTGGAATACTCAAACCCATGGGGTGGGCAACTTTGATGTAGGAGAGGGCCACTATATTTCTACACTCACTCCAGAGAGCCGCTATATTTCTACACTCACTCCAGAGAGCCACTATAGTTCCACACTCACTCCAGAGGGCCGCTATATTTTTACACTCACTCCAGAGGGCCACTATAGTTCCACTCTCACTCCAGAGGGCCACTATATTTCTACACTCACTCCAGAGGGCCAATATATATTTCTACACTCACTCCAGAGGGCCACTATATTTCTACACTCACTCCAGAAGGCCACTATATATTTCTACACTCACTCCAGAGGTCCAATATATTTCTACACTCACTCCAGAAGGCCACTATATATTTCTACACTCACTCCGGAGGTCCAATATATTTCTACACTCACTCCAGAGGGCCACTGTATTTCCACACTAACTCCATAGGGCCACTATATTTCTACAGACTCCTGAATTATTATTTGCTAAGGATTTGAGTATTTCAGGATTTGCTAATCCTGAAAAGTAGGTCTAACATTTTTATTACATTTATTTATACTTATGTTAACTTAAAACAAACGTATTTAAATTCAAATGCATTGGACATAAAAAGACAATTGAAATTGTTTTTATTTTTATTCATAGTTTTTTATTGTTCATACCAGTAGCAGTTGGTCACAACATACAATATCTCGCCTATGGGAGAACATAAAAATGAGGGGGTACAAACATTTTTTGTTTTTTCCCTAGAGGACAACCTCCTACCATCCACCCCCCCCCCCCCCCCTGCCTGACAATGACAGAATTTAAATTGTAATTATGCTACTAATATTGACCATTATAGATATAATTAAAGCGGGTCATGTTTGCATGTTTGGAATTGTAACAGCTTAAATCAATAATATAACAGTATTCCAATATTTACCTGCAGGCCACATAAGTGAACACGGGGGGCCGCATGTGGCCCCTCGGCCGCTGTTTGCCCATGTACTGTATGATCTAACCTAAGTACATTTCCGTCCATTCCTCATCCACTCAGGTGCGAGCTATGCTCCAGACTATGAGGTGGTTCGAGTGGACCTGGGTAGGACTGTTGTTCAGTGATGATGATGCTGGCCGTGACGCCGCCCGATTGTTCCAGTCTGGCCTGGACCAGTCTGGTCTGGGTTGTGTGGCTTATTCAGAGGCTCTGCCCTTCCACAATGACATGGATAAACTCCAGAGGATTGTCACTGTGATGAAGACGTCCACAGCTCGGGTGGTCATTATCTTTGGATACGGGCCCTATATGCATAATGTCTTGGATGAGGTTTGTGTTACGATACATCTGTGGAGGATGTTAATTTAGGGATTCGTAATTAGAAAAATCTAAAATGAGAATGTATTGAAAGAAAGACATGTCTTTCATTTCTTTCAAAACGATGAACAGGTGGTTAAGCAGAATGTGACAGGTCTGCTATGGATCTTACCTGCCACTTCAGGTTGGTGGGGAGATTCTCATCTCCAGTCTCCTCACCTCCTGCCATACCTCAGAGGCACCCTGGGTTTTGCCATCCGTCGTGGAGAGATACCAGGTTTCAAAGACGTCTTGTTAAAAATACGTCCTGACAATGACCAGGATAACATAGTAAGTATTTTTGTTTAATTTGATTGTATATTTATTTACATGTCTTGTGGGAGGTCGGGTGGGAAATACAACTCAGAGTGCAGTATCAGGGGTTAGACACACGATGGCGCCCCTTGCTTTATTTCTCCAACAGGTTCAAACAAAGTCAGTTTTCACAAACAGAACTCAAACAGTACTATTCTTTTCATGAGGTCCCGGTTCCGAGGCGGGAGTCGTCACTGCAGAGGATGAGAGGGGTCGTTAGCATACGGTCAGAGCACAAGGTAAGTACAGGGTTGGGGCCTGAGACTCCGGTCTAGGCTATCTACCAACTAGACATTTGTAATAACTCTCTCTTCTTCTTTTCCAGGTTCCCAGAGGAGGCCAGGAGGCTCCCCCGGAGGTAGGTAAGGTGGTACGTAGCTTTCTCTATCCACAGGGCACACAAGAGTACTTTAGAGTAGAAGTACTCGGATATGGGGCGGTGAATAATCAGAGTGAAAGTACTTGGTATGTTACCGGGTGAGTATGGTACACAGGGCCCCTTAGGCTCGGCCAACAGGAAGATACACAAGCATTTACACTCTTATTTCTCTCTATCTACTGGGTGGCCGTGTCGGTACGACAACGGCAGTCAGGGGGTTAACACAAAGTGAGCGCTCTAGTTTCTAACGGTCTTCTTTCACCGAAGTATGGCGGCTCTAGCCAACTTAAAGTCTCTTCCAAAGGGTTAACTAAACATAACATGGGCCTGTCTTCGTTCACAGGGTTTGGTGTGACACTTTATCTAGAGCAGGCTAGCATCCATTAATCTCTACGGGGTTATCTTCATTCAACAATCTTCAGTGTACAACACCACGGTGACTCTCTTCATTCACAGTCTTCATTTAGCAACAACAGGGTGACTTCCTTCATTCACAATCTTTGTTATTATCCTTAGCTGCTCACGCCACTATGAGTGCCTCTTCTTAATAACACGGGTGATAGATAGTGAACGGTTTGTCTTACTGCGACCTTATGGAGCTGTTGAGCTGCCGTTTCCATGCGAGGGTCCCGTCTTCCGCAACTCGTCCCCGATACGAGCCAGGTGGGTCTCCAGCATGCATGCGGCTCTCCGGTGTATGCTTGTCTATGGGGGGCACACGCTCCTGCGTGTGCTTCCAGCCCCACTCCTACAAGAGTGCAATTGAGTGGTGATACAAGCGATCAAACAATATGCATAGTTCATACGGGAGGGTCCATGAGTGAGAGAAGTGTGGACTTACCATCCAACGCCGAGTGGACGGCATATGCTGCCTGCGCGTCTTGGTGTGTGTAGCAGTGATCTGATACTGCTAGGCGTGCGGGTCGTTTATAAAGGGCGCGGCTGACAGGTTGCGGCTGCCGTTAATTGCTAACCAGGGCGGCGGCCGGAATTAGACGCAGCTGATTCAAGATTGCTCTGGGATAGAACACTGCGTCTATGACACGGCCGTGGGCGTGCCGTGTCGGCGCTTGTCTGGTTGTCAGGGGAACGCGCCCCTCCCACTGTGGCGAGACCTGACAGACTCCACAGTCTTTAAATGTCTCAATTAATTGAATACACAGGACCACAATGGACAGAAGCCCTTAGGACATTTTGTGTTATCCTTTTTGCACCATTGTATAATTGTACCACTGTATTATCTGCAAACTTAGTCTGTGCATGAAGTGAATACCGGTAATCAATACATTTATCAATTAATTGTATTTACCGTTTTACTTATGAATGAATTGTGTTCTTTCAGGTGAGGCAGTTTTGGGAACACACATTCCGGTGTAAATTTTTACCCCTTCCACCAGAGTGGGTGGACGCTGGTGGAAGGGTTTGTACTGGACATGAGGACCTGGGAACAGCAGAAACTACACTGTTGGATGTGTCTGATCTCACGGGAGAGTACAATGTGTACAAGGCTGTGTATGGTCTGGCCCACGCCCTCCATGACATGTTGCAGTGTGTGCCAGGAAGAGGGCCTTTCCCTGGGCACAGCTGTGCCAGTTTGCAGACAATACAGCCATGGCAGGTGGGATATTAATTCAGTTAACCTGTAGGATTATTTTTTATTTATTGTTTATTTGCACATTTAAAAACAACACATTTAGGGGCACGGTGGCACAGTTGGTAGTGCTGTCGCCTCACAGCTAGAAGGTCCTGGGTTCGATTCCCGCTCGGGGCGCTGTGGGTGCTGGCGGCGTGTTTCCTCCTCCGCGTCATCAGTACCCATACCCGAAGGTGGGGTTGGCGAAAGGGCCTTTCTGTGTGGAGTTTGCATGTTCTCCCCGTGTCCCCTAGGGTAGATACCCTCACAAAAACATGCAGTAATCCTGGTCTCTAAACTGCCTCCCCCTGGCCAGCCGGGGCGCCTGATGGAGGGGAAAGGAACTGGTTGGAATAACGTGTTCCTTCCACGCGCTACGTCCAACCAGGGAAACTCCCCCCTATTAGGTGTAAAGGAGCAACTTGGACACTCAAGCATGAAGGAAGCATGAGTTAAGTCCGTTGCTCTCCCCAGGTTGGTGGAGGGTGTGTAGAGCCCAGGATCACATTAGATGATTGACACAGGGGTGAAAAATGGGTTACAAAATCGTGGGATAAAAAATATATTAAAAAAAGAAAAACAACACATTTGAAACAACATATTATTGGGTTGTGCAGGTGAGACTTAGGTGACATTCACACCAGAAACCTTTACTGCGATTAAAACGAATCCTGCTGCTTATTGTCAGAAAGTTTGCTTCGTTTAGCATGTGTGAAACATCATTCGAATCCTAATGCGTATCAAAGAATCACATTCTACTCCGACCAAAAATGGGGGTTTCGATTCGCTTCCAATCGCACTTGATTACGATTCGGTGCAGGTGTGAATGCAATCCGCAGCAAATAAAGGAAACGAAGCAAACGATGTGGCGGGCGAGGAGTTAAACACAGTTGGAGACGGAGAAGGCATTTTTCACGCAGCACAAAGATGTCCCGTTACCGTGGATAGAAGTGGTCGAATGAGAAGACCGAAGCCCTGGTCGAAATGATGACGAGTACATTAATCAATTGTTTAACACATAAAAGCATTGCAGTGTAGCCTACAGAATATTCTGTATGTCTGTCTGTGCGTGCCGTAAACATGGAGTGCTGTCACTGTGTGGAGACTTAGGCCAGGGACTTTTTCTGTCTGTGCCCAGTGCGTGCGGAGAGAGAGAGAGAGAGAGAGAGAGAGAGAGGTCCATTCCCAGACGGCACGAAACATGCACGTTTAATTTAATTTTAACACCATATATTTCACTGTGTAGGCTATAGTTTATGAATTGAACACATTGATAAAATTCCCTGCTGCGTTTCCTTGCTGCGCTTGACACAACCAGTGTGAAGGCAAACCGCAGCAAATTAAATATGCAAGAATCGCAACTTCTCCGCCCATTCGCATCAATTTACAATTACAATTTACAATTTAGCCATTTAGCAGACGCTCTTAATCCAGAGCGACTTACATTAAGCAATAACAAAAATATGGCATACATCACATATATAAAAAGTAGTTCATAAATCATGTATAAACTAAGAACGTAACAGTGGAGTATCTATGTAAATTATACATACTATACTACATTATATATTATGCATGTGTACTATAAAGTGCTATGGCTACATAAAATGCAATTATAATGCTGTCTACGTAACAAGCTATTAGTCTGTTTAAAATACTATCCAAGTCTACATAAAGTGCTATCTAAGGGGCTAGGCTAGGGCAAGTGCTAGGGCCATGGTGGAGTCTGAAGAGGTGGGTTTTCAGACTACGGCGGAAGATTGGGAGTGAGGCTGCAGTTCTGACTGTGATGGGAAGTGCATTCCATAGTTTTGGAGCCAGAAGGGAGAAGAGTTTGGGACGTGTGGAGCTTTGTCCCAGCGTTTTTAGTGAAGGTACCTCCAGCTTCCCTGCATTGGCTGATCTGAGTGTGCGAACAACAAGACTGTTGTTTGTAGGGTACGATCATACTTGTGAGATATTGGGGAGCCATGCCTTTGGTTGCTTTGAATGCCAGCATCAGAGTTTTGTATTCTGTGCGGGCAGCGACCGGGAGCCAATGGAGGGAGCGGAGAAGGGGGGGAGACGTTTGATCATTTTGGCTGGTTGAAGACCAAGCGAGCTGCGGCATTTTGGATCAGTTGGAGGGGCTTAAGTGCACATGCCGGTAGGCCAGTAAGGAGGGAGTCAAGTTTTGACAAGACTGTTGTCTGGATTAGGAGCTGGACTGACTCCTGGGTAAGGAACGGTCTAATTCCTTGTATGTTATAGACTAGAGTGACAGCTGTGATGTGTGTTTTAAATGAGAGCTGACTGTCCAGGACAACGCCAAGGTTCCTGGCTGTCGGGACAGACTTTACCAGGGCACTGTCTACGGAGATAGTTAGCTCCCGCATAGGGCAGGACTTAGCTGGGAAGAACAGAAGCTCAGTCTTGTCTGGGTTCAGCTTGAGGTGGTTGGAAGACATCCACTGTGAGATGTCAGCCAGGCATGCAGTGATGCGGTCTTCCACCTGGGTGGCAGAGGGGGGAAAGATAGAAACAGTTGTGTGTCATCGGCATAGCAGTGATAGGATATATT
This sequence comes from Protomyctophum bolini, assembly GCF_963924005.1. Classification (NCBI taxonomy): domain Eukaryota; kingdom Metazoa; phylum Chordata; class Actinopteri; order Myctophiformes; family Myctophidae; genus Protomyctophum; species Protomyctophum bolini. Next base: position 34,763,848 of record NC_137882.1, read on the forward strand.
GTGAGCAGAGTTGATAGTGCAAAGGGATTTAGTGTACAGTGAGAAGAGGAAGGGACCAAGTACAGATCCCTGTGGGACCCTAGTTTGGAGGGTACAGGGGGATGATAGCAAACCTTTCCAAGAAACCTGGAAGGTCACTGTAGTAGAAGAGATGCGCCTGGTGAGGGTTTAAACCCTGCAGCTACGTCGAGTCCGCCTACAGGAAATACGTAAGCTGCGACCATGAGACCCATTTCTGAATTCGTCTATAGCGGGCAGGTGGTAATTACATGTTCTTCTGAATGTGTTATTTTAAATAAAATACACGTTTACTGTTGTGTCTTCTTGTCTAGAAATGCGGTCATGCCTCTCTTCATTATGCAATAATCACACAAGATGCAGAAGTCTTCCTCACTCCTTATTCTCAACAAATGTGGGTGACATTATGGTTTTGTTCAAAGGCAATGCATAATGTAAAGGGTAGAGCACATGATTTAGTAATGAGGCTGGTGGTGGAAGATAGCAACTCAGCAACAGGAACACCCCTTGCACAGTGCTTAAATCCCCAAATAGTGTGTAGCGTGACTTGGGCACATAATAGGACCCTTAAGTATGTTTTTAACGTCTCTTGCTCTTCATGATTTTGCTAATCACCATTTCTAGCTTCTCTATTACCTGGAAAAGGTCAACTTCACCACATCTGGTGGTGATCGTGTATACTTTGATGAGAATGGTGATGCTTTACCAATCTTCGATATATTGAACTGGGCGTGGCTCCCTGATGGAAGCACAAATATTCACAACGTAGGTGTGGTCAAGATGACAGTCTCCGGAGATGAAGAATTCACCCTCGATGAAGACAGAATCTTCTGGAACTTTCAATCCGCAAAAGTAATTTCAGCTATCTAAAATCTTTAATTTAGCTAATGATGTGAATGGAATTTATATTTAAACTGATCATTTTAACTTTCTTCCGTAGCCTCCTCGGTCGGTGTGCAGTGAGAGCTGTTCTCCTGGAACCCGTGTGGCCAGAAGGAAAGGAGAACCTGTCTGCTGCTACGACTGCATTGCTTGTTCTGAGGGAGAGTTCAGCAATGAGACAGGTAGGGTTACATAATGTAGCTACAGTATATGTACAGAAGGTTATAAGAAGATACGTGAGTGTCCCTTTAATCTTGTACTATTTGTTAGACTCTACAGAGTGCACCACTTGTCCAGAGGACTTCTGGTCCAGTCCCCGGCGTGACCACTGTGTCCCTAAGAGCATTGAGTTCCTGTCCTACCATGAGTCCCTGGGAATCTCCTTAACAACCATCTCATTGCTAGGAACATTTGTCTGTGCTATTGTCCTGGGGATCTTTGTTTATCATAAAGAGACGCCCATGGTCCGCGCCAACAACTCAGAACTCAGCTTCCAACTCTTGCTTTCACTCAAACTATGTTTCTTGTGCTCACTCTTGTTCATTGGTCGTCCCAGACTCTGGACTTGTCAGCTGAGGCATGCAATATTTGGGATCAGCTTTGTGCTGTGTGTCTCTTGCATCCTGGTAAAGACTATGGTGGTGCTGGCTGTGTTCAAGGCCTCCAAGCCTGGTGGTGCAGACATCATTAAGTGGTTTGGTCCTATGCAGCAGAGAGGAACAGTTCTGATTCTTACTTCAATCCAGGCAATAATCTGCACAGCCTGGCTTGTGTCTGCCTCACCAACTCCTCATAAAAACACACAATACTATTCTGAAAAGATAGTCTATGAGTGTAATGTTGGATCAACAGTTGGTTTTGCGGTGTTACTAGGTTATATTGGCTTACTAGCACTCCTCAGTTTCCTCCTAGCATTCATGGTAAGGAATCTTCCAGACAACTTCAATGAAGCTAAGTTAATTACTTTCAGCATGTTGATCTTCTGTGCCGTGTGGATAGCGTTCATACCAGCATATATCAGCTCTCCAGGCAAATATGCAGATGTAGTGGAGGTGTTTGCTATTTTAGCATCTAGTTTGGGCATTTTGGTGGCTCTGTTTGGACCAAAGTGTTATCTAATCATTTTGAAACCTGAGAGAAACACTAAGAAGTCCATCATGGGTCATGCCACCAAGACGTAGAAGCAGACATTTTTAACCAATTAACTGCTCGTGACGGAACGTTCCGCCAGTTGGAATCCAACCGGCAACTGCTATTGGCCTAACGTTCCGTCTGATAAGCTTAATTATTGATACCAAACCGGATCGCTGATTTCTTCTTTTTTGCTTGGCCTTTCCTTCTTTAGTGATCCTATACCGTATCGCGCATCCTCGCTGCCGTTCACCTCCGTTTATACAGGCTGACTAAAAAGCTAACTCGAAATCTACGGAGCTCTCCACACTGCGCAAAAAGCATGGAATACAGATGATATTACAATACGTGTATTGGATATATATATATATATATTGCTGATAACCTTGTTATTAATGGTCTGTTTTCTACCATATTAAACTACATCTAGTCATTCTTCCACTGAGCCAACCATAGACAACAGTCATACTTCAGCTGAGCCAACCATAGCCAACAGTCATACTTCCACTGGGCCAATCATAGCCAATAGTCGGACTTCCACTGAGCCAACCATAGCCAACAGTCGGACTTCCACTGAGCCAACCATAGCCAACAGACATACTTCCACTGAGCCAACCATAGCCAACAGACATACTTCCACTGAGCCAACCATAGCCAACAGACATACTTCCACTGAGCCAACCATAGCCAACAGTCATACTTCCACTGATCCAACCATAGCCAACAGTCATACTTCCCCATTTGCCACATATTTCGGCAGGTGACCAATTTCACCATAACACTGTGTGACCGAGTGTGAGTGAGCGAGTGGCTGAGATTTTGAGTATTGGTATTCAGGAGCAAGCTGAGAGGGACACAGTGTAGGAGACAGTGTAGGACACAGTGTAGAAGACAGTGTATGAGACAGTGTACTGGGACACAGTGTATGGAGACAGTGTCAGACACAGTGTAGGAGACAGTGTAGGACACAGTGTATGGAGACAGTGTCAGACACAGTGTAGGAGACAGTGTAGGACACAGTGTATGGAGACAGTGTCAGACACAGTGTAGGAGACAGTGTAGGACACAGTGTATGGAGACAGTGTCAGACACAGTGTAGGAGACAGTGTAGGACACAGTGTATGGAGACAGTGTCAGACACAGTGTAGGAGACAGTGTAGGACACAGTGTATGGAGACAGTGTCAGACACAGTGTAGGAGACAGTGTAGGACACAGTGTATGGAGACAGTGTCAGACACAGTGTAGGAGACAGTGTAGGACACAGTGTAGGACACAGTGTAGGAGACATTGTATGAGAGAGTGTACTGGGACACAGTGTATGACACAGTTTAGGAGGCAGTGTAGGACACAGTGTAGGAGACAGTGTAGGACACAGTGTAGGAGACAGTGTAGGACACTTTGTAGGACACAGTGTAGGAGACAGTGTCGGACACAGTGTAGGGGAGCGTAGGCACAGCGTAGGCACTCACGCACGCACGCACCCAAATCTTTATTCATTTCCTACTGTACTGAGGCTGTACACATATCAGCCTCACATCAACTGTTGATAGTCGTTACATGTGTTGTTATGGCCATAGATCTGGTCATTGATTTACATATTTAATACCAATCATACATTATGCACTGATTTTTTCAACATGGAAACAATTTATGATTATGCAAAAGTGATTGTGATTATCTTAAATAATTGCGATTAGGCAATTATTTAATTCATAAATGTGAAGATTGAACATTGGTCATAGGTGATTTTTGTTTAACTTTTTCATTAATTTAATTTGTGCTTTGTAATGACATTGACATGACTCACATGCTGATGCCGTTTGGCTATAATGACTTAATAAATCATAGTGTATAGAACAAGTACTTGTCTTGCTTTTTATTGTGTTTATATTCTATAACTTAGCCATTGAGTTATCACATATGTGTACCCAGATAGTGTCGGCTATTTTATACAAGCTGTAATCCTTGTTGATAATCATGATGTTTTTCTACTCTGTCTGTGTTCATAGGAGGGCTGTGGGCAGTTCAGAAACCCGTCCACCAGTGACATCATCGATGGGGAATCCAAGCTAATAGAAACTGCAGGCTTTCTAGTCGAGAAAAGTTGCAATGTGAAAATGGAAGCCCGATAATAATAATCAAAAGTATTCTTTAAAAGAAATTCTGCCTAACAAAGATGTCAATGGTTCAAAGTTAACTATGGAATTGTGCGTTTTTTGTCTGTCAGTGTACTCAAAATCCCCATACATGAAATCCCCCATATATTCTGCCCAGGTCTCGTGACATCACTATGACATCATCAGGTATGATAGTAAATCAGGATATAGTAAATGCGACCTTCTGTCGCAAATAAGCCCATATATGGAGATCCCTGATGTCATCAATATTAATATATGGATCAGTGATGTTTTTTTCAGCATATTTAGATTTAGTCTTAGTCTTAGTCTTTTGAATAAGACACATTTAGTCTTTAGTCCCATTTAGTCTTCTGAAATTCTTTTTTGTTTAGTCTAGTCTTAGTCGACGAAATATCAAAATCATTTAGTCTTGGTTTAGTCTTAGTCTTTTAGTCTTAGTCTTAGTGGTTTAGTCTTAGTCTTTTAGTCTTAGTCTTGCTTTTTTAGTCTTAGTCTTTTACTAAGGGAGGGGGCACTTTGGGGGGCACTGTCTGGGGAGGCACTGGGGGATACTAGGGGGGCACTGTCTGGGGAGGCACTGAGGGACACTGGGGGCCACTTGGGGGGCACTGTCTGGGGAGGCACTGGGGGACAGTGTCGGGGGAGGCACTGGGGGACACTGGGGGGGGGCACTGTCTGGGGAGCCCCTGGGGGGGGGGGACTGGGGCCCCCCACTGTCTGGGGAGGCACTGGGCGCCAGTGGGGGACACTGGGGGGGCACTTGCAATACAGACATATATTTAATATGAAAAATGTCTCATTTTATTTTTAGTAACAAAACAATGTACATCATGACCATGATCGTATCATGGTCTGCCGTGCATACTGCAGATATGACATTCATTCAATTACAAGGGATGGAGGCTATAGGAATGGAGTTAATCAATGATAATATTTTATTTGTGGATATAAATTATATATTTCCCCTCAAATATCTTAGTTTTACCAACATTGTTAATTTGAAATAGTTTCTATATGCTTATTTATTTAGATTGTGTAAATTGCTATAGCTATTGGCGCTCTGGTGGTCCCAGACAGACAGGGGACGTAAAGAGGAAATTATGCCCGGGTAGAAGGCTTCATGACTGGGGGTGACTGAGAGGAGTGACTGGTGTTGACATCGCGGATCGTCTTACTTTGCCAAAACGGAACAGTTGCCATTAAAAAAAACACATCCATTCAGTTTCATTGTAACAAAGATTTTCGATCATAATTCATATTTTTTAATGCTGTATTTAGCTATAACGAGCGCAAATGTCCGATGCTAATTGACAGTGCTACTCTGCTACTACCATAGAAAAAATGGCTACTTCTAGTTGCACCAGAGGAGATTAGACCCCATCCCTCCCAGAGAAAATCCCATAGCCTGGAACGACGATCGGCCTGGCTCGGCCAATGATTGCATGCAGCATGCTGGCACCGGCGCCTATTATAGGTGGATCAACCTAACATAACGCGATGAGGGTCGTTACGATTGGATCTCTTTTCCATTCGTCCTGCCTTAACATTTTCGTCTCGTCTGATTCGTTGACTAAAATGTCCATTACATTTCGTCTCCGTGTTCGTCTTCATAGGATACTTTTTATTTAGTCTTTAGTTCGTCTTCGTCCTAGAAAAAGCTTCGTTGACGAACATTTTAGTCTTAGTCTTAGTCCACGAAAACAACACTGATATGGATATACTGTATGTCAGAACCTGTTCTGACATTCAATATGTTGATCCTTGCCCATCCGTCCTTCCTCTTCGATGTCTCCCTTTTGACTGATACCTGTCCATTTAAAATCTAGAAGGGCCTGCCCCAAATGAATTAGTGCAGCCGGCAGCCAGCGAAAACTAGAGTTCTCAACAGGTCAGAAAATTATGTCCCGGCCCTTTAAACTGCCCCCCCCCCCCCCCTCATCAAACCCTGTACACACCTGTACTCCCTCAGGTGTCTTACTGGTACTGTATAGGCCTATTAAGACACTTGTACGCCATCAGGTGTCTTACTGATCCTGTATAGGGTTAGTCTTACTGGTACCGTATAGGCCTATTAACACACCTGTACGCCCTCAGGTGTCTTACTGGTACTGTATAGGCCTATTAACACACCTGTACACCCTCAGGTGTCTTACTGGTACTGTATAGGCCTATTAACACACCTGTACACCCTCAGGTGTCTTACTGGTACTGTATAGGCCTATTAACAATTTACAATGTGAAGTTACCATTTCAGTGTTCTGTTCTGTCCGTTCTGTTCTGTCAATACAAATCAATTCAGGGCTTTATTGTCAGCATGAGAAAACATTGCAAGTCAAAAGGCAACCGAATGAAGTGCGGTGGCACCACCTAGTGGCTATCTTTTTTTTGAGTGGTTGCCACTCTAACTCTATTGGATAAAATTAATTTAGTCACTTAGACAAGCATTCTGTCTGACTGCCTTGTCCTAAACACTGGCGTTCCACAGGGGTGCGTTTTATCCCCTCTGATATTTTCCCTATACACAAATGAGTTGAAATACACCAACAACGAGTTCTCTATCATAACATACGCTGATGACATGGCCTTGGCCAGGACATTTCCAGTCCCTCCTACTCCCAGCACATCGACCGTATTGCCACCTGGTTTGCCCTTAATGTCACTAAGACCAAGGAGCTGTGTTTGGGAGGGGGGGGGGGGGGCAGGAGCAGAGGGTCCAGGGTCCATCTTTAGGCCTGTTACTATGAGTGGGGAGGAAGTGGAGCAGGTCAGTGACTTTAAATATCTGGGAACGACCATAGACAATAAATTCACCTTTCAGACCAATGCAGATAACATCTACAACTAGATAAAGTGCCCATCGGCACAGGTCTCCACCAGGGCAGGTCAGGTTGTGGCCTCCTGGTGGCGCTATAATAAGCCAATGTGAAAAGCGTGCCATTTCTTCTTGCCTTGGATGGCAATTGGATGATTTGAGGCTTTTTGTTCAAAACGGTCCAATCCTGCAAACATTGAAAGCCAATGTTAGCCAATTAGGATGGAAAATGATATATCGGACAGATCCGTCTTGAACACATGACTATAAAGATAGGCCCTCATTTATCAACCGTGCGTACGCTAAAATATGGGTGCACGCCGAAATTACCGACATTTTCGACATTTACCATTTCCGGCAAAGCTTGAAATTGAACTTGACAAAGTTCAATTTCAACGTCTGCTCGGGAGCTGGCGTACGCTTTTTCCTCACTTGTTTTTCTGTCGTAGAACGGCGGAGCAGCATTGTTTGACCAGCTGAGAGGCTGCCAAAGGCATCGAAACATATGTATTCACTCCTAAAATGTTAATATAAAACTGTATGTATATGGGCTACACATGTAAAAAAATGAAAAGAAAAAAGGAATAGACCTACAACATGTGTCTTTGTGTCATATGAAATTTGTAGGAGCTTTCCAACTTTACAATTAAAATAGCGCTTGATTTAAGCCATTTAAACAGTGTTTTGCATGAGCGCATACATGCGAGGATTTGGGCTGTCTGTGCTGGAATATTTCCATGACGTTGGAAAGTAGCCTATAGTGCAATGCAGCTGCGGAGTGTCCCAACATGCATGGGTAGCCTATATACTGTGCTGTAGCCTAATCTACAGCAGGCCAACAATGTCTTTCTGGAGTTACGGTATATGCAATCTCCTCCTCGTTTAATAAACCTGACGTGTCACTGGAATGTCAAATGTGCCGTGCCAGCCCAGCGCAAGTGCATGGGAACCGCATCGGCGATAGGTATAGGCTAACCCAGCCAGTCAGCCCACCACCACCAGTACCATATGTTTTGGCTGCACATTAATATAATTGACAGTTGACAGTCCTGCAGCCACTGCAGCGACTAGCGACTGCGAGGCAATCTAAATAGACTGTCGGACGTGCATGGTCAGTTGGTCACGGACGGACCACAGTGATAGAGAGAGACAGACAGACAGGACAGGAGGAGCACCTGCAAAACAGCAGCGTGTGTGTGCCTATTTGTTATTTAATTATGGTTCAGGTTCAGGGTTTCGTTCACTAATATATCTTGTTGTATATTAAATTAAAAATACTTTCATAATTTAATATACAACTAACAACACACAGTGAAAGTTGCTTGCAAATTGCGATATGTGCGTGCGTGCGTGGCGTGCGGGGGGTGAGGCGGGCAGCAAGGGAATTAAGCGAGAGGAGAAACAGACAGCTTTATTTAATGTAGGTGTCATATAGGTGCGTGCATGCATGACAGCAAGGCAAGCGAGGTGAGAGGGAAACAGACAGGGTAGGCCTACAACTTTATTTAATTCATGCAGGTGTTACTTCTTTATTTATTTAACAACACACCAGTTAGTTGGGCTTGCAAGTTGCGTGTGTATGAGAGATGGGGGTGAGGCGGGCAGCAGCAAGGCACGGGAGAAACTTATTTTTTCATGTTACCATGGTTTCAGGAAACGTATTTCCGTTTTCATGTCGCAAAAACGAGGGCGAGGCTTGATTTCATAGCGCGTGCCAGATAGATTTCAGCCGTCACATTTATTAACGTCAGAACGAAATTAAGGAAGGATCAGCTGTTTGCGATCACTTTATAAATGCCGTGGCGACGTGGGTGTACTACGAAACCTGCACTCGAATCTGTGGCAGATTTTACACTCGATTGATAAATGAGGGCCATAGTGTGTAAGCCAATCAGTGTCGAATCTGAGAAGTCCAACAGACCCTTGATCACATAACTACAGAGATCATGTGTACCGATTTGCGTGAGATTTGGATGAAATCTGTGCGACTAGCATAAGCAATTTGTTTTACAGAAATCGGCCTCATGGTGGCACTATAACCGGCAGATGTGAAGGGCCTCTAGGGAGTGCACATACCGGTACATAAGTTGTATATAGATCGATGCAGTTATAGCTAAAAACAGGAATTGGCCTGTTATAGTGCCACCGTGAGGCTGATTTGGGGGGAACATTTGTGGCATGTCGTCCTCGGCCTAGTGGAAATGTGCATGTCTAATTTCACGGAAATTGCACACTGTGTTTGTGATTTGTGGCATTCTTTCGAAATGGACCAATCGTGTGAGCTTTGGAAGCCAATCTTAGCCAATCAGGATGGAAGATGGGAAATGGTGCCGCTCCGTATTGATCACATGACTATGGAGATAGTGTATACCGAATTGTGTGATGTATGGATAAAATGTGTACGAGTATAATTTACAGTTAATGTGTTAATATGTTTTGCCTAAATTGGCCTCATGTTGGCGCTATAACAGGCCGTTGAGGAATATTTGGAGCAGAGGTTCGTCGTTGGCATCCACGGAGTGTGTATGCAAAGTTTGGCATGGATCGGGCCAACGGTGCCGGAGATTAGCTGATAACGGAAGGACGGAAGGACAGACGGACGGAAGGACACACACACGGACGGAGTGCAAAACATACTCTCCCCCCATGCCTTCGGCCTGGTGGAGACAAAAAGGCAAGGCAGCGGCTTTATCTTCTCAGGAAACTGATACGTTTTAATGCTAGTAAACACACGCTGACCATGGTCTATAGATCACTCACTGAGAGTGTTCTCACTTTTAACATTGTGGTTTGGGAATCTCTCAGTTAGAGATAAAAACAAGCTCACCCAGGTAGTCAACCAGGCAAGTAAGATCATTGCACTAACCATTGCAACTTCAGGACATATACAACCGCTCCATAACCAAATTCAGATTTACAATGACTCTACCCACCCTCTTCGCTCTGAATTTGACTTGTCGTCATCGGGCAGGAGGCTTAGGGCAAAATGGGGCTAAAAAGAAAAATACAAAACTTAGTTTGTGCCAACTGCTGTGGACATTTTAAATAAGAAAATGTTTAAATAGTTCACCTAATCCCCACTGTTGATGATCACTGTTGCTGTGTTTATGTGAATGCATTTTATATAGTATTATAATGCATCTGTGTAATTTATGTAATGTATGCACACGCACGCATGCACGCACGCGCACACACACACGCACGCACGCACGCACACACACACACACACACACACACACACACACACACACACACTGCAGGTCACTTAACCTAGCCTATAGTGACTGCACAAACACACACTATACCCACACAAACACTCTTCATGTCACATCATTGTAGAAAGGGAAACTGGACATCAGCATTAAAGGCATTAAACAATAAACGATAAGATCAGCTAACTTGCTAAGGCATTGAACCATGTGATATTTAATTGGTGTTATTGCAATGTTTCAACCTTGTGTTATTAAAATTTTCCTCTAAGGCCTGGGTTAATTAAATAACATCATTGTTTGTGTGTGTGTGTGTGTGTGTGTGTGTGTGTGTGTGTGTGTGTGTGTGTGTGTGCGCGCGCGCGCGCGTGTGTGTGTGTGCGCGCGTGCATGCCTGCGTGCCTGCATGCATGACATCACTCAACTAAGGGACTGTCATTTGGGACACAACTAGTGAGTTGAAGATGCCTTGGGCTTTACTCTTGTTTTCCCTCACACTTCATTGGTAATCAGGAGTGGCCACCTGAGAAGTGGGGGGAGGACTGACCACTGCTCTGATTAACAACTTCAGAGCTGAACAGTTTTTATGGTGCCCAAATTGTCCAGGTGCCACTGACCGGCAACCAGCCACTGACCGGCAACCTGCCACTGACTGGCAACCTGCCACTGACTGGCAACCTGCCACTGACCGGCAACCTGCCACTAACCGGCAACCTGCCTCTCTCTCTAGGTCTTCCTCAGACGTCTTCCAGTGAACCCAGTTTTCCATACATCTGGCCAGCTCGTTGGTGTTGCACATGTTAATGTGGGACGTCGTCGTGACCAGTGCCCGTGTGTTGGTTCCCACAGCACTAGTTTACTGGCTGGCAGCTCTTGGTGTCTTTGGCAGTGTCCTGCTAAAGTCTCATTGTCCTGGCTGCTATTTTCTAGCTCACCCTTGGCATTCCATCATACAGATTCTTGTTGGTAACATGTGTGCTCTTACCGATGTTAAGTACGGCACGCAGCATTCTAGTGTAGCGCCCGTCTAGAGACTTCTGCAGAGTTGGCTTCAGGCTTCAGGGTCCAGCACTCACTGCCGTATAGAACAGACTCTACCGTTGTGTAGAAGAAGCTGAGTTTGGTTTGACACTGACCACCAACCTGCCACTGACCACCAACCTGCCACTGACCACCGGAAACTGCCCATAGATCCGAAGTCCCGTTAGTCTGAACATGCACTGACCACCAACCTGCCTCTAACCACCACTGACCACCAACCTGCCACTAATAATATATACGATTTATATAGCGCTTTTCTAGGTACCCAAAGTCGCTTTACAGAAAGAGTACAGACATATTTAATAGAAAACTATTTAAAAAGGTTTAAAAGGTTAAAAACTAGAAATCAAAATCAAAAGAGGGACAAACAAGAAGGGGTGTGTCAGTGTGTGTGTGTGTGGGGGGGGGGGTTATGTAGGGAAAGCCAGTTTGAAAAGGTGGGTTTTGAGTGTGCTTTTGAACATTTCGAGGGTGGGGGCAGCTCTGATGTGGGTTGGGAGTGAGTTCCAGAGAGGAGGGGCAGCCACTGCAAAGGCCCGGTCTCCCCATGTCCGTTTGTTAGATTTGTGGGGTTCCAGTTGGTTGGCAGTGCTTGACCTGAGGGAGCGGGAGGGGACATGGCGGTTGATGAGTTCAGAGAGGTAGAGGGGGGCCTGGTTGTTCAGGGTTTTGTAGGTGATGGTGAGTATTTTAAATTCAATCCTGGACTTGACTGGGAGCCAGTGGAGTTCACGGAGGATGGGTGTGATGTGGTCCCTGGATCTGGTTCTGGTGAGCAGGCGGGCGGCGGAATTTTGGACATATTGGAGTTTTTTGAGGACCTTGGTGGTGACGCCATACAGGAGGCTATTGCAGTAGTCGAGTCTGGATGTAATGAAGGAATGAATGAGTGTTTCAGCGGCAGTGTGGGATAACATGGGACGAAGGCGGGAAATGTTACGGAGGTGGAAAAAGGCGGTTTTGGTGATCTGGTTGACATGGGGCTGGAAGGAGAGGGTGGGGTCAAGGATGACACCAAGGTTGCGGACTCGGGTGGAGGGGGTGACAGTGGAGCCATCAATGGTGAGGGAGAAGTCATGGGAGGAGCGGGTGAGGGAGTCTTGGCCAATGATGAGGATTTCGGATTTATTGCAGTTGAGTTTGAGAAAGTTTGTTTGCATCCATGTTTTTATGCCACTGACCGGCAACCAGCCACTGACCGGCAACCTGCCACTGACTGGCAACCTGCCACTGACTGGCAACCTGCCACTGACCGGCAACCTGCCACTAACCGGCAACCTGCCTCTCTCTCTAGGTCTTCCTCAGACGTCTTCCAGTGAACCCAGTTTTCCATACATCTGGCCAGCTCGTTGGTGTTGCACATGTTAATGTGGGACGTCGTCGTGACCAGTGCCCGTGTGTTGGTTCCCACAGCACTAGTTTACTGGCTGGCAGCTCTTGGTGTCTTTGGCAGTGTCCTGCTAAAGTCTCATTGTCCTGGCTGCTATTTTCTAGCTCACCCTTGGCATTCCATCATACAGATTCTTGTTGGTAACATGTGTGCTCTTACCGATGTTAAGTACGGCACGCAGCATTCTAGTGTAGCGCCCGTCTAGAGACTTCTGCAGAGTTGGCTTCAGGGTCCAGCACTCACTGCCGTATAGAACAGACTCTACCGTTGTGTAGAAGAAGCTGAGTTTGGTTTGACACTGACCACCAACCTGCCACTGACCACCAACCTGCCACTGACCACCGGAAACTGCCCATAGATCCGAAGTCCCGTTAGTCTGAACATGCACTGACCACCAACCTGCCTCTAACCACCACTGACCACCAACCTGCCACTAATAATATATACGATTTATATAGCGCTTTTCTAGGTACCCAAAGTCGCTTTACAGAAAGAGTACAGACATATTTATTAGAAAACTATTTAAAAAGGTTTAAAAGGTTAAAAACTAGAAATCAAAATCAAAAGAGGGACAAACAAGAAGGGGTGTGTCAGTGTGTGTGTGTGTGTGTGTGGGGGGGGGGGGTTATGTAGGGAAAGCCAGTTTGAAAAGGTGGGTTTTGAGTGTGCTTTTGAACATTTCGAGGGTGGGGGCAGCTCTGATGTGGGTTGGGAGTGAGTTCCAGAGAGAAGGGGCAGCCACTGCAAAGGCCCGGTCTCCCCATGTCCGTTTGTTAGATTTGTGGGGTTCCAGTTGGTTGGCAGTGCTTGACCTGAGGGAGCGGGAGGGGACATGGCGGTTGATGAGTTCAGAGAGGTAGAGGGGGGCCTGGTTGTTCAGGGTTTTGTAGGTGATCGTGAGTATTTTAAATTCAATCCTGGACTTGACTGGGAGCCAGTGGAGTTCACGGAGGATGGGTGTGATGTGGTCCCTGGATCTGGTTCTGGTGAGCAGGCGGGCGGCGGAATTTTGGACATATTGGAGTTTTTTGAGGACCTTGGTGGTGACGCCATACAGGAGGCTATTGCAGTAGTCGAGTCTGGATGTAATGAAGGAATGAATGAGTGTTTCAGCGGCAGTGTGGGATAACATGGGACGAAGGCGGGAAATGTTACGGAGGTGGAAAAAGGCGGTTTTGGTGATCTGGTTGACATGGGGCTGGAAGGAGAGGGTGGGGTCAAGGATGACACCAAGGTTGCGGACTCGGGTGGAGGGGGTGACAGTGGAGCCATCAATGGTGAGGGAGAAGTCATGGGAGGAGCGGGTGAGGGAGTCTTGGCCAATGATGAGGATTTCGGATTTATTGCAGTTGAGTTTGAGAAAGTTTGTTTGCATCCATGTTTTTATGTCAGTCAGGCAGGAGGTCAGGGTGGAGTGTGTGATGGCGGTGATGGTTTTGGCGGGGAGATATAGTTGAGTGTCGTCGGCATAACAGTGGAAGCGGAGACCATGAGTGCGGAGTATCTGACCAAGGGGGAGCATGTACAGGATGAAGAGGAGGGGACCAAGTACTGAACCTTGGGGGACGCCGTGGGTGACAGGTGATGTGAGTGATTGGCAGTTGTTAATGGAAATAAAATGCTGTCTGTCAGTGAGATATGATTGAAACCAGGAGAGGGCAGTGTCAGTGATTCCAAGGGTGGATTTGAGGCGTGAGATGAGTATGGAGTGGTGAATGGTGTCGAAGGCGGCACTGAGGTCAAGGAGGATGAGGATGTTGAGTGAACTGGTGTCAGCAGATAGCAGGAGGTCATTGGTGACTCTGAGGAGGGCAGTTTCAGTGCTGTGTTTGGTGCGGAAGCCGGATTGAAATTGTTCATAGAGATGGTTTGTTTCCAGGTATGCAGTGATTTGGTTTGCGACGACTCGTTCCAGAATTTTTGACAGAAATGGGAGGTTTGAGATGGGCCGGTAGTTATTGGGGGAGTCAGGGTCGAGGCTGGGTTTTTTTAGGATCGGCGTAATGGAGGAAAGTTTTAGGGAAGGGGGAACGGAACCAGAGGAAAGGGAGGAGTTTATTATTTTAGTGATGAGTGGTGAGAGAGTGGGAAGACAGTCCTTGAGGAGGTAGGTGGGGAGGGGGTCCAGGGAGCAGGTTGAGGATTTCATGCGTGCAATGACAGTTGACAGCTCAGATGGTGAGATGTCAGTGAATGAGGAGAAGGAGTGTGGAGTGGGTATGGTAGGCTCAGGTTCAGGTCCGGGGGGGAGGGTGGCCAGCTGGCTGTGAATATTCTTGATTTTCTCATGAAAGAAGGTTAGGAAGTTATTGCATTTTTCAGTGGTGAAGGAGTGGGAAATGGTGTCCATGGGTTTGAGTAGTTTGTTTATGGTGGAGAAAATTACTCTGGGGTTGCCACTACCTGACTGAATGAGTCCAGAGTAGTGTGAGGTGCGGGTGGAGTTGATGGTGTCCTTGTAGAGCTGCATGTGCTGTTTATGCATGTCGGAGTGAACGGTGAGCCCAGTCCTCTTGGATAGCCTTTCCAGCTGTCGGCCCTTGGACTTGAGGCTGCTGAGTTCATCCGTGAACCAGGGAGCAGTGTGGGTAAATGAGACAGAACGGGTTTGTACGGGTGCAAGATGGTCGAGGGAGGAGGAGAGTGTGGTGTTGAAAATGTTAACCAGTTCGGTGGGGGAGTCAGACTGTGTGAAGGAGGAGATGGAGATGGCGTCGGAGAGGGATACGGAGAGAGACGAGGAGTTGATGGATTTTAACTTCCGGAACTTTATGGTGCGTTTTAGCTTCTCGTGGGGGGTGGGGGTGTCAATGCGGAAGTCTATGGCAAAGTGGTCTGAGATGGAAGCACCAAAATTGGTGCTAGATATTTGGCTGATACTGGAGTTGGTGGAGCAGACTAGGTCGAGGGTATGGCCTTTAATATGGGTGGGGAAATCGATGTGTTGAGTGAAATTAAATAGTGTCAGGATGTCCATAAATTCGGAAGCAGCTGTGCAAGTGGATTTTTCCACGTGGAAATTGAAGTCGCCCAGGAGTGTGACAGATGGGGATATGGAAGACAGTTGTGTGAGAAATCCTGATAGGTCGGAAAGAAAAGATGGGTTGGGCTTGGGGACTCGATAAATGACTGCGATGACCAGTGGTTTGGGGCCGGATAGTTTGAAAGTGAGGGATTCAAATGATGGTGGGGGCTGGATGGGGATTTTGGTTAATTGTATGTTAAGCCGGTGGATGACAGCAATGCCACCACCGGCACGCCCGTCCAGGCGAGGATTGTCCATATAGGAATAGCCGGAGGGGGTAGATTTATTTAGTGTGATGTATTCCTGAGGTTTTTGCCAGGTTTCAGTGATGAATATAAAATCCAGATTTTTGTCAGTGATGTAGTTGTTGATAATGGATTCCTTGAGGTTGAGAGAACGGGAGTTAAACAGTGCGCATTTGAGATGAGTTGATGTGCTGACGGAATGAGGTGCTTTGACTAAGGCTCTCAGACAGACAGGGCGCACGTGGGGTTTGTTGTGGTGACTGCGTGACGTCACGGCTGGACGGAGACTGGGCAACAGAGATGGAATGGAGTTTCTTGTGCAGGCAGCAAACTTATGTCGGCTACCCCTGTGAGAGTAGCGGGGTCGGCGGGGAAGTCCGTGTTCTTTTATGGTTGTGGTATATCCAGGAGTTATTGTGATATTCAGTTGGTGGAGTTCAACGGAGGAGTAGTGGATAGTCATGCTGTCCGGTGGTATCGTTGATGGGGCTCTGGCTCTGCTAACCGCAATCCAGACGAAGCTAGCAGGCAGCCCCACTATGCTAGCAGATAGCACAGAAGAGCTAGCCGGTAGGCCAGCGATGTCAGCGGGCGGTCGCAGGCAGAGCTCCCGCGGACAGAGAGCGAAGAGGCCGAGGACTGTAATCCAAAGCATGCCGGGCACACTGTAGTCTTGATCTAGCTCGAAACAGGTAATCTGCTGTAACACCAGCCAAGCGACGAGTGAAGGCAACCAGGGCCAACTACGCCAACAAGTGCTGGTAGCAGGTTACCGCAGACAGTTCAGTCGCCGAGTAGGTCTCTCCAGCGACAGAGGCTAACAGCACCGCAGACAACAAGGATCGCTGTCCGGGTGGGGGACCTCCTCAGCGGGGGTGAAGGAGAGGAGGCAGACGGATAGCCAGGGAAGCTACCGACAATGTCGGAAAAATCCTTGTCAGGAGGAACAACCACAACTCATAAAAGGGACACAAGGAAAGAAAAGGTGCAAAAGAAGACTAAACTATTAACTATTCAAACAATGCTGTTATGCTGTTAAAAGAAAACAAAATCTAAACTATAAGGATCGGAGAAGCGGCGACAGACACGCCAGCGTCCTCTCACGTCCTCTCACATACACATCACATACACATCATCTTGGCCACCAACCTGCCACTGACCACCAACCTGCCACTGACCACCAACCTGCCACTGACAACCAACCTGCCACTAACCACCGACCTGCCACTAACCACAAACCTGCCACTAACCACCACTGACCACCAACCTGCCACTGACCACCAACCTGCCACTAACCACCACTGACCACCAACCTGCCACTGACCACCAACCTGCCACTAACCACCACTGACCACCAACCTGCCACTGACCACCAACCTGCCACTGACCACCAACCTGCCACTAACCACTACTGACCACCAACCTGCCACTGACCACCAATCTGCCTCTAACCACCACTGACCACCAACCTGCCACTGACCACCAACCTGCCACTAACCACCACTGACCACCAACCTGCCACTGACCACCAACCTGCCTCTAACCACCACTGACCACCAACCTGCCACTGACCACCAACCTGACACTGACCACCAACCTGCCACTGACCACCAACCTGCCTCTAACCACCACTGACCACCAACCTGACACTGACCACCAACCTGCCACTAACCACCACTGACCACCAACCTGACACTGACCACCAACCTGCCACTAACCACCACTGACCACCAACCTGACACTGACCACCAACCTGCCACTGACCACCAACCTGACACTGACCACCAACCTGCCACTGACCGCCACTGACCACCAACCTGCCACTGACCACCACTGACCACCAACCTGACACTGACCACCAACCTGCCACTGACCACCACTGACCACCAACCTGCCACTGACCACCAACCTGACACTGACCACCACTGACCACCAACCTGCCACTGACCACCACTGACCACCAACCTGACACTGACCACCAACCTGACACTGACCACCAACCTGCCACTGACCACCAACCTGACACTGACCACCACTGACCACCAACCTGCCACTGACCACCAACCTGCCACTGACTAAGGCGACATGTTGCGAACCGATTTGCAAGTTTATTGCGGATCCCATTGTCTCTCGTAAGGTACAAAAGTATTGGCATCAAAATGTACTTAATGTACCAAAAGTATAAGTAGCCTACTCATTATAATAGAATATGGCCCATTTCAAATGTCTAAAAAATCTTTCGAAAATAGCTGATCTACAATCTCACAATGCGTCGCAATCGGCTATTTTCAAATGGCCGAAATGTATAAAAGGCTGAAGTGGTTAATTATGTTTTGTAATAATAATCAAAATCTACAAAGTAACTAAAGTTTCCAAATAAATGTAGAGGAGTAAAAGTACAATATTGAGATTCGAGATGTAGTGGAGTAGAAGTAAAAGCATTGGAAATGACAAATACAAATACCTCAAAATTGAACTCATGTACAGTACTTGTACAGTACAGTAACTCTACTTTGTTACTTTCCACCACTGATACCTATGTACGTTAAGCCCTGCCTCTGTGTGGGCCTAAAGGCCCATATCGGTGTTGTGAAAGATTACGTAATGTCGTCATCTGGCACAGGGGACGGCACTGCATGGGTATAAAACCTAACAACTGGACACTGGATGGAGAAGGTGGGAGGGGTTGTTAGACAGAGGAGGACAGTCATGAGGACTTCTTTAGACATACAACTGTTTTCATACTTGATGATGTTCTCTTCCTTCTCTCCTTTGTCTTCATCCTCTTCCTCTTCTTGTGAGTTCCAGGCACCGTTAAAACATGGAGGAATGTACAAGGCTGGAGATGTGCTTCTGGGTGGTTTGTTTCCATTCCACTTCTCCTCTGTGTTCCCTGAGCTGACGTTCACACAGTCCAAGGAACAGAAGCCCTCCTGCAGTGGGTGAGTATCACGAAGAAAACACCAACCTTGTTTTGATGTATAGAAACATGATTAGTTGATGTGTATATTTCTACAAAGATATAGGCTGTCGGGTGGAAACCTTCTCAGAACATGTGTTTGGATGGATCGGGTCGTTATTATTTAGTCACAAGCACTTTCACCTAAATATTTTCTTCAAAAATAGCAAAAAATTATGCAAAAAAGTAAGTCATTTATTAAACAAAAACAGAACGTTTAAATATGGAGATACAAGGTTTCTGCCTGACAGCAATGATATTCAAGGCTACAGTGTAATTGTGTGTGTTAGTTTTTACATGGCAGTGTTCAGATTGGCACAGACCATGGCTTTTGCCATCACTGAGATCAACAGAGACCCCAGCCTGCTCCCCAATGTGACTCTGGGATACCTTTGCTATGACACCTGTTTAACGCTTGGAGTTGCAGTCCCTGCAGCGTTGTCACTGATCAGTGGGAGAGAGGAGCAGTTTACACTGGATCAGAGCTGTGTTGGCTCTCCGCCAGTACTTGGAATTGTGGGTCCTAGTACCTCAAAAAGTTCTATTACCATCTCTAGAATATTAGGTGTATACAGAGTGCCCATGGTAAGTTTCCTATCCCCTTTCACAATAGCCTATTTTATTTTATTTTGATTACTTGGCTATTTGCAAATCTATAATATGATAAATATAAAATGTTGTATTTTTGGAGTTTGAAAGACATAATCGTTGCTGTCGAGAAGAAACCTTGTGTCTCCATATTTCAACTTGTAATGCTTAAAGTATCAAACACAGCCGATCAACAAGGTCAAAGTGTGACATGTTCTGAACTTTTCTTTTTTCTTTCTTGTTCTGTGTTTTTTCCCCCTTTTTTGTTTTAAGTGAAAGTGGTAAGTTACTGCACTTAGCCTGTGTTTTACAGGTATGTTAGTTCATGGTACAGCATCAATTCCTCTATACAATTATAGACTGTCCTTAAAGAAAAGGCAGGTAAACTAAACAGACCTACAGATGTGCCATTCCAACTCTTCACACTTCACACTCTTCATACTGATCTGTTCTTGAATGTTTCTGAAAATGCATGTTTTCCCTGCAGGTTTAATTCACTGATTAGCCTAATGTTAATGCTATGCTTTGCTACTGAAAAGAAGTGTCCAGCAGAGGAACAATATCTATTCAGGATAATTTACATATAACACATTGACATATGCCCCTTACTAAACTCTTCTGTTTCTGACAATGCACTGACAATCTACTGAACTGTTCTGTTTCTGACAATGCACTGACAATCTACTGAACTGTTCTGTTTCTGGCAATGCACTGCATTCTACTGAATTTCCAATGACATGTAAAGTTCTCAAACAGCACATCCAAATATCTCTGGTCAGCATCCGTTCCACAGTATTGGAAATAATCATGTTTGTACATCTGGAAATGTTTGTCTTTACTTTCAGATTAAAAAATAAATCCGGCACAGTGTTATGCATTTTTGCAATTAAGGAAATGATTGCCAGCTACAGTATTTCCACTATCTTCCTTTGCTAAATTGAAACTTCTTGAGCTTTTGACAGGATAAACCAAACTGTTTCAGAAGCTGGTTGTGGCATATCTAAGCACATTGTACATACATGGATGATCTATCTAGTGCAATACAGGCTGTCTTATAGGTAACTATCATGAATCACCTTATGTACGCTTATGACCTGGTCATTCTGAATCCACACAGTGGAGGGTTAAAAGCAGCTATTGAAAGTGTGATCAAATTATGGCCATGATCATGACATCATTTTTCTTGACAGTTCTGGTCCTGTCAGTGCATTTATTTTAACCCTAGAACACTACACGGGTGATTTTCACCCGGGCGATTATATTTTTTGCAATTTTCATATTGCTGATGTCTGAGGTGGGTGGGTCTTTCAGTACCTTCATGATGCTCAGTGACATCATAGAAGGTAGGTTTGTTTCCCTGCCCACATTCCTGGTTAACATTCACTTTTTTATATTTGTATTCACTGGACCATTCTCACACGTCTTAGGAATTGGTGGACCAAAGGAGAAGTTCCCAACTTAATTTCTCTTTTTTCAAGGAATATTTAAAATCTAATATGCATGTTTTTCACAGGTGCCATTTCTTATAAACTATCTAATTCATACGTGGGTCGTCGTGGGTCCACGTGGAGTTGTTGTTGTTGTTCATGCGCCACGGTGCGTGGTCGTGGAGAGGGCATCAGAGCGCAGAACAGCCTAGTTATAGTATGGCATATTGTCTGTACTCTCTGCAATCTCTTTCTGTCCAGTCCTATGTGTACAGGCTGGCAATTGTGAGAGAGCTGTAAAAGGGATATTGTCTATGGTCAGTTCATGGTGTGTATCATTCTCGTTTTTAACCGGGCCGTGATAATGCAATGACGGTAGGCAGTAGCCCTAATACAATGTAACCAACTTGCGCAAGCATTAAAAAATGGGTTTTAATTGTCGGGTAATGGAAAATAACGGAAAATAATCTAATTTAAATAATCTAGCACTAGCAGCGCTGACAGTTGCGATTGCATCATTGTATAGCCTATGCTGCCTTCCAGTTATATACCTAAAAAGTAAAAAAAATGTTTAATCAAGCAAGCTGCTTTTGTGTATTTTCTACTTGGCTGTGTATGCTGTTCATGCTTTGAAGTCCGATAATACACACTGACAAAAAATAATTATGAATTATTAAAATGATGATGTCATGAACGGGGCCTCCCGATCCTTAAGGCTGCCCCTGCATGCATGTATTGCTGTACTTCAATATATTTTGATGAGAAATATTTTGTATGGAATATTTTACATTGGGTAAAATATACCCGTGTTTGTATCGGACTTGCAAGATATGGGGATGCCATACCTTTGGTTGCTTTGGACGCTAGCATCAGAGTCAATGGAGGGAGCGGAGAAGGTGGGAGAATTTTGGCTGGTTGAAGACCAAAATGAGGCTTCATTCACAAAATGTGAAGAGAACATTGGTGGTTAATACTAAGTTGTCAGGCCATACAACTTTTTACAATACAATAACTAAAATCTTGTTCAAAACAATGAAAATAACTAATATTATACTTCAATTCTTGGCCGCAGATACATTAATCAGGGGCAGCGGGTTGAGTAGCACTGCCCTGAGGGTACCAGACGCACTGTTGAATACCTACAGTCCAGTTCTATAGGTCTGTTCCTCGCTGACATCTATAGGTACCTTTCAAAGATCTAGTACATTACAGAATAGATCTTTTGTATTTGTTTTTATTCTGTTTTTACAGATAAGTTACTATGCTGGTTGTTCCTGTCTGAGCGACCGGACTCAGTTCCCATCCTTCTTCAGAACAATGCCAAGTTTTGTCTTCCAGGTGAACTTCTATAACAATAGATGTGTTGGTATCTAATAGTTAATGTTTCAGAAACTGGAATACTCGAACCATGGGGTGGGCAACTTTGATGTAGGAGAGGGCCACTATATTTCTACACTCACTCCAGAGAGCCGCTATATTTCTACACTCACTCCAGAGAGCCACTATAGTTCCACACTCACTCCAGAGGGCCGCTATATTTCTACACTCACTCCAGAGGGCCACTATAATTCTACACTCACTCCAGAGGGCCACTATATTTCTACACTCACTCCAGAGGGCCACTATATTTCTACACTCACTCCAGAAGGCCACTATATATTTCTACACTCACTTCAGAGGTCCAATATATTTCTACACTCACTCCAGAGGGCCACTGTATTTCCACACTAACTCCAGAGGGCCACTATATTTCTACAGACTCCTGAATTATTATTTGCTATTTTTGCTAAGGATTTGAGTATTTCAGGATTTGCTAATCCTGAAAAGTAGGTCTAACATTTTTATTACATTTATTTATACTTATGTTAACTTAAAACAAACGTAGGCTATTTAAATTCAAATGCATTGGACATAAAAAGACAATTGAAATTGTTTTTTTTTTATTCATAGTTTTGTATGCTTCATACCAGCAGCAGTTGGTCACAACATACAATATCTCGCCTATGGGAGAACATAAAAATGAGGGGGTACAAACATTTTTAGTTTTTTCCCTAGAGGACAACCTCCTACCATCCACCCCCCCCCCCCCCCCCCCCCCCTCCGCCTGACAATGACAGAATTTTAATCGTAATTATGCTACTAATATTGACCATTATAGATTAAAGCGGGAATTGTAACAGCTTAAATCAATAATATAACAGTATTCCAATATTAACCTGCAGGCCACATAAGTGAACACGGGGGCCGCATGTGGCCCCTCGGCCGCTGTTTGCCCATGTACTGTATGATCTAACCTAAGTACATTTCCGTCCATTCCTCATCCACTCAGGTGCGAGCTATGCTCCAGACTATGAGTTGGTTCGAGTGGACCTGGGTAGGACTGTTGTTCAGTGATGATGATGCTGGCCGTGACGCCGCCCGATTGTTCCAGTCTGGCCTGGACCAGTCTGGTCTGGGTTGTGTGGCTTATTCAGAGGCTCTGCCCTTCCACAATGACCTGGATAAACTCCAGAGGATTGTCACTGTGATGAAGACGTCCACAGCTCGTGTGGTCATTATGTTTGCATATGGGTCCTATACTTATAATGTCTTGGATGAGGTTTGTGTTACGATACATCTGTGGAGGATGTTAATTTAGGGATTCGTAATAAGAAGAATCTAAAATGAGAATGTATTGAAAGAAAGACATGTCTTTCATTTCTTTCAAAACGATGAACAGGTGGTTAAGCAGAATGTGACAGGTCTGCTATGGATCTTACCTGCCACTTCAGGTTGGTGGGGAGATACTCATCTCCGGTCTCCTCACCTCCTGCCATACCTCAGAGGCACCCTGGGTTTTGCCATCCGTCGTGGAGAGATACCAGGTTTCAAAGACGACTTGTTAAAAATACATCCTGACAATGACCAGGATAACATAGTAAGTATTTTTGTTTAATTTGATTGTATATTTATTTAATTGTATGTCTTTAAATGTCTCAATTAATTGAATACACAGGACCACAATGGACACAAGCCCTTAGGACATTTTGCGTTATCCTTTTTGCACCATTGTATAATTGTACCACTGTATTATCTGCAAACTGTGAATGAAGTGAATAATCAATAAATTAATCAATTCATTGTATTTACCGTTTTACTTATGAATGAATTGTGTTCTTTCAGGTGAGGCAGTTTTGGGAACGCACATTCCGGTGTAAATTTTTACCCCTTCCACCAGAGTGGGTGGACGCTGGTGGAAGGGTGTGTACTGGTAATGAGGACCTGGGAACAGCAGAAACGACACTGTTGGATTTGTCTGATCTCACGGGAGAGTACAATGTGTACAAGGCTGTGTATGCTCTGGCCTACGCCCTCCATGACATGTTGCAGTGTGTGCCAGGAAGAGGGCCTTTCCCTGGGCACAGCTGTGCCAGTTTGCAGACAATACAGCCATGGCAGGTGGGATATTAATTCAGTTAACCTGTAGGATTATTTTTTATTTATTTTTTATTTGCACATTTAAAAAGAACACATTTGAAACAACATATTATTGGGTTGTGCAGGTGAGACTTAGGTGACATTCACACCAGAAAGCTTTACTGCGATTAAAACGAATCCTGCTGCTTATTGTCAGAAAGTTTGCTTCGTTTAGCAGGTGTGAAGCATCATTCCAATCCTAATGCGTATCAAATAATCGCATTCTACTCCGACCAAAAATGGGGGTTTCGATTCGCTTCCAATCGCACTTGATTACGATTCGGTGCAGGTGTGAATGCAATCCGCAGCAAATAAAGGAAACGAAGCAAACAATGTGGCGGGCGAGGAGTTAAACACAGTTGGAGACGGAGAAGGCATTTTTCACGCAGCACAAAGATGTCCCGTTACTGTGGATAGACGTGGTCGAATGAGAAGACCGAAGCCCTGGTCGAAATGATGACGAGTACAATAATCAATTGCTTAACACATAAAAACATTGCAGTGTAGCCTACAGAATATTCTGTAGGTCTGTCTGTGCGTGCCGTAAACATGGAGTGCTGTCACTGTGTGGGGACTTAGGCCAGGGACTTTTTCTGTCTGTGCCCAGTGCGTGCGGAGAGAGAGAGAGGTCCATTCCCAGACAGCACGAAACATGCACGTTGAATAGAATTTTAACACCATATATTTCACTGTGTAGGCTATAGTTTATGAATTGAACACATTGATAAAATTCCCTGCTGCGTTTCCTTGCTGCGCTTGACACAGCCAGTGTGAAGGCAAACCGCAGCAAATTTAATATGCAAGAATCGCATTTTAATTTACAATTACAATTTACAATTTAGGCATTTAGCAGACGCTCTTAATCCAGAGCGATTTACATTAAGCAATAACAAAAATATGGCATACATCACATATATAAAAAGTAGTTCATAAATCATGTATAAGGTAAGAACGTAACAGTGGAGTATCTATGTAAATTATACATACTATACTACATTATATATTATGCATGTGTACTATAAAGTGCTATGACTACATAAAATGCAATTATAATGCTGTCTACGTAACAAGCTATTAGTCTGTTTAAAATACTATCCAAGTCTACATAAAGTGCTATCTAAGGGGCTAGGCTAGGGCAAGTGCGAGGGCCATGGTGGAGTCTGAAGAGGTGGGTTTTCAGACTACGGCGGAAGATTGGGAGTGAGGCTGCAGTTCTGACTGTGATGGGAAGTGCATTCCATAGTTTTGGAGCCAGAAGGGAGAAGAGTTTGGGACGTGTGGAGCTTTGTCCCAGCGTTTTTAGTGAAGGTACCTCCAGCTACCCTGCATTGGCTGATCTGAGTGTGCGAACAACAAGACTGTTGTTTGTAGGGTACGATCATACTTGTGAGATATTGGGGAGCCATGCCTTTGGTTGCTTTGAATGCCAGCATCAGAGTTTTGTATTCTGTGCGGGCAGCGACCGGGAGCCAATGGAGGGAGCGGAGAAGGGGGGGAGACGTTTGATCATTTTGGCTGGTTGAAGACCAAGCGAGCTGCGGCATTTTGGATCAGTTGGAGGGGCTTAAGTGCACATGCCGGTAGGCCTGTGCACGTTTACTGTTGTGTCTTCTTGTCTAGAAATGCGGTCATGCCTCTCTTCATTATGCAATAATCACACAAGATGCAGAAGTCTTCCTCACTCCTAATTCTCAACAAATGTGGGTGGCATTTGTGTAATGTTGTGTCTTCCTCTGTAATGTATTTTTGTTGTCTTTGATGTTTTATGTGTAGCTGCAGCTGGGGTGAAAGCCCAAGACAAATTTCCCTTGTGGACAATAAAGTTTACCTTGACATTATGGTTTTGTTCAAAGGCAATGCATAATGTAAGGGGTAGAGCACATGATTTAGTAATGAGGCTGGTGGTGGATGATAGCAACTCAGCAACAGGAACACCCCTTGCACAGTGCTTAAATCCCCATTCCCTAGTTGGAATAAACACACCATTGTGGAAAGGTTTAAAGGTTTTATTGAATGAGAGAATGGAGTGATGAGGAGAAGAGTGATGATGAGGAGGAGAGCGAGGCGTGGGTTCCGGGGGGGGTCGCCGACCCTGAAGTCTTTGGGGAGGGGGTCGTGTGGCGGTCATCCCGCGGTACACGTGGGGGCGTGGCCGCGTGGCGGTCAGCCCGTGGTACGCTTGGAGGCGTGATCCCCCCGTGGGAACTGTGAGGAAGGGAAGAGATGGAGCAGTGGAGATGCTGCTGGTCTTGAGGTGGTGATGGGGATGGTGGCGGGATACGAAAAGCATAGAGGATGCTGGGTTGTCTGACGCGGGTATAAGTAGGCTCAGGTAGATTGTCATGGAGGGCGGAGGATGGCGTGAGGGTATGGTCATGGTGTGTTTCTCCGCCTCCTGAACATCAGTTGATCCAACTCCATTTCACTAGTTGGAATAAACACACCATTGTGGAAAGGTTTAAAGGTTTTATTGAATGAGAGAATGGAGTGATGAGGAGAAGAGTGATGATGAGGAGGAGAGCGAGGCGTGGGTTCCGGGGGGGGTCGCCGACCCTGAAGTCTTTGGGGAGGGGGTCGTGTGGCGGTCATCCCGCGGTACACGTGGGGGCGTGGCCGCGTGGCGGTCAGCCCGTGGTACGCTTGGAGGCGTGATCCCCAAAAAGACTACGGGGGCGACCACTAGGCTAGGGAGTTGTGGGCCTGCTTGATGTCGTGGAGGGAGGAGCGGATGTAGGTCAGGTATGCCTGGGATGACCATCTACCTAACAGGCGGACGGTGTGGTCCTGGAGGCCTCGGCTGGCGGCTGTGGAGGCAGCGCCGATGCGGAAGGAGTGGCCGGAAAAGTTTTCCGCGGGGTAGCCTGAGATGGTGAGGATTTGGCGGAGGTGGAGGAGGAACCAGCTGCGGGTGGCGACGGTTCCGTGTTCATCGGTGAAGAGGGGGTCCGGGGGGAGAGCGTGCTGAGATTGTCTGAGGCGGACGTGGTTGGCCAGGGATTCGAAGGGACTGGTGGGAGAGTTGAGGCGGAAGAGGTAGATGGGAATTGGGCGATGCTGGGAGGTCTTGCTTCGTTTTAGGGTGAAAACCAGTGTGTCGTGGTCGTGGGAGGTTATGTCGGAGAGGCAGGGGTGGATTGCGGGGTTGAAGTTCCGGTTGGCGGCCGTGAACTCCGAGCAGCGGAGGAAGCCGTAGAAGGCGAGTAGGAACATGGACTCGAGGGTGGAGTTGAGGGTTTGGTTGGCGTAGCCGGATCGGATGGTATGGATGCAGGAGGCCAGGATCTCTATGGTGAGGGGGAGGCGCCGAGGGGGGAGCTGTGGTTCACCGCGCTGTAGGCCTTTGAGTTGGAGAAGGATTTGGGGGTGCTGAGTGAAGGGATGGGGTGAACCGGTTAGTAGTTTGGTAAAGAAACTGATCCCGCAGAGGTAGACTCGGATAGTGGAGGAACGGGTGAAGAGGGCAGAGGCGCTGTGGCTGATGTAGGCGGAGAGGGAGAGGAGATCGAGGGAAGGGAAGGGTAGGTTGTGGCGGAGGTGGAAGGATTGGAAGTTGTTCCAGGCTGTCCGGTAGGATGAGAGGGTGGAGTCTGCTATGCTCAGCAGAATGGATTGTTGGGACTGGAGGATGAGGTGGTGGAGAGGATGCTCTATGGGAAGGTGATGTCGGAAAATGGAGGGACCGGGACCGGAAGGGGATCGGAGTGTGGTGCCAAGGTCTTGAATTTCTGTAAGAGAAGACGAGAGAGGGAGTCAGCGATGGCGTTGTGGTGACCGGGGACGTGGGCAGCGCGGAGGAGGAACTGGTGGGTGACTGAGAGCCAGGTTAGGCGGCGCAGGAGGGACATGACGGGGAGAGAGGAGCAGCGGCCTTTGTTGATTATGTTTACTACGGCCTGGTTGTCAGTGTGGATGAGGACGCTTTTGCTGGTCCACTCGGTGCCCCACAGGGCTGCGGCGACGACGATGGGGTATAGTTCGTAGAGGGTAGAGGATTGGGTATGGTCGGGGTCGAGGAGGTGGATTTCGCCGGGCCAGGGGGAGGAGAACCACCTTCCTGCGTAGTATCCGCCGAAGCCTGCTGAGGGGGCCGCATCTGTGTACAGTTGGAGGTCTTCGGGGGAGGAGATGAAATCGTTGTAGAAGAACGTGATGCCGTTCCAATTTGACAGGAGGAGGTGCCAGAGGCGCAGCTCCATTTGGCAGGGGGAGTCGAGCGTGACTTGGTGGTGAAGGGAAGGGACTGAGGTGGAGAGGTGGAGGAGGTTGGAGATTAAGGAGCGGCCTTGGGGGATGATGCGCATGGCGTAGTTGAGGTGGCCGAGTAGGGAGAGGAGCTGTTGCTTGCTGCACTGGGGGAGGTCCATGTAGTTGGAGAGGAGGAGGATGATGCGGTTGAGCTTGTCGGGGGGCAGGGAAGCTTGGAGTGCGACGGTGTCCAGAGTGATGCCTAAGAACTCGAGGGAGGTGGAAGGACCCTCGGTCTTCTCTAGGGCGAGGGGGACGCCGAGGTTGTTGAAAACAGAGGTGAGGGTGGTGAGGCCGGAAGCTGGGGGTGCGTGAGGGGGAGTGACGATGAGGAAGTCGTCTAGCAGGTGGGTGACGTAGGGGAGCTTGTGGTTGTTGAGTAGGATCCAGCATAGGGCTTCAGCGAGTGTGTCGAACAGCTTTGGGCTGCTCCTGCAGCCGAAGGTGAGGCGGACGGCGAAATAATATGCGTCCTTCCAGAAGACCCCAAAAAGATTCCAGCTGTCGGGGTGGAGGGGGAGTACTTTAAAAGCTGCGGTGACGTCGGCTTTGGCCAGCTGGGCGCCTTGGCCGGCGAGGCGGATAAGTTTTATGGCGCCGTCGATGGTGGCGTACTGCATGGAGTATGGGGGGCTGGGGATGAGGCTGATGCTGGGGGTGGAGGTGCCGTGGGGGGAGGAGAGGTTGAGGATGATCCTCTTTTTTCCAGAATATTTGCGGGTGGCGATGCCGAGGGGGCTGATGCGGTAGGTGGGGAATGGTGGGGTGGAAAATGGGCCGATCATGAATCCGTTGCTGACTTCTTTTGTGAGCAGGGTGGTGACGGAGTCAGGGTCGGTGATGGCGGACTGGAGGTTTTGGCAGGTGTGGCTGTTGGTGGGGAGGGTGATGAGGCCGGGGGAGAAGCCGTAGTTCAGGCCTCCGAGGAGGAAGCAGGCGGTTGCGGGGTCTGGGTGGCGTGAAAGAGCGGCGGCTAGGGCGGGGATGTTAATGGGTGTGGAGAGGTGCCGGGATAGTCAGCTGGGTTTTGACGGATTGGTGGGGTGTTGGGGGCAGGTGGTGCGGGCATGGGCGCCCCCGCAGTGGGTGCAAACATGGAGCATCTTGCAGATGGAAGCGGCGCACCCTAGGCTATTGAAATTGTTGCAGATGGCTTCGTTGCCGCAGTAAAGGACTGGGCGGCCACGAACGTCGGTAGATTGCTTGGAAGCTGGGTATTGGGGGGGTCGTTGTGGGGGCGGGGCGGCAGTGATGGCGAAGAGGGGGGGAATACTGGAAGCTGGTCTGGTGGTGGGTTTGGTGGTGGGTTTGGTGGTGGGTTTGGCGGCGGCGTGGGCGTACTGGTTGGTGGCTGGGTGCTGGCTGGCGGCAGAGGTGCGGGGGGCGGCGTGGAGCGTGATGGGGTGGTGTTGCGGAGTTGTATGGAGAGGTCTCCGCATTCGATGATGCGGGACTCGGAGTTGGTGGTGGAGGGGCGGAGGAGGGTGGCCAGGTCGATGTCATTACCTTGGAGGATCTGGTTCCTGAGTGCGGCGCCGATGTTCTGGGGATTTCTTGCTGGGGCGTTGGGCGGGACGACTGCTGGGGTTGCTGTGGAGAGAGAGAAGTTGGGAGGACGGGGGGGGAGAGGGTAGGAGGGGTCGGAAAGGACGCTGGGGAGGTTCAGTGTGGGGTGGTGGGCGGCCGGGAGGTGTGGGTAGGCGGGGAGAGCCTGTGGGAAGGCCGGATATGCCAGAGGGAAGGTGGGAGGAGCCTCGGCAGGAGAAGCCATGAGGGGGCGGGGGGGACCTCGGCAGGAGAAGCCATGAGGGGGGCGGGGGGGACCTCGGCAGGAGAAGCCATGAGAAGATCAATTAATTAAGCGGAAAGTAATCTGAATATAATGCAGGACGCCCAACACCGGACAGTGTTAGGCGACCAGCACTACGTAACTCGATGCTTGTAAACTGACCGCAATCAATTAATCAAGCAGAAAGTAATTCAAATATAATGTAAAATACCCAACACTGGAGATGGGAGGGGGGAGAGAGGTTGGGATGACTCGGGACCGCCTGGACCGGCGGGTGACGTCATCATTGGTGGCTGCGCTGGGGGCGCGCCTCGTGACGTCATCTGTAGGTGCCCGGTTAGAGGAAGGTCCCGGCTGTGGTGTTGTTGTTGTAGCTGTGTTGTTGTTGCTGCTGCAGAGGAGTGCGAACAAGCCCGCTTTGTTTGTGGAGCGGATGAACGGGATGTTGAGCGTGCGTAGCTGTCTTTGGAGTCCTACGACGGTCCAGTCAGAGATGGAGGGTTGTGGCGGGCTTGGGTGGCTGGGTTGGTGCGAGGTGGCGGAGCTGCGAGTGGCGGTGTGTACGCGCCTGGAGCGCAGTGCCACCTGGGTGGGTGGAGGGAGGGTAGGTGCCGGTGGTTGGTGGCGAGACTCACGGCTCTTCCTCTTCTCGGAGCGGATCTTTCGGATTCGGTTCCGAATCCGGCTCCGGATCAGGCTGAGCCTGGATGGCTGGGAGGCGGCGGCCTCGGGAGCGGTGGTGGGACAGCTGTCATCGTTGCTGGATGAGGCAGTGTCGGAGATGGGCGTCGGATAGACCTCGGGGAGGTCGTCGTCCGAAGTGGAGTAGTCCATGGCAAGGTGAGCCGATGGTTGCTGGTTGCTGGTTTTGCTTGTTTGCTGTTGCTTGTTCCTGCTTGTCTGTGTACGTGCGTTTTTCGTGTACGCGCATACGAAAAGCATAGAGGATGCTGGGTTGTCTGACGCGGGTATAAGTAGGCTCAGGTAGATTGTCATGGAGGGCGGAGGATGGCGTGAGGGTATGGTCATGGTGTGTTTCTCCGCCTCCTGAACATCAGTTGATCCAACTCCATTAGTGTGTAGCGTGACTTGGGCACATAATAGGACCATTAAGTATGTTTTTAACGTCTCTTGCTCTTCATGATTTTGCTAATCACCATTTCTAGCTTCTCTATTACCTGGAAAAGGTCAACTTCACCACATCTAGTGGTGATCGTGTATACTTTGATGAGAATGGTGATGCTTTACCAATCTTCGATATATTGAACTGGGCGTGGCTCCCTGATGGAAGCACAAATATTCACAACGTAGGTGTGGTCAAGATGACAGCCTCCGGAGATGAAGAACTCACCCTCGATGAAGACAGAATCTTCTGGAACTTTCAACCCGCAAAAGTAATTTCAGCTATCTAAAATCTTTAATTGAGCTCATGATGTGAATGGAATTTATATTTTAACTGATCATTTTTACTTTCCTCTGTAGCCTCCTCGGTCGGTGTGCAGTGAGAGCTGTTCTCCTGGAACCCGTGTGGCCAGAAGGAAAGGAGAACCTGTCTGCTGCTACGACTGCATTGCTTGTTCTGAGGGAGAGTTCAGCAATGAGACAGGTAGGGTTACATAATGTAGCTACAGTATATGTACAGAAGGTTATAAGAAGATATGTGTCTGTCCCTTTAATCTTGTACTATTTGTTAGACTCTACAGAGTGCACCAGTTGTCCAGAGGACTTCTGGTCCAGTCCCCGGCGTGACCACTGTGTCCCTAAGAGCATTGAGTTCCTGTCCTACCATGAGGCCCTGGGGATCTCCTTAACAACCATGTCATTGCTAGGAACATTTGCCTGTGCTATTGTCCTGGGGATCTTTGTTTATCATAAAGACACGCCAATGGTCCGCGCCAACAACTCAGAACTCAGCTTCCAACTCTTGCTTTCACTCAAACTATGTTTCTTGTGCTCACTCTTGTTCATTGGTCGTCCCAGACTCTGGACTTGTCAGCTGAGGCATGCAATATTTGGGAACAGCTTTGTGCTGTGTGTCTCCTGCATCCTGGTGAAGACTATGGTGGTGCTGGCTGTGTTCAAGGCCTCCAAGCCTGGTGGTGCAGACATTATGAAGTTGTTTGGTGCCAAGCAGCAGAGAGGAACAGTTCTGATTCTTACTTCAATCCAGGCAATAATCTGCATAGTCTGGCTTGTGTCTGCCTCACCAACTCCTCATAAAAACACACAATACTATTCTGAAAAGATAGTCTATGAGTGCAATGTTGGATCAACAGTTGGTTTTGCAGTGTTACTAGGTTATATTGGCTTACTAGCACTCCTCAGTTTCCTCCTAGCATTCATGGTAAGGAATCTTCCAGACAACTTCAATGAAGCCAAGTTAATCACTTTCAGCATGTTGATCTTCTGTGCCGTGTGGATAGCCTTCATACCAGCATATATCAGTTCTCCAGGCAAATATGCAGATGTAGTGGAGGTGTTTGCTATTTTAGCATCTAGTTTGGGCATTTTGGTGGCGCTGTTTGGACCAAAGTGTTATATAATCATTTTGAAACCTGAGAGAAACACTAAGAAGTCCATCATGGGTCGAGGTGCCACCACGTAGAAGCAGACATTTTTAACCAATTAACTGCTCATGATGGAACGTTCCGCCAGTTGGAATCCAACCGGCAACTGCTATTGGCCTAACGTTCCGTCTGATAAGCGTTATTATTGATACCAAACCGGATCGCTGATTTCCTTTTTTTGCCTTTCCTTTAGTGATCCTAGACCGGATTGCGCATCCTGGCTGCCGTTCACCTCCCTTTATACAGGCTGACTAAAAAGCTAACTCGAAATATACGGAGCTCTCCACACTGCGCAAAAAGCATGGAATACAGATGATATTACAGGAAACTGCCATGGTTTGGATAAACCACGCAATGTCCGGGGGTCTTTGCTGATTATCCGGTGATCTAGATGGGAACATTGGCGCTCTCTATAGCAAGGATGGCTTCATTTTAGCTCCCTAGCATTGACGCTATTTATTTAGCATCTAAGATGCTAATATTAGATTGCTGATAACCTTGTTAGCAATAGTCTGTTTTCTACCATATTAAACTACATCTAGTCAGAGATACAAACATCTATTATCTGTGTTAAAGGAGAAGTTGATTACCCTCCCTTAAAGACTGTTTGTTGATGTTAGAGCTATATTGACAATAAACCATGTGCACCTCTCCATTATCTGTGGGTCAAAATAGAAAATACTATGTATGTACAGTAAGAGGCAAATTATGTATCGGTAGCATTACTTTGTGAAGGGCTCTGGTTTCAATGGGTTAAAGCTGCTTTGATTAATATTTTCAAAAACATATTTCAAAACATATAAGAGATTGAAGAGATGTAGAGAAGATAAGTAAACACGGTTTGGACACGGTTTCCACCCGGCAGTGTGGATATGTAGAATGTGTTGGTTGTCATGTGGTCTTTAAGGCTCAGTCCTTGTGCAGCCGGCCCGCTTTTACCACGCCACCAGAGCGGCTGGCCAACATTAAAGCCACGCTACCCTTCTGGCCAAAGCTTGAACTGCAGGACGTTCATGGAGGTGGACAGACGTTCAGTGACGTCATGACGCAAAAGTTTAAATCAAATCAAATCAAACTATATTTCTAGAGCACATTTACAAAGACCAGAAGGTCAACCAAAGTGCTGCACATGCACTATCATGAAACAAGCATACAATCAACACAAACAGCAAAGTAAAACAAACATCAAAGCAACACAAATATTAAACAGGTTAATGGGGACTGAATCCGTTTCATTGGAACCGTTTCCGAATACGGTTGCCTGGTCCCCGATGGCCATGATTCACATTGCCCGAGATTCAACAGCGCACCCGGGTATGCATAACACACTTTGATCCTCCAGGTGGCGGTGTGCTTGATGGCTGGCACGCACGGACACTGACCATCAACTCTGCAACATTGTCTCAATAAATCCCAACACATTGCATTGCCTCTTTTGCTCTTTGCCGTTATACTACTTCACTGTCAGCCTGCCTGCTATTCACCGTGTCAGTCAGTTCTGTGCTCCAGTGTCGTGTTTGATATTAGTTTGCTATGGATTCTAATTTCGCATTATTATTATTTTGTTTTACTTTGGAAACTATGCCAAGCAAAGCCCAAGAGCCACGTGAAGATGGGCGGCGTTGAGAAATGCGCTGGTGTTACGCATCGTGCAGCGTCTGTGTGTCCTTCTTTAGGCATTCACATTGGAACGATCCATATCTGAATACACTTCAACGGTCAAGAGACCCGCCCCCCATGCGGTCCCGGGGACAGTTGGGCGATCCGCTCCCACGAACGGTATGCATCATTCACACTACTGCCTGAGTGCGCACCCGGGACCATAGTGTGAATCGCCCCTTAACACAAAATTTGCGCGGTGCGTTTTTATACGTCATTTGTCAGCCATACATCCGTTGCGAACGACGTATCTACACGCTTATATCACTTTTTTATTGAATACTCATCTTTCTATGCACCCGGACAATATATAAAGTAGCTCCGATCGCATCTTCAAAGATCCGGTTACGTGTTCTGGAAACCCCCCCTCCTGAAAAGAGGACGGCGGGTCGCTTCCGTTACTTGTAGAAGCCAGGGCATCTAAAATGGACGCGCCCATGATCTAGTGTGTTTGTGAATAGAAGAGTCACATTTCACCCAACACCACAACACTCGATTCCCCCTTCCCCTCCTGTTTCTCCATGGTTTCTCCCGAGGAGGACCTTGCGAGATGGCGGGGTCTGTCTCTCGGTCTCGGAAAAAACATGATGAACTGCCTAAGCACCGACTTGCCCGTATGAATGCCAACCGCCATAAAACCCCACGGCGAATAAGAATAATCTGCACCGGATCAGCATTGCATAACGTTTATAGCCATATGAAATCCGTTTTATTTTTTTCCCAATTCCGTTTTATTTTTTCCCAAATTCAGTTTTTTCCATTTTAATATTTCTGAATTCCGTATTTTGCTTTTTATGCAAATGTTTTACCGGAAATGGAAATAACCCGGAAACGGAAGTACCATAAACGGAACCGGCACACATCACTAATGAATAAATGTCCACAATGAATGGAGAAACAACAGTCCGTTTAATTTGTAAAGTGCTGCAACACAGAAATACTGTTCAATTAAAATAAAGACAAATAATAAATAATACGTTTTTCTGTTATAAAGATAAAATAAAGTGCTTTTCAGCTTCATTATAAATGAACAACAGTGCAGCGACTTGAATCAAAACCTGAATTGTGGAATAAACTGAAACAATAAAACGTGTTTCACATCACAAGTGTTTCTACTTTCTGTTTCCCTGTAGCAGTATAGTAGCTGACTACTCCTTAAGTTATTAGCTCCTGTCTGTCCGTTTAGCTTGCTTTCCATTCATTCCATCTGTCGGAGACATCTCCATTGAAGTACATGATGGTCAGCCTCTTGGTGTTGAGCTCGTCGAGTGCATCTCTCTTGTCTGTAAGGAGAATCTTATACTTGCTGAAACTCCTCTCACAGTCAACTGAGCTGACTTCTGCAACCTTTGGTAATCTCACACTCATGCCCTTCCAGTAATCAGCAAGCGTGACATCAGCTTCCAAGGGCTCCCTGCAGTGCTGGTAGGCAATCCATTGCTCACTGAGCTCAGGTGATGGCTGTTCCATGGCTTTGAGTGCTGTGTAGGCTTTCATCTGCTTCCCCATGGATGGTGCCTGCCTTGGATCAAACACTCTTATGAGCTTGTAGACCTGTTTGGCAGGGTGAAGGTCCCAGTGCTTGGAGAACTTTGTGAAGGCCAAGTGGAAGGCATCATGGAGATTGTCGAGAATCTGCTTCCTCTCTCGAACACCTGTCTTCTTCAGCAGCTCATCTGTCTTGGCACCAAACCCGCATTTTTTTGCGGTTCCATTCACTAGGTAAGAGCCCAGGTCCTCCATGATGTTGTATGCAGACACTGCTGTGGGTTGGTGGGTTCCTTCCAGGATGGTCAGAGCTGTCATCAGTTTGGAGCAGCCTTCTGCGATGAAGGTTAGCTTCACAGTGAGGGCCTCCAACTTTTCCTCTGTTTCCAGCAGGCTGATGATGTTTGTGACTGCTTGGGCGGATGAATTTTCTGCCAGGAAAAAAATCTTTGTACAGATGAACATGCTCTGCGTGGTACTGCACTGCCTCAAACCAGCTATTCCATCTGGTACCCACTGATTCAGGAGGAGCCTTGGTGTGCACAAACTCCTTGTTGACGAGGAAGCTGCTCACCCATCTTCTCTTTCTAGCAGGCTTCCTGCAGAAGACAGATCTCATCGCTGACACAAGTGATACAGCTTCAGAGAAGTAGTTGTAGTGCTGCCAGGTATCACCCACCAGGTTGATGATGGTTACTATACTTTGGTCCGACGGAGCATTGGTCCGATCGACAACCTACCTCAAACCCTCACCCTAACCCTAACCTCCCCCGGGGCAGCACACCTAAACCTAACCCCAACCCTCTCCCGACACCCAGCGCACCTCGGACCAATGCTCCTTCGGAGCAATGGTCTGTCGGATCATAGTATGCCTCCCGTTGATGATATGGCAGAGGCAGGTTACATGGACACTGTTGGGCATCATTCCTTGCAGAATATCCCTGTATGACACACACACACACACACACACACACACACACACACACACACACACACACACACACACACACAGTTATTATACATTATTGTATTTATTTACAGTTGTGTCCAGGGGTGAGAATCTTAGAAGTCTTAGTCTTACAGGCTTAAACAATCAATTGTTAAAAGTGGCCTTTTTCTCCTTTCATTACATTTTACGAATACAATAATACACTTTAACATTTGATTCTTAACATAAACTCCTTGTCCAGTAGCCTACCGGTATGCCTTCAGACAGTAGGCAGCATTATCTGTGACCACTGCCCAGACATCATTCAGGTCCAGATTATTGCTGTGGAAGGATTGTATGATGGCTTGGGCAACTGTTGAGTGGTTGCATCGCTCCATGAAAATCACATCCACCAGATAGTAGTGGTTTTCAACACCTGCAATGGAAGATAACACAAGCCAAACATAATTATATTGTGACAAAATAAAAACGTCACTCACATTTCTTTTTTTTTTTCCGTTAAATTTTATCCCACGATTTTGTAACCCAGTTTTTCTTTTCACCCAGTGCCAATTATATAAGTAATCCTGGGCGCTACACTTCCTCTGCCAACCTGGGTGGGCAGCGGACTGACCTCATGCCTCCTTCTATGCATGAGGAGTCCAAGCTGCTTCTTTTCCCCTGACAGAGGGGAATTTCCCCGGCCGGACGTAGCGCGTGGAAGGGACATGTTATTCCGACCAGTTCCTTTCCCCTCCACCAGGCGCCCCGGCTGGCCAGGGGGAGGTAGTTTTAGAGACCAGGATTGCAGCATGTTTTTGTGAGGGTATCTACCCTAGGGGACACGGGGAGAACATGCAAACTCCACACAGAAAGGCCCTCACAGAAAGGTCACTCACATTTCAAGTGTAAACAAATACAGCTAGCCCTACTACTGATATGACAATGCCAGTAGCCTAGCTATATCTATTCTATTGTGATAATATAGTAAATTATAGTAATGCATAATTTATGCACCTTTAGTTTACTTTATATCATTAATGTGCACCTATATTGTACATTATTTGCATTAAACAAAGATGGGTGCACCAGACTTAGCAAGAAGTTATAATTTGATTTACCATTATAGTCCTATATTGATAACTTGCTTTGTACTGTTTGGCTATTTAATCACAATAGTGTCAGTGATTAGCCCTAGTTGTATCTATTGTGATCACTGATCATCGTTATCACACTTTGCATGTGAACAATGCACACAGCAGCTAAAATAATGTAGTCTATTTAAACACTATGTTATTGTGATCACTGATCATCGTTATCACACCTTGCATGTGAACAATGCACACAGCAGCTAAAATAATGTAGGCTATTTAAACACTATGTTATTGTGATCACTGATCATCGTTATCACACTTTGCATGTGAACAATGCACACAGCAGCTAAAATAATATAGGCTATTTAAACGCTATGTTATTGTGATCACTGATCATCGTTATCACACTTTGCATGTGAACAATGCACACTGCAGCTAAAATAATGTAGTCTATTTAAACGCTATGTTGATAGGCTGTTAAGTAGCTCACCAATGACGATGTTCAGAACGTGTCTAGTTCACAGGATTAGAAATAATGTAGCACCCAAATATTTCAGTGACTATTTTTCAACGGTTAGTGATATTCACAGGCACTACACCAGAGGGAGCCCTACTGATTTTAAACCCTGCCTTTTTCATACCAATATGGGAAAAACATCATTCCTGTACTCGGCAGCAGTTCAGTGGAATGGCTTGCCTTCCAGCCTCAAGGTGACCAGTTCCTTTGATATTTTTAAAACATAGTGTAAATATAGTGTAGAATATATAAATGGCACAAATGAAAGAAAACAAAAGGAAGGGGAAAAAAGAAAATAAATCCAGTTTTATTGGTCAGTTTACATGAATTTTGTCCTGTTTCTTGTGTTTTTTGTTTTATGTTTGTTTTTTGCCTCCTGTTTTTGTTTGTATTGTACCGTTATTGTCTGTTGCTCCCCTTCCCCTTTCCCCAAGAGGACCACAATGGAAACAGCTTTCTTGTGAATTCATCCTTTTGAAATATATTTTCAATAAAGTATTCAATCAATCAATCAATATAAACGCTGCAGTCCCTGGTATCGGTTGTCTCATCAACAACCACCGCCAACTTCTTCCCACGCAGTTTCTCCAAAACAGCACTTATATGTTGGTCAAACACACAGGGCAGATGCGTTTAGCGAAGGGTAGTTTCGTTCTCGGGCAGCGCTCCTCCCTGCTTGCAGTGTTTCACTCAGGGGGGCAGTCAGACAGATATTTTGTGAAGCCACTAAGGAAATGAAAGTTCTGTTGTGGCGCTGTCATTGGGCTCATGTATTTGGGCCCAACTTCACCTAGACTGTATTACCTTAATAAACATGGTCATGAATACTTTTTGCTTCCAGTCACTAGTTTAAAGTCTCATTTCTAATGTCATAATATTCTTTTTGGAAAATTATGGTCCCATTTATAAAAATAATGACCATAAAGTCGCGCATTTTCTGAGGGGCGTGGCTACCGTTACAGTCTATGAACGGGACCCCCCACCCACTCGAGTCAAAATAAAAACCAACGAAGAAGAAGGGGGGAAGTCCCGCCTCGTTGTCTGGGCCAGCCAATGGGCCAGCTGGGCCCAAACGGATCTAGAAAGATGGCGACTTCCATTGCAAGGACTGACAGGCTTCATTTTACGTTCATGTTAGACCCGCGGAACGCTTTGTCCATATTTTTTACAGTCTATGGTTTCACTAGAAAGCTTCTTTAGCTTGTTCAAAGCTTTGAGCCTTGAGTCTGCTGATGAGGTACTTGCTGTTATGGTCGTTTGCAGAGCTGGTGTGCTTTGAGAAGCACAGTGTTTTTCTTTGTTCTTTTTAAGGCTTTTGTAGGGTATGTGATCGTCGCACATGTTTTTGCGAGTCCAGTCCACGGTATGTTGACAGCATTTAAAAAAAGCTTATCCCCTGAGGCATAAAAGTCAGTGTACTGATCTGCTCTGTATTTAGTGCCTAGCGTGGAGTTTCATAACTTTTTTGAAGACCCTAAAGGGGAGGGAGCCGCTCGCTTGGACATGGTTGTGTTGTTGTGTTTTGGAGCATTGTGGAAGTGACGTACACGTTGCAACAGCTGTAGTGTAAATTTATTGTGAAAATCAGAGAGCACTGTTTCCGCCCAAACAACGTCACTTGTGTAACTTAACACAGCACAACAGCATGGAGCACCGGTCAGTTATCTTAACTCACAAAAACACATTGAACATCCTGTTAAACCTTCAAAATAAAAGTATCTGACAACGTAAACAACAACGACATGCTTACTGCACGTTCACGCGTGTGGCTAAAAAGCTCGCTCCTCCGTCTTCACTTGATTGCTGAACAAACCTGACCACTGAATGTTCCATTTTCTCCTGAAAACTGAATGACCAATTCCGCAATATTACGCGTTTTATTCCAATTCCATTTTTATTGGTCATTTCCGCGATTCCATCCGCGATTCCGTTAACACGGATTTCATATGGCTCTAGGTTGACTCCTGTCCGGGCACCTCCTACGTCTCACCAGGTCCACTCCTGCTCTCACCAGGTCAGGCCCTGTGCGTTGCACCAGACTCCCAGCACCAGGCACTTTATTCAGGAATAAAACACACAAACACAAACACTCTTCATGTCACATCATTGTAGACAGGGAAACTGGACATCAGGATTAAAGGCATTAAACGTACGCTATTGACAGTCTTGTCAAATAAACAATAAGATCAGCTAACTTGCCAAGGCATTGAACCATGTGATATTTAATTTGTGTTATTGCAATGTTTCAACCTTGTGTTATTTAAATTGCCTCTAAGGCGTTAATTAAATAACATCATTGTTTGTTTGTGTTTGTGTGTGTGTGTGTGTGTGTGTGTGTGTGTGTGTGTGTGTGTGTGTGTGTGTGCGTGCCTACCTGCCTAACTGCCTGCCTGCATGCATGACATCACTCAACTAAGGGACTGTCATTTGGGACACAACTGGTGAGTTAAAGATGACTTGGGCTTTACTCTTGTTTTCCCTCACACTTCAGTGGTAATCAGGAGTGGCCACCTGAGAAGTGGGGGGAGGACTGACCACTGCTCTGATTAACAACTTCAGAGCTGAACAGTTTTTATGGTGCCCAAATTTTCCAGGTGCCACTGACTGGCAACCTGCAGCTGACCGGCAACCTGCCACTGACTGGCAACCTGCCACTGACCGGCAACCTGTCTCTCTCTCTAGGTCGTCCTCAGACGAGCCCTCCATCGTTTCTTCCAGTCATCCCGGTTTTCCATACATCTGGCCAGCTCGTTGTTGTTGCACATGTTAATGTGGGACGTCGTCGTGACTGATGTTAAGTACTCGCAGCATTCTGGTGTAGCACCCGTCTAGAAACTTATGCAGAGTTGGCTTCAGGCTTCAGGGTCCAGCACTCACTGCTGTATAGGCGAACAGACTCTACCGTTGTGTAGAAGAAGCTGAGTTTGGTTTGACACTGACCACCAACCTGCCACTGACCACCAACCTGCCACTGACCACCAACCTGACACTGACCACAACTGACCAGCAACCTGCCACTGACCACCAACCTGACACTGACCACCAACCTGACACTAACCACCACTGACCACCAACCTTCCACTGACCACAACTGACCACTAACCTGACACTGACCACCACTGACCACCAACCTGTCTCTGACTAAGGCGACATGTTGCGAACCGATTTGCACGTTTATTGCAGAATTCATTGTCTCTCCATGTACAAAAGTATTGGCATCACAATGTACTTAATGTACCAAAAGTATAAGTAGCCTACTCATTATATGGAATATGGCCCATTTCAAATCTTTTGAAAATAGCTGATCTACAAGCTCACATTGCGTCGCAATCGGCTATTTTCAATCGGCTGAAGTGGTTAATGTGTGTTTTGTAATAATAATCAAAATCTACAAATTAAATGTAGAGGAGTAAAAGTACAATATTGGGATTCGAGATGTAGTGGAGTAGAAGTAAAAGCATTGGAAATGACAAATACAAATACCTCAAAATTGAACTTAAGTACAGTAGGCTACTTCAGTAAATCTACTGTGTTACTTTCCACCACTGATACCTATGTATGTTAACAGACTTACTGCTTGTGACGTAACGCTCCGCCATAAGGAATCTAATTAGCTTCCACTTCTGGCAGAATGCTCCGTCTGATAAGCTTATATTATTGATATCAAACCAGATCGCTGATTTCTATTTTTTCATTATTATTTTGGCTCGGCCTTTTCTTCTTTAGCGATCCTGCGCAACCTCGCCCCCGCCTGCATCCCATTATACAGGCTGACTAACTGAATAACTCGAAATCTACGGAGCTCTCCGTGGTTTGGATAAAACGTGCGATGTTCAGAGGTCTTTGCTGAAAACCCGGTGGTCTAGATGGAAACATTTGCGCTTTCTAGAGCAAGGATGGCTATATTTTATCTCGCTAGCATTGACGCTATTTATTTAGCATTAAGATAGACGTTAAGACGCCCACAACAGGATATCCATCCTGTGTGTTCACCCTCTAAATCGCCTCGGTACGAGTCGGGAGCCCTCGGTAGTCTTAAGGTTGGCTTTGTGTCAAGCAGGTGGCAATAAACCTTTAAGCCCTGCCTCTGGGTGTGCCTAGGCCCAGATCGGTGTTGTGAAAGACTACATAATGTCGTCATCTGGCACAGGGGATGGCACTGCACTGTGTATAAAACCTAACAACTGGACAAGGGTTGGAGAAGGTGGGAGGGGGGTTGTTGAGGACAGTCATGAGGGCTTCTTTAGACATACAACTGTTTTCATACTTGATGTTGTTCTCTTCCTTCTCTCCTTTGTCTTCATCCTCTTCCTCTTCTTGTGAGTTACAGGCACCGTTAAAACATGGAGGAATGAACAAGGCTGGAGATGTGCTTCTGGGTGGTTTGTTTCCATTCCACTTCTCCTCTGTGTTCCCTGAGCTGACTTTCACACAGTCCAAGGAACAGAAGCCCTCCTGCAGTCGGTGAGTATCACGAATAGCCAGCAAGACAACACTAACCTTGTTTTGATATATAGAAACATGATTAGTTGATGTGTATATTTCTACAAAGATATAGGCTGTCGGGTGGAAACCTTCTCAGAACATGTGTTTGGATGGATCGGGTCGTTATTATTTAGTCACAAGCACTTTCACTTAAATATTTTCTTCAAAAATGGCACGTTTTTTTTGTCACTGTAGTATGACAAAGTAAGTCATTTATTAAACTAAAACAGAACGTTTAAATATGGAGATGCAAGGTTTCTGTCCGACAGCAATGATATTCAAGGCTACAGTGCAATTGTTTGTGTTAGTTTTTCCATTTCAATGTTCAGATTGGCACAGATCATGGCTTTTGCCATCACTGAGATCAACAGAGACCCCAGCCTGCTCCCCAATGTGACTCTGGGATACCGTTGCTATGACACCTGTTTAACGCTTGGAGTTGCAGTCCCTGCAGCGTTGTCATTGATCAGTGGGAGAGAGGAGCAGTTTACACTGGATCAGAGCTGTGTTGGCTCTCCGCCAGTACTTGGAATTGTGGGTCCTAGTACCTCAAAAAGTTCTATTACCATCTCTAGAATATTAGGTGTATACAGAGTGCCCATGGTGAGTTTCCTATCCACTTTCACAATAGCCTATTTTATTTAATTTTGCTTACTTGGCTATTTGCAAATCTATAATATGATAAATATAAAATTTGGTCTTTTTGCCGTTTGAAAGACATAGAACATAATCGTTGCTGTCGAGAAGAAACCTCGTGTCTCCATGTTTCAACTCGTAATGCATTTTTAATGCCCTATTTCTTCATTATTATGCTGGTGTTAGACAAAAGTATCAAACACAGCCGATCAACAAGGTCACAGTGTGACATGTTCTGAGGTTGTAGGCTGCAATTTTTCTTTCTTATTCTGTCTTTATTTTTCCCCCCTTTGTTTTAAGTGAAAGTGGTAAGTAACTGCACTTAGCCTGTGTTTTACAGGTCTGTTGGTTCATGAGTCAATCACCTCTGTACAATTAGAGCCTGTCCTTAAAGAAAAGGCAGGTAAACTAAATAGACCTACAGATGTGCCATTCCAACTCTTCACACTTTGCTGATCTTTTCTTGAAGGTTTCTGAAAATGCATGTTTTCCCTGCAGGTTTAATTCACTGATTAGCCTGATGTTTTAAAGGTATATTCAGTGATTTCACTCAAAAAACCTTAGGTTTCGTTTTTGGCTGGGACCTAAGCCTTTCATCCAATCAGGATAGAGAGCCAAAAACGAAACCTAAGGTTTTTTGACCCCCAGGGGTTAACTGGGGACAGGGAGGAACTCCTTATATGGTCAGCACACTCTATAGTAGAGAGGATTATCACAACAAAACAAAAAAATAAGTGATATTTGAATTAAGTGAAATCACTGAATATACCTTTAATGCTACTGCTTTGCTACTGAAAAGAAGTGTCCAGCAGAGGAACAATATCTATTCAGGATCATTTAAATATAACACATTGACAATGCCCGTTTACTGAACTGTTCTGTTTCTGACAATGCACTGACAATCTACTGAACTGTTCTGTTTCTGACAATGCACTGCATTCTGCTGAACTGTTCTTTTTCTGA
The DNA here is from genome assembly GCF_963924005.1 of Protomyctophum bolini. Classification (NCBI taxonomy): domain Eukaryota; kingdom Metazoa; phylum Chordata; class Actinopteri; order Myctophiformes; family Myctophidae; genus Protomyctophum; species Protomyctophum bolini. The sequence goes on from NC_137882.1 coordinate 34,808,541, forward strand.
CAATGCACTGCATTCTACTGAATTGCCAATGGCAGGACATGTAAGTTCTCAAACAGCACATCCAAATCTCTCTGTCCAGCATCCTCTCCACAGTATTGGCAATAATCATGTTCGTACATCTGGAAATGTTTGTCTTTACTGCAGATAACCAGTTCAGATTTAAAAAGAAACCTGGCACAGTGTTATGCATTTTTGCAATAAAATAAATGATTGACAGTATTTCCACTATCTCCCTATGCTAAATTGAAACTTCTTGAGCTTTTGACAGGATAAACCAAACTGTTTCAGAAGCTGGTTGTGGCATATCTAAGCACATTGTGCACGTGGATGATCTATCTAGTGAATGAAATAAGTGCAATAAGGCTGTCTTATAACTATGGTAGGTAGGCCTAACTATCATGAATCACCTTATGTACACTTATGACCTGGTCATTCTGAATGCACACAGTGGAGGGTTAAAAGCAGCTATTAAAAGTGTGGTCAAATTATGGAAATTGACAGTTCTGGTACTGTCAGTGCATTTCTTTTAACCCTAGAACACTACACGGGTGATTTTCACCCGGGCGATTATAGTATATGTTTCATATTGCTGATGTCTGAGGTGGGTGTGTCTTTCAGTACCTTCATTATGCTCAGTGACATCATAGAAGGTAGGTTTGTTTCCCTGCCCACATTCCTGGTTTTTTCTACAGGCAGGTGTTCAGGTGAATTCACCGTGTTTAGTGATAGTGTGATAGAGAAAAATCCCAATACACCAATGGACTTTTTTGTATCCACTGGACCATTCTCACATGTCTTAGGAATGGGTGGACCAAAGGAGAAGTTCCCAACTTCATTTCTCTTTTTTAAAGGAATATTTAAAAACTAATATGCACGTTTTTCCACAGATTTTAGAAAATATTATAATTATATTATATTATAAAGTATTTAGTGATGGTGTAACAGAAAATATGTTTAGTGTTCTAGGGTTAAAGCATTATGCACTCCCATGTATACAGAATTATTCTGGTGCAGTACCAGGTGATTGCCCAGAATGGCTTGTTGTTATTGCCCGTCCTATGAAAAAGCCAATATCCATGTATCTAGTAAAATGTGTAGCCTAGTAGTTCATTAGGAGTTAAAATTGATGATCGTGACAGTGTTGATGTCCATGGTGCTTAAGGACAGGTGTATTCAATCTGCACTGTGACCATATGGCAGGGTAGAAACAGCACAGGCTCTGCTTGCTTCTACCCAGATATTTGTGTCCTAGGGCAGGGCTACTCAACTTAAGATGGCTCAGGGGCCTATTATTTTGAAACATTTACAAATGTATTTTGGAACATACTACACAAGTCACGACTAGTCTAAAGATGAAGGAAACAAAAAAAAAAGCCACATTTCCATCTATGAGGCCAAACCTCAATGAACAAGAACATTGTGATGAAGTTACAACAATTTACAATTTAGGCATTTATCAGACGCTCTTAATCCAGAGCAAGTACATTAAGCAAGAACAAAAAGCATCGCAATACATCACATACATAAAAAGTAGTTATCATACGTAAACTAAGATCGTAACAGTGGAATATCTATATAATGGAACTATGCATGTTTACTCTATAGTGCTATGTCTACATAAACATGCTATAAGTCTACATAAAATGCTATCTATAAAAATGTCGGGGCTAGGGCAAGTGCTAAGTGCCATGATGGAGTCTGAAGAGATGGGTTTTCAGACCACGGCAGAAGATTGGGAGTGAGGCTGCAGTTCTGATTGTAATGGGAAGTGCGTTACATAGTTTTGGAGCCAGAAGAGTTTGGGACGTGTGGAGCGTTGTCCCGGCGTTTTTAGTGAAGGTACTTCCAGCTTCCCTGCGTTGGCTGATCTGAGCACTCGGGAGGGTTTGTAGGGTTCGGTCAGACATGCAAGATATGGGGGTGCCATACTTTGGTTGCTTTGAATGCCAGCATCAGAGTTTTGTACTCTGTGCGGGCAGCGACCGGGAGCCAATGGAGGGAGCGGAGAAGGTGGGAGACGTGGGAGAATTTTGGCTGGTTGAAGACCAAAATGAGGCTTCATTCACAAAATTTGAAGAGCACATATAATGAACAGATTATCACAGATGATAAAGTAAGTGGTTAACGGCCAAGCTACACCAGGCAATTTTGCGCACGTGCGTATGCGTTTACTGCGCGCGCGTACAGTGCGTTTGGATAGGACCAATATATGTCAATGATACCAGCTACACCAGACGCACGGATACCGCGGGCCATCCTACGCGTGCTCTAAAAATAGGATCGGTTAAAAAAAAATTACGTGCGTATGCCCCCATGCGCGCGTATCTATATATCCTCCCGGAATGTCCCGCACAAACCTGCCGTGCGGCTGACAGATCGATGTAGCCAGGGCATTTGGCTTACGCACGCACGGTCCGCGCGTTTAGAGTAAATGCGCGAGAAAAGCCTGGTGTAGCTTGGACGTCATACTAAGTTGACATCAGGCCATACAACCTTTTACAATACAATAACTAAAATCTTGTTCAAAACAATGAAAATAACTAATATTATATTTTCATTGTTGGCCGTGGGTTGAGTAGCACTGCCCTGAGTGTACCAGATGCACTGTTGAATACCTATGATCTAGTACATTACATAATATATATTTTGTATTTGTTTTTATTCTGTTTTTCCAGATAAGTTACTTTGCTGGTTGTTCCTGTCTGAGCGACCGGACTCAGTTTTCATCCTTCTTCAGAACAATGCCAAGTTTTGCCTTCCAGGTGAACTTCTATAACAATAGATGTGTTGGTATCTAATAGTTCATGTTTCACAAACTGGAATACTCAAACCCATGGGGTGGGTAACTTTGAAGTAGGAGAGGGCCACTATATTTCTACACTCACTCAAGAGGGCCACTATATTTCTACACTCACTCCAGAGGGCCACTATATTTCTACACTCACTCCAGAGGGCCACTATATTTCTACACTCACTCCAGAAGGCCACTATATTTCTACACTCACTCCAGAGGGCCACTGTATTTCCACACTGACTCCAGAGGGTATCCACATTGCATATACTGTTGGGTAGAAATATCTTATCTCCATTCTAGCTCAACACACGTTGCACTGCGACTCGTTTTGAGTTTGGGATCTTCTATTTTAGCAATTATTTAACAGACTCCTGCTATTGCTATTTTTGATAGATTAATTGGAATCCTGAAAAGTAGGCCTAATGATTTAATTTCAAATGTATTTATTTGTACTTATGTTAACTTAAATTAAACAACAATGACAATGACAGAATTGAAATTGTAGTTATGCTACTAATATTGACCATTATAGATATAATTAAAGCAGGTCCTGTTTGGAATTGTAACAGCTGAAATCAATAATATAACAGTATTCCAATATTAACCTGCAGACCACATAAGTGAACACGGGAGCCGTATGTGGCCCCTGGGCCGCTGTTTGCCCATGTACTGTATGATCTAACCTACATTTCCGTCCATTCTTCATCCACTCAGGTGCGAGCTATGCTCCAGACTATGAGGTGGTTCGAGTGGACCTGGGTAGGACTGTTGTTCAGTGATGATGATGCTGGCCGTGACGCCGCCCGATTGTTCCAGTCTGGCCTGGACCAGTCTGGTCTGGGTTGTGTGGCTTATTCAGAGGCTCTGCCCTTCCACAATGACCTGGATAAACTCCAGAGGATCGTCACTGTGATGAAGACGTCCACAGCTCGGGTGGTCATTATGTTTGGATACGGGCCCTATATGTATAATGTCTTGGATGAGGTTTGTGTTACAATACATCTGTGGAGGATGTTAATTTAGGGATTCGTAATTAGAAGAATCTAAAATGAGAATGTATTGAAAGAAAGACATGCCTTTCATTTATTTCGAAACGATGAACAGGTGGTTAAGCAGAATGTGACAGGTCTGCTATGGATCTTACCTGCCACTTCAGGTTGGTGGGGAGATTCTCATCTCCAGTCTCCTCACTACCTGCCATACCTCAGAGGCACCCTGGGTTTTGCCATCCGTCGTGGAGAGATACCAGGTTTGAAGGACGTCTTGTTAAAAATACGTCCTGACAATGACCAGGATAACATAGTAAGTATTTTTGTTTAATTTGATTGTATATTTAATTGAATTGCATGTCTTTAAATGTCTCAATTAATTGAATAAACAGGACCACAATGGACACAAGCCCTTGGGACATTTTGCGTTATCCTTTTTGCACCATTGTATAATTGTACCACTGTATTATCTGCAAACTGTGAATGAATAATTCACAGTTGAATAATCAATACATTTATCAATTCATTGCATTTACCGGTTTACTTATGAATTAATTGTGTTCTTTCAGGTGAGGCAGTTTTGGGAACACACATTCCGGTGTAAATTTCCACCCCTTCCACCAGAGTGGGTGGATGCTGGTGGAAGGGTGTGTACTGGACAAGAGGACCTGGGAACAGCAGAAACTACACTGTTGGATGTGTCTGATCTCACTGCAGAGTACAATGTGTACAAGGCTGTGTATGCTCTGGCCCACGCCCTCCATGACATGTTGCAGTGTGTGCCAGGAAGAGGGCCTTTCCCTGGGCACAGCTGTGCCAGTTTGCAGACAATACAGCCATGGCAGGTGGGATATTAATTCAGTTAACCTTTGAAACAACAACATATTATCGGGCTGTACAGTCTAGTTTATAACAGTTTATAAAGTTAATCTCACCATATTTAAAATAAATCATAACAAAGATAGCAACTCAGCAACAGGAACACCCCTTTCACAATGCTTAAATCCCCAAATAGTGTGTAGCATGACATGGGCACATAAGAGGACCCTATAAGTATGTTTTTAAAGTATCTTGCTCTTCATGATTCTGCTCATCACCATTTCTAGCTTCTCTATTACCTGGAAAAGGTCAACTTCACCACATCTGGTGGTGATCGTGTATACTTTGATGAGAATGGTGATGCTTTACCAATCTTCGATATATTGAACTGGGCGTGGCTCCCTGATGGAAGCAGAAATATTCACAATGTAGGTGTGGTCAAAAAGACAGCCTCCGGAGATGAAGAATTCACCCTCGATGAAGACAGAATCTTCTGGAACTTTAAATCTGCAAAAGTAATTTCAGCTTTCTAATTTTTTTAATTGAGCTCATGATGTGAATGAAATTCATAGTTAAACTAATCAATGTCATGTTCCTCTGCAGCCTCCTCGGTCGGTGTGCAGTGAGAGCTGTTCTCCTGGAACCCGTGTGGCCAGAAGGAAAGGAGAACCTGTCTGCTGCTTTGATTGCATTGCTTGTTCTGAGGGAGAGATCAGCAACGAGACAGGTAGGGTTACATAATGTAGCTACAGTATATGTACAGAAGGTTATAAGACGATACGTGCCTGTACCTTTAATCTTGTGCTATTTGTTAGACTCTACAGAGTGCACCAGTTGTCCAGAGGACTTCTGGTCCAGTCCCCAGCGTGACCACTGTGTCCCTAAGAGCATTGATTTCCTGTCCTACCATGAGGCCCTGGGGATCTCCTTAACAACCATCTCATTGCTAGGAACATTTGTCTGTGCTATTGTCCTGGGGATCTTTGTTTATCATAAAGAGACGCCAATGGTCCGCGCCAACAACTCAGAACTCAGCTTCCAACTCTTGCTTTCACTCAAACTATGTTTCTTGTGCTCACTCTTGTTCATTGGTCGTCCCAGACTCTGGACTTGTCAGCTGAGGCATGCAATATTTGGGATCAGCTTTGTGCAGTGTGTCTCCTGCATCCTGGTAAAGACTATGGTGGTGCTGGCTGTGTTCAAGGCCTCCAAGCCTGGTGGTGCAGACATCATGAAGTGGTTTGGTCCTATGCAGCAGAGAGGAACAGTTCTGGCTCTTACTTCAATCCAGGCAATAATCTGCATAGTCTGGCTTTTGTCTGCCTCACCAACTCCACATAAAAACACACAATACTATTCTGAAAAGATAGTCTATGAGTGCAATGTTGGATCAACAGTTGGTTTTGCGGTGTTACTAGGTTATATTGGGTTATTAGCATTCCTCAGTTTCCTCCTAGCATTCATGGTAAGGAATCTTCCAGACAACTTCAATGAAGCTAAGTTAATTACTTTTAGCATGTTGATATTCTGTGCCGTGTGGATAGCCTTCATACCAGCATATATCAGTTCTCCAGGCAAATATGCAGATGTAGTGGAGGTATTTGCTATTCTAGCATCTAGTTTGGGCATTTTGCTAGCGCTGTTTGGACCAAAGTGTTATATAATTATGTTGAAACCTGAGAGAAACACTAAGAAATCCATCATGGGTCGAGGTGCCACCAAGTCATAGACGCAGAAATGTTAAATTCACATTGTGTCTTGTCAAAACTCGACTATTGTAACTCCCTCCTTACTGGCCTACCAGCATGTGCACTTAAAACTCTCCCCCCTGCTCCGCTCCCACCAACTGGCTCACGATCGCTGCCCGCACAGAATACAAAACTCTGATGTTGGCATTCAAAGCAACCAAAGGTATGGCTCCCCCATATCTTGCAAGTATGATGGAACCCTACAAACCCTCCCGCTCACTCAGATCAGCCAACGCAGGGAAGCTGGAAGTACCCTCACTAAAAACGCCGGGACAACGCTCCACACGTCCCAAACTCTTCTCCCTTCTGGCTCCAAAACTGTGGAATGCACTTCCCATTGCAGTCAGAACTGCAGCATCACTCCCAATCTTCCGCCGTAGTCTGAAAACCCAACTTTTCAGACTCCATCATGGCCCATCACTTACCCTACCCCCTTAGATAGCATTTCTGTAGACTTAGATAGCATTTGATACAGGTGTATAGCATGTTATGTAGACAGCACTATAATTGCATTGTATGTAGCCATAGCACGTCATAGTACATATGTATAGCATAGTATAGTATATATGTATAGTTTATATGTATGTATGTTATATGTTTCATTATATATATATTCCACTGTTAAGTTCTTAGCATGTTTGATGATAAATGCTTTTTTGTGATTTTATGTGATGTATGATGCTTTTTTGTTCTTGCGTCTGCTAAATGCCTAAATTGTAAATTGTATTTTATTACAATAAGTCTATTGGATATATATAGATAATTATATAACCTTGTTTGTAATAGAGTGTTTTCTACCATATTAACACAGCGATTGCGATCCACGTATCAATACGGCTTTAATTAGCCATGCGTCCGCTGCGAACCACATATCTATATGTTTCGAGCACTTTTTTATTGAATACTGTAACGCGGGAACCATTGCCAACCTATGCCCTGCTACTATATTGCCCACAACCTATTGTGTGTGTCCTTACTGAGTGTAATGTGTTCTGATTGGATCTCAGCTAAGAGAGTTACGTGTTGTGTTCTGTTGAGCCCGCGAGTATTGAGTTGTCTTCCGGTGTATGGTCGTAGAGTGAATATCCTCCGTCTGTGCCAGGGACCAAGGACTGACAGCCACAAAGACTGTTTACTGTGTGTTTACAGTGTACATGCATGAGCTACAGGTACAGTGTACTGCTGTAGTGTAGGCTGTGATATCGCAGCCTGTTGAGAGCTGTTATTATTGCCGTGCCGTCCTGTGAACTGTGTTACCTGCCGTTCTACCAGTAAAGTTCCTGACTGCCTGGAAATCCTTGTTGTGGCATTATTGCACCCACTCGCCTCCAACACCGCATGAAGTGTAGTCAAAGTAAGTCCACAACAATACTTTCATTCATCTTAATATGCGCCCGGACACTATTTAAAGCAGCACGGATCAAAGCTTTAAAGTAACGGTCACGTGATAAAAAAAAAGGAAAAAAAGCCCCCCCTCCTGAAAACAGGACGGCAGGGCCGCTTTACGTGTAGTCATCGACAGGGTTGTAATTTATAACGAACTAAACTTTTACACATCCTAAACCGTGGTGTTGTGTGGAAGCCATTTTTTCCTTCCTTGTCGAGTTGTCATCTTGTCTTGGCTAGCTACATGCCCAGACACGTTCCCCTCCTAGCTTGCAAACCAACAGATTCAGCTACATGCTAATGACAACGCGTCTCACCGTTACTACGATAGTTCTGAACCGAACGGTGGAATGGGACTTTTTATAGCCTACGGATCAAGACTTTTGCTACCCCTAACCCCCCCTGTTACTGCGATCGAGGCAATGAAAGCAGATCTGTGAGACTGATTCGACGAAGCGCTCGTCTTCTTCTTCTTCCATCGGGTAAGAACCATTTCGTCGATTGCAATGTGAAAATGGAAGCCATCGTTCTCACGATAATAATAATCTAAAATATTGTTTAAAACAAATCTGCCTAACGATGTTGTCAATGGTTCGAAGTTAACTATGGATTTTTTGTTTGTCAGTGTACTCAAAATCCCCATACATGGGGAAATCCCCCATATATTCTGCCGATGTCTCGTGACATCACTATTACATCATCAGGTATGATAGTAAATCAGGATCATATAGTAAATTTATGTATGTTAGTTATCAACAGGTCAGAAAATTAAGTCCCGGCCCTTTAAACTGGGCCCCCCTCATCAAACCCTGTACACTCAAGACACTGCCCCTGCTGCCACCCTTAGATCTCCATATATGGAGCTGACCTTTTCTGACATTCCATATGTTGAGCTGACCTCATCAAACCCTGTACCCTGTACGCACCTTTACTCCCTCAGGTGTCTTACTGGTACTGTATAGGGTTAGTCTTACTGGTACTGTATAGGCCTATTAACACACCTCTACGCCCTCAGGCGTCTTACTGGTACTGTATAGGCCTATTAACACACCTCTACGCCCTCAGGCGTCTTACTGGTACTGTATAGGCCTATTAACACACCTGTACGCCCTCAGGTGTCTTACTGGTACTGTATAGGGTTAGTCTTACTGGTACTGTATAGGCCTATTAACACACCTGTACTCTCTCAGGCGTCTTACTGGTACCGTATAGGCCTATTAACACACCTGTACGCCCTCAGGCGTCTTACTGGTACTGTATAGGCCTATTAACACACCTGTACGCCCTCAGGCGTCTTACTGGTACTGTATAGGCCTATTAACACACCTGTACACCCTCAGGTGTCTTACTGGTACTGTATAGGGTTAGTCTTACTGGTACTGTATAGGCCTATTAACACACCTGTACGCCCTCAGGTGTCTTACTGGTACTGTATAGGGTTAGTCTTACTGGTACTGTATAGGCCTATTAACACACCTGTACTCTCTCAGGCGTCTTACTGGTACCGTATAGGCCTATTAACACACCTGTACGCCCTCAGGCGTCTTACTGGTACTGTATAGGCCTATTAACACACCTGTACGCCCTCAGGCGTCTTACTGGTACCGTATAGGCCTATTAACACACCTGTACGCCCTCAGGCGTCTTACTGGTACTGTATAGGCCTATTAACACACCTGTACGCCCTCAGGCGTCTTACTGGTACTGTATAGGCCTATTAACACACCTGTACGCCCTCAGGTGTCTTACTGGTACTGTATAGGTGTAGTGTATTGGCGCCCAGACATATAGGCATTATACAGTAGATATATATATATATAGATAAATAGAGTTGGGGACACAATCTGGGGTAGATATGTGGAGAGACCCAGTAATCTGACTGCCTCCAGCTAAAACAGCTGGAGGAACTCAAATGGAGCATGCAGAGGAATTAAACCAAGCCACCCTTCCCCCTCCGAGGTAGAACAGAAGTTAGTAGATACTATGTTAAGATGGTTTCATCATGTCATAAAGACACATAATAATACACCTGTGTTTACAACCACTACACACTGATACAGGTGACGACATGTATTTCACATTGGATAGATTTCACATTGAGATATAATGAGTTGTGGGTTAGATGTAGTCTTATAGTCCATGTTTAAGTATGAGTCTATTCTTAATGGTATGAGCATTGGGTGATACTGAGGGGAGACATTCCTTACCCTCGCCTGGCCTGCCGGTCATACAGATCAGAGAGCCCGGAGGTCACTAGAACAAAGACCTGTTGTGGGGTCGGTGAATTATGATACAGGCTAGATTCCAAATAGTGACCCAGGACAGAGGGCCGATATTAAATGGCCAACTATGGCATCTGGCCGGACCAGGGACTCTCAGAATAGGGAGCCTGGAGAAGGATAGGACAAAGGCCTGGTTAATCAGTAACGTCGGGTCATTGTTGGGATCTGAACACACACACATTCTGACACACACACACACTGACACCTATACAAATCTACAAACATGCACGCACATGCACAAGTGAAACAGGACAAAGAGATTGAATGTATATATGAGCTGAGCATCGTGGTGGGACCCCACTTTCAGGATACCATCCCTCCTGTCTGTCACGACGATTTTGGCTGCTCTTGAATAAACTACTATTGGAAACTAAGGGATGCATCTGGACTCCCACTCTGTTCTTTTGACTCTGCATTTGAATATACCCACCATTATCCACATTTAAGATACAACATAGGCCTATTAACAATTTACAATGTGAAGTTACCATTTCAGTGTTCTGTTCTGTTCTGTCCGTTCTGTTCTCAGATTTGGCAGATTCTGATTTTTTTTATCTGGGAACGACCATAGACAATACATTCACCTTTCAGACCAATGCTACAAAAAGGCAAGGCAGCGGCTTTATCTTCTCAGGAAACTGATACATTTTAATGCTAGTAAACACACGCTGACCATGGTCTATAGATCACTCACTTTTAACATTGTGTCCTGGTTTGGGAATCTCTCAGTTAGAGATAAAAACAAGCTCACCCAGGTAGTCAACCAGGCAAGTAAGATCATTGGAGACTAACCATTGCAACTTCAGAACATATACAACCGCTCCATAACCAAAAAAGCAATTCAGATGTACAATGTCTACCCACCCTCTTCGCTCTGAATTTGACTTGACTTGTCATGGGGCAGGAGGCTTAGGGCAAAATTAGCTAAAAAGAAGGGTTACAAAACTTAGTTTGTGCCAACTGCTGTGGACATTTTAAATAAGAAAATGTTTAAATAGTTCACCTAATCCCCACTGTTGATGATCACTGTTGCTGTGTTTATGTGAATGCATTTTATATAGTATTTTAATGCATCTGTGTAATTTATGTAATGTATGCACACACACACGCACGCATGCACGCACGCACGCACACACACACACACACACACACACACACACACACACACACACACTGCAGGTCACTTAACCTAGCCTATATTGACTGCACAAACACACACTATACCCACACAAACACTCTTCATGTCACATCATTGTAGAAAGGGAAACTGGACATCAGCATTAAAGGCATTAAACAATAAACGATAAGATCAGCTAACTTGCTAAGGCATTGGACCATGTGATATTTAATTGGTGTTATTGCAATGTTTCAACCTTGTGTTATTAAAATTTGCCTCTAAGGCCTGGGTTAATTAAATAACATAATTGTGTGTGTGTGTGTGTGTGTGTGTGCGTGCGTGCGTGCGTGCGTGCGTGCGTGCGTGCGTGCGTGTGTGTGCGCGCGCGTGTGTGCGTGCATGCCTGCGTGCCTGCATGCATGACATCACTCAACTAAGGGACTGTCATTTGGGACACAACTAGTGAGTTGAAGATGCCTTGGGCTTTACTCTTGTTTTCCCTCACACTTCAGTGGTAATCAGGGGTGGCCACCTGAGAAGTGGGGGGAGGACTGACCACTGCTCTGATTAACAACTTCAGAGCTGAACAGTTTTTATGGTGCCCAAATTGTCCAGGTGCGACCGGCAACCTGCCACTGACCGGCAACCTGCCACTGACCGGCAACCTGCCTCAGACGAGCCCTCCATCGTTTCTTCCAGTCATCCCAGTTTTCCATACATCTGGCCAGCTCGTTGGTGTTGCACATGTTAATGTGGGACGTCGTCGTGACCGGTGCCCGTGTGTTGGTTCCCACAGCACTAGTTTACTGGCTGGCAGCTCTTGGTGTCTTTGGCAGTGTCCTGCTAAAGTCTCGTTCTCCTGGCTGCTAGTTTCTAGCTCACCCTTGGCATTCCATCATACAGATTCTTGTTGGTAACATGTGTGCTCTTACCGATTTTAAGTACGGCACGCAGCATTATAGTATAGCGCCCGTCTAGAGACTTCTGCAGAGTTGGCTTCAGGCTTCAGGGTCCAGCACTCACTGCCGTATAGGAGAACAGACTTTACCGTTGTGTAGAAGAAGCTGAGTTTGGTTTGACACTGACCACCAACCTGCCACTGACCACCGGAAACTGCCCATAGATCCAAAGTCCCGTTAGTCCGAACATGCACTGACCACCAACCTGCCTCTAACCACCACTGACCACCAACCTGCCACTGACCACCGGAAACTGCCCATAGATCCAAAGTCCCGTTAGTCCGAACACGCACTGACCACCAACCTGCCTCTAACCACCACTGACCACCAACCTGCCACTGACCACCAACCTGCCACTGACCACCAACCTGACACTGAACACCAACCTGCAACTAACCACCACTGACCACCAACCTGACACTGACCACCAACCTGCCACTAACCACCACTGACCACCAACCTGACACTGACCACCAACCTGACACTGACCACCAACCTGCCACTGACCACCACTGACCACCAACCTGCCACTGACCACCAACCTGCCACTAACCACCACTGACCACCAACCTGACACTGACCACCAACCTGCCACTGACCACCACTGACCACCAACCTGCCACTGACCACCAACCTGCCACTGACCACTACTGACCACCAACCTGCCACTGACCACCAACCTGACACTGACCACCAACCTGCCACTGACCACCACTGACCACCAACCTGACACTGACCACCACTGACCACCAACCTGCCTCTAACCACCACTGACCACCAACCTGCCACTGACTAAGGCGACATGTTGCGAACCGATTTGCAAGTTTATTGCGGATCCCATATGCTCTCAGGACGTGAGAGGACGCTGGCGTGTCTGTCGCCGCTTCTCCGATCCTTATAGTTTAGATTTTGTTTTCTTTTAACAGCATAACAGCATTGTTTTAATAGTTTAGTCTTCTTTGTACCTTTTCTTTCCTTGTGTCCCTTTGTGGTTGTTCAATCAAAATGTACTTAATGTACCAAAAGTATAAGTAGCCTACTCATTATAATAGAATATGGCCCATTTCAAATGGGCCATATTCTATGATTCATATTCTATGATTCTATGATTCTAAAAAATCATTCGAAAATAGCTGATCTACAAGCTCACAATGCGTCGCAATCGGCTATTTTCAAATGGCCGAAATGTATAAAAGGCTGAAGTGGTTAATTATGTTTTGTAATAATAATCAAAATCTACAAAGTAACTAAAGTTTCCAAATAAATGTAGAGTTGTAAAAGTACAATATTGGGATTCGAGATGTAGTGGAGTAGAAGTAAAAGCATTGGAAATGACAAATACAAATACCTCAAAATTGAACTTATGTACAGTACTTCAGTAACTCTACTTTGTTACTTTCCAACACTGATACCTATGTACGTTAAGCCCTGCCTCTGTGTGGGCCTAAAGGCCCAGATCGGTGTTGTGAAAGATTACGTAATGCCGTCATCTGGCACAGGGGACGGCACTGCATGGGTATAAAACCTAACAACTGGACACTGGATGGAGAAGGTGGGAGGGGTTGTTAGACAGAGGAGGACAGTCATGAGGGCTTCTTTAGACATACAACTGTTTTCATACTTGATGATGTTCTCTTCCTTCTCTCCTTTGTCTTCATCCTCGTCCTCTTCTTGTGAGTTACAGACACAGCTAAAACATGGAGGAATGTACAAGGCTGGAGATGTGCTTCTGGGTGGTTTGTTTCCATTCCACGTCTCCTCTGTGTTCCCTGAGCTGACGTTCACACAGTCCAAGGAACAGAAGCCCTCCTGCAGTCGGTGAGTATCACAAAGACAACACCAACCTTGTTTTGATGTATAGAAACATGATTAGTTGATGTGTATATTTCTACAAAGATATAGGCTGTCGGGTGGAAAAGTGCTTGGATGGATCTAGAATAGTTAAAAAAAATTGTCACACTGTAGTATGAAAAAGTAAGTAATTTATTAAACAGAACGATTAAATATGGAGATACAAGGTTTCTGCCCGACAGCAATGATATTCAAGGCTACAGTGTAATTGTGTGTGTTAGTTTTCTCATGTCGGTGTTCAGATGGGCACAGATCATGGCTTTTGCCATCACTGAGATCAACAGAGACCCCAGCCTGCTCCCCAATGTGACTCTGGGATACCGTTGCTATGACACCTGTTTAACGCTTGGAGTTGCAGTCCCTGCAGCGTTGTCACTGATCAGTGGGAGAGAGGAGCAGTTTACACTGGATCAGAGCTGTGTTGGGTCTCCTCCAGTACTTGGAATTGTGGGTCCTAGTACCTCAAAAAGTTCTATTACCCTCTCTAGATTATTAGGTGTATACAGAGTGCCCATGGTAAGTTTCCTATCCCCTTTCATCATAGCCTATTTTATTTAATTTTGCTTACTTGGCTATTTGAAAATCTATAATATGATAAATATTAAATGTCTTTTTGCCGTTTGAAAGACATAGAACATAATCGTTGCTGTCGAGAAGAAACCTTGTCTCCATATCTCAACTTGTAATGTTTTTTAATGCCCTATTTCTTCATTATGCTGGTGTTAGAGAAAAGTATCAAACACAGCCGATCAACAAGGTCACAGTGTGACATGTTCTGAGCTTGTAGGCTGCTATTTTTCTTTCTTATTCTGTCTTTATTTTTCCCCCCTTTGTTTTAAGTGAAAGTGGTAAGTAACTGCCCTTGACCTGTGTTTTACAGGTCTGTTGGTTCATGAGTCAATCACCTCTGTACAATTAGAGCCTGTCCTTAAAGTCAAGGCAGGTAAACTAAACAGACCTACAGATGTGCCGTTCCAACTCTTCACACTTTACTGATCTTTTCTTGAAGGTTTCTGAAAATGCATGTATTCCCTGCAGGTTTAATTCACTGATTAGCCTAATGTTAATGCTACTGCTTTGATACTAAAATCAAAGACAATGCACTGACAATCTACTGAACTGTTCTGTTTCTGACAATGCACTGACAATCTACTGAACTGTTCTGTTTCTGACAATGCACTGCATTCTACTGAATTGCCAATGGCAGGACATGTAAAGTTCTCAAACAGCACATCCAAATCTCTCTGTCCAGCATCCTCTCCACAGTATTGGAAAGTATCATGTTTGTACATCTGGAAATGTTTGTCTTAACTGCAGATAACCAGTTCAGATTAAAAAAGAAACCCGGTGTGGGTACAAGATCTCTGTGGCTGCAGGATGTCTGTGGGGTCCTTCGCGCATGAGACCCACGTCATCACGTATCACGTACGCTCAAAACAGCATCACGTATCACGTACGCTCTAGCCAGACAGATGTCGTTGGTTAGCCAAACAGAGCTAACCTGTTAGCTCTGCCTTGTCTATCTTCTATTTAGCATAATCGTTTCAGGAATTTAACATCACAATGCAACGTTTGGTACTCCGATATCATGTATTATTAGTCAGTTAAATTAACAATGATTTTACAATATAAATTGTGGTCTCAGAGATATAAATGCCATTAAATGGGGCTCCGTAGCCTGTTGCATGTCAAACTGTGGGTGCTTCTTTGAAATTAAACTGGTTGAGAATCACTGCTACAACTGTAAAAATCTTCTCTTATGGGGGTCCCTGCAATATATTTTAAAAATGGGGGTCCGCATGAATGATAAGATCAATGTGGGGGTACTTGGCATGAAAAATTTTGGGAATCACTGGTCTTGAGAACCTATTGAATATATTTTCCCATAAATTGGTTATTGCTGGACACTGCCAGAAACTGTGGCTTTCTAAACATAATTGAGCTATAGATAGTCAGTCAGTCTGGTCAAGCTGGTCAGATAGACCTATTTGTTACAGCAGATCTGCTAGCTCACAATGTTGTGATCTTGTAGATCTGCTCATTTCATATAGGCAATGTATGTAGGGTAAAAGGTTAATAATTAGATGTCATACTGTGCAGATTGTAGATTGTACTGCTGATTGGACTGTAGGCCTATTCACATGCAAGTAACTTTAGGCAAAAGTGTCACAAAGCAACAAAAAAAAGCACTGGTGGTAGTACTATATGAGTGATTTGTAGATTTAGAGATGAATTATGGATCTGTCTGTCTGTCTGTCTGCCTGCCTGGGTGTCTGTCTGTCTGTCTGTCTGTCTGTCTGTCTGCCTGTCTGTCTGTCTGTCTGTCTGCCTGTCTGTCTGCCTGCCTGCCTGTCTGTCTGTCTGTCTGTCTGTTGTCTGCCTGCCTGCCTGCCTGCCTGCCTGCCTGCCTGGGTGTCTGTCTGTCTGTCTGTCTGTCTGTCTGTCTGTAGTATCATTACACATGTCATATGCACACCGGTTCAGGTGGTGCATTCACACCCTACTCTTCCCCAGCTAAGCCCGGCCTATTCTCAGCCATTTCTGCCACTCAACCAGCTCAGTCCTCCTCCTGCTGCACCTCCAGTCCTGGTGCCTCCTGCTGCACCTCAAATATGTATTTGAATTTCTGTTGAAAATAATTGCCTAATGTATTCTGTCGCACGCAAAAATAACAGACCTTCAAACTCACAATGCATATCAAATGGAGGTGTTGTGAGCTTGTAGGTTGGCTATTGTCGTCATGCGCCGCTGTGGTGTGACAAAGTATGAATGAGGCATAACACATCATCAATAAAAAAGAAGGTTTTCACTATGTTGTGGCACATTGTAGCACACTTTCTGCTTCTTTTATTTAATCGTTCATTTATTGAACGATTCATGATCCATGTTGGTACCTCCCAGGTGGGTGGATGCTGCTATGACATGTGTAATGATACTATGAACTATGATAAGTGTAATAGCACAGTGTAATAAGTGTAGTAGTGTAATAGCATAGTGTAATAAGTGTAGTAGTGTAATTGCATAGTGTAATAAGTGTAGTAGTGTAATTGCATAGTGTAATAAGTGTAGTATAATAGCGTAGTGTAATAAGTGTAGTGTAATAGCATAGTGTAATAAGTGTAGTAGTGTAATAGCGTAGTGTAATAAGTGTAGTGTAATAGCATAGTGTAATAAGTGTAGTAGTGTAATAGCGTAGTGTAATAAGTGTGGTGGTGTAATAGCGTAGTGTAATAGCATAGTGTAATACGTGTAATAGTGTAGTGTAATAAGTGTAATGCGCCCGGGGCTTCACTCTGTGGATTCGTCTATAGCTGAAAGCCTGGAGGAGGAGTCACTTGGCCAATCACTGCTGACCCGCCAACTGGAGAGTGTAGTGGCACTTTCAGACAGACAGACAGACAGACAGACAGACAGACAGACACCCAGGCAGGCAGGCAGACAGACAGACAGACAGACAGACAGACAGACAGACAGACAGACAGACAGACAGACAGACAGACAGACAGATCCATAATTCATCTCTAAATCTACAAATCACTCATATAGTACTACCACCAGTGCTTTTTTTTGTTGCTTTGTGACACTTTTGCCTAAAGTTACTTGCATGTGAATAGGCCTACAGTCCAATCAGCAGTACAATCTACAATCTGCACAGTATGACATCTAATTATTAACCTTTTACCCTACATACATTGCCTATATGAAATGAGCAGATCTACAAGATCACAACATTGTGAGCTAGCAGATCTGCTGTAACAAATAGGTCTATCTGACCAGCTTGACCAGACCCAGGGGACCCCCATAAGAGAAGATTTTTACAGTTGTAGCAGTGATTCTCAACCAGTTTAATTTCAAAGAAGCACCCACAGTTTGACATGCAACAGGCTACGGAGCCCCATTTAATGGCATTTATATCTCTGAGACCACAATTTATATTGTAAAATCATTGTTAATTTAACTGACTAATAATACATGATATCGGAGTACCAAACGTTGCATTGTGATGTTAAATTCCTGAAACGATTATGCTAAATAGAAGATAGACGTTTGGCTAACCAACGACATCTGTCTGGCTAGAGCGTACGTGATGTAACGTGATGCTGTTTTGAGCGTACGTGATACGTGATGACGTGGGTCTCATGCGCGAAGGACCCCACAGACATCCTGCAGCCACAGAGATCTTGTACCCACACCGGCACAGTGTTATGCATGTCTGCAATTAAGGAAATGCCAGCTACAGTATTTCCACTATCTTCCTATGTTACATTTAAACTTATTGAGCTTTTGACAGGATAAACCAAACTGTTTCAAAAGCTGGTTGTGGCATATCTAAGCACATTGTGCATATACATGGATGATCTATCTAGTGAATTAAACAAGTGCAATACAGGCTGTCTTATAGGTAACTATCATAAATCACCTTATGTATGCTTATGACCTGGTCATTCTGAATGCACACAGTGGAGGGTTAAAAGCAGCTATTGAAAGTTATGGCCATGATCATGACAATCTTTCATTGATAGGCCCGTCCCATGAAATCAATTTCTTGTTTTATTTTGTGAAAAGTCATGATGAAATATTGAAGAAGGGTAGCTCAAGTTGCCATGGATGTATTGCTGTACTTATATATATATATGTACTTTTGATGAAAAATATTTGTTATGTACTATTTTACATTGGGTAAAAAAAAATAAACAGCACAGGCTCTGCTTGCTTCTCCCCAATTATTTTGGGGCCTAAATTAAACCTGACGATCCCCTAGGGCAGGGCTACTCAACTTAAAATGGCTCAGGGGCCACTCCAAAAGTCCAAAGACTGCAAGCTAAAATGTCTGTATTATTTTGAAACATTTACAAATGTATTTTGGAACATACTACACAAGTCAAGACTAGTCTAAAGATGAAGGAAACACAGAGTAAAAAGCCACATTTCCATCTATGAGGCCAAACCTCAATGAACAAAAACATTGTAATGAAGTTTACAATTTAGACATTAAGCAAGAACAAAAAGCATTGCAATACATCACATAAATAAAAAGTACTTATCATGAATCATACGTAAGCTAAGAACGTAACAGTGGAATATCTATATAATGGAACTATGTATGCTCTATAGTGCTGTCTACATAAAAATGCTATAAGTCTACATAAAATGCTATCTATAGTCTACAAAAGAAAATGTCGGGGCTAGGGCAAGTGCTAAGTGCCATGATGGAGTCTGAAGAGGTGGGTTTTCAGACCACGGCGGAAGATTGGGAGTGAGGCTGCAGTTCTGATTCTGAAGAGTTTGGGACGTGTGGAGCGTTGTCCCGGCGTTTTTAGTGAAGGTACTTCCCTGCATTGGCTGATCTGAGCGCTCGGGGGAGGGAGCGGAGAAGGTGGGAGACGTGGAAGAATTTTGGCTGGTTGAAGACCAAAATGAGGCTTCATTCACAAAATGTGAAGAGAACATATAATGAACAGATTATCACAGGTGACAAAGTAAGTGGTTAATACTAAGTTGACATCAGGCCATACAACTTTTTACAATACAACAACTAAAATCTTGTGAAAATAACTAATATTATATTGTCATTGTTGGCCGCAGATACATTAAGCAGGGGCCACGGGTTGATTAGCACTGCCCTGAGGGTACCAGACGTACTGTTGAATACCTATGTTCTAGTTTAGTACATTACAGAATAGATATTTTGTATTTGTTTTTATTCTGTTTTTCCAGATAAGTTACTCGGCTGGTTGTTCCTGTCTGAGCGACCGGACTCAGTTCCCATCCTTCTTCAGAACAATGCCAAGTTTTGTCTTCCAGGTGAACTTATATAACAATAGATGTGTTGGTATCTAATAGTTCATGTTTCACAAACTGGAATACTCAAACCCATGGGGTGGGCAACTTTGATGTAGGAGAGGGCCACTATATTTCTACACTCACTCCAGAGGGCCACTATATTTCCACACTCACTCCAGAGGGCCACTATGTTTCTACACTCACTCCAGAGGGCCACTATATTTCTACACTCACTCCAGAGGGCCACTATATTTCCACACTCACTCCAGAGGGCCACTATATTTCCACACTCACTCCAGAGGGCCACTATATTTCCACACTCACTCCAGAGGGCCACTATATTTCTACACTCACTCCAGAGGGACACTATATTTCTACACTCACTCCAGAGGGCCACTATATTTCTACACTCACTTCATAGGGCCACCATATTTTGACACTCACTCCAGAAGGCCACTATATTTCTACACTCACTCCAGAGGGCCACTATATTTCTACACTCACTTCATAGGGCCACCATATTTCGACATTCACTCCAGAAGGCCACTATATTTCTACACTCACTTCATAGGGCCATCATATTTCGACACTCACTCGAGAGGGCCACTATATTTCCACACTCACTCCAGAGGGCCACAATTATTTCAAACTCACTCCAGAGGGCCACTATGTTTCTACACTCACTCCAGAGGGCCACTATATTTCTACACTCACTCCAGAGGGCCACTTTATTTCCACACTGACTCCAGACGGCCACATCTATTTCCATTCTAGCTCAACACGCGTTGCACTGCGACACGTTTTGAGTTTGGGATCTCCTATTTTAGCTATTTTTTTAACAGACTCCTGAATTATTAATTGGTATCCCTTCTTGCTGGGGTCATACCTATGTTCCCTCAGCCCTATGTTCCCTCAGCCCTATGTTCCCTCAGAAGGAGCATTGGTCCGAGGTGCGCTGGGGGTCGGGGTCGGGTGGGTGGTTAGGTTTAGGTGTCTGCCCCGGGGGAGGTTAGGGTTAGGGTGAGGGTTTGAGGTAATTGGAATCCTGAAAAGTAGGCCTAACATTTTTATTTAATTTCATAATTATGCATTTATTTATACTTATGTTAACTTAAATTAAACATACTTAAATTCAAATGCATTGGGCATAAAAAGACAATTGAAATTGTAATTATGCTACTAATATTGAACATTATAGATATCATTTAAAGGTAGTGTAGACAAGTTTCCAGCCAAGATTTAAAATATATATGAATGTATTTTGTTGGCCTTTTTTCCCTCTATCGTTCCCTTTATTATGATGCTGAGGTGTTCTCCTGCAACAGCACACTCTCCCTTTAGCCCCCTCTGGCTGAATGCACTGTTTATATCCACTGCAGTTTACTACTCGGGACGTCGGAGGGGATTTAAACTTTAAGCCAATTGCAGCGCGAGGCTGTGACTGTGTGTTCGACCCAGCAGTATTATAATGAAAACGCAATGCGATTTCATTGCAAGTATAATATTATCCCCATATCTTAGTTTCACCATTGTTCATGTGAAATAGTATGTTTATGATGTAATATGTAAGCCTGTTGAAATTATGAGAATCGCTATGTATAGCGCATGGTTGGGTGGTCCGGCCGACTTGAAGCTTGCATTCAACCCGTGCTCGCCAACGGTGACAAGCCGTCGCGGATCATCATAACCGTGGACAAAGTAGTTCACATGAACGATGCTGTAGTGGCTGGGGCATTTGAGGGACAATATGTTTTATATGCACGATTACAAATGAAAGATAATTGAATTGAGAGCCAGTGAGTCTCCTCCACTACTTCCTACTTCCTCATTTGCGGGTGTAGCCCCCTCCGGTAGATAGATACGTCACAAGGCGTTCTTTGTTGTACAGACATTTATTTTGCGTATGCTAAATGCCGTGAGAACTGAATAAAACAATAAAAGACAATATACATTCAGTACAATATTCTCATAGAGAACAATAATGAAGAAACAATACAGGTTACAATAAACAAACACAAATGTAACAAATATACCTCATTGGCCGCATCCACTTTGGGGGGAATAAACGGGGGAAATCTTTCAGTATCAGTACATTGGCTTTGACTGATATCATGGGCTGGAAAACAGCAGATCTACATGTGGCAGCAGCAATGCATTTTAGCTGTTGCACGCTGAAGCTCTCTCTCAGAATGAACTGGCTCTGCCCTGCTCTGCTAATTATGAGGATCCAAAACACCCTTGCTCAATCAGCAGATCAGGCTTCCACTGCTCAGAGGTTTAAGTGACCTTAGTCAATCAATCAAACATAAATTACCCCAAAACACATTGAAAACAAAGTAGAACACATAGAAACATGAAATTGACATGAAACAAAAAACATTATGAACTTCTTAACTTATGTACTTTTTTATAAATGAACTTTTAATTCTGTAGGCAGCTTTTAATCTTGATGACAGCTACACTCCCACCGAAATCACCTGGATTTCTTTAACAAACTTTCACATTTTATAATCATAATCATCCTTTAAGTGTCATGTAGTGTGTTATGAACACTAGTGTATGGAGTGCATGAGAGGTAGAGGTTGCTTAGTCTGCTTCGTCGGCTTCAAGCAGGGTAACCGTCTTATGGATAGGCCTCTCCAAGTAGACTGGCTTGTTGAGTCTCTTTCCTTGGCCATCCAGTGCTGAACTTCCAATCAGCAATTGTAGCTTCCTCACACATCCATCTTCACCAGGGTGCACATCCGTGACCTTGGCTAGTTTCCACTCATTTCGTGGTGCAGTGTCGTCTTTCACAACCACTATATTGTTGATCTTTGCATTTCTGCGGGTCTTATCCATGCTTATCTCCTTCTTGGGTTGAAGACTCTGGATTTCATCAGAGGTTGCTCTCTGGACAATACCTATGATGGTAAGTTCAGCATCCTTTCTCTCTTCGAGACTTGTGGCTTCATTGGTTCTTGACGTCAAACCTTTAAGCTCCTTGACACAACGCACGAGTCTTGCAATGGATTTGACTAAACTTGTCCAGCTGGAGAACTTCAGGAAACGATCAGGCAGTGAAACGTCTGTTGCCAAGGTCTTATGTACGATGGTCTTACGAACTTCTGGGTCTTCAACTGCTATGTCTCCCACCTTAACATCTCTGCTGGGAAGCTCGTCACACCAGAGGAAATCTGGACCAGTAAACCAGTTGGAGGCAATGAGGTCCTTCATTTCTTCTGCTGGAACCTTTTCAGCATCTCCACGAGTGATTGTTCCACTCATGAAGGCAATGTAGTCTTTATGGTACTGCTTGTCTTTCTCGAATCTCCTTTTCAGACACTTGAGGCGGTGATTTGCACACACTCTATTGTCTGGTAGACTCGGTCTGTCTTCCTTACACGGCAACGGCATTTCACAGTGACCGTTTGCCTTGATCTTGATTCCATCTTCCATCGTTGCGATGAAGCGCAGATCCTCTTGGGAAAAATGAGCATCCTCTGCCGTTCTCTCATTGAAGTCGGATTCAAGCACCCGTATCACGTCTGGTGGAGTGACAACTTCTCTGACTTGTGTTCGGCAGATGTATCGGACTTCACTTGTTTGATTGGCATGCGAGTGAAGATTTGGTGTCACTTCTTTGACAACAATCCTGTGGCTGCTTCCAATTACATCGCCATAGTCGACACAGGGATTGACACAGCCGACTATACTCCAGCCGAGGTCTGTTCTTTGGGCAAAAGGCTCATTGTCTTTGCCTGACACCACTTCTCTGGGTAACAGGGCATGGGAACAATTATAGCCAATAAGCAGACCAATGTCACAATCGATTAATGGTGCAATCTCTTCAGCAAGGTACTCCAGGTGAGACCATGCTCTGGCAGTCTTGGGTGTAGGAATATGACCGAGATTGGCAGGAATGAACTCTCTTGTATAGGTGACTGGGAGAGGGATTTTCTTAGAAGAGTAAAACCCCCTGACTTGTAGCCCAGTTAACTTCTGACTTGGAATGATCGTGTTCTTGGATGACAATGTAGACAGCTTTAGCTGCACCGGAACCTTCTGTGTGTCCAGAGTGTCAGCTTTCTCTTGCAAGATGAAGGTGGTATCACTTTGGTTGTCCAGCAGTGCATATACAAGAACTTCATTCTCTGGTCTACTTGTGGTGGATAACCATACTGGAACAACTGTGGAAGTGCAAGCGTTGCTCATATCCTGCACTACACGGTGTGATGTTGCTTCACTTGCTGTTTCATCTGTATTGTCCTTTGACCTTTCTTTGTCCTTTGAGTGCTTCTCACTCTCCTTTTGTTCATCATCCTTCTGATATTTCCTTCCGTCGTCTTTGGTACGGTCTTCGTGTAAACAGGTAGGGTGCTTCCTTTTACATGTGTCACAGACACTCTTGTTGTCACAATTTTTAGACTGGTGACCTGATTTCATGCATCCAAAGCATAATCTGTTGGTCTGCACAAACTTGACTCGTTCTGCGACTGAATTGGCCATGAACTTTCGACATGTGTGAATGCCATGGTTTGACTTCTCACAAAAGACACACTCTTTAGCATCTGGTTTATCTTCAGATGTGCTTGTAGTTGCTAGTACCTTTGCACCAATACTTCGTGTCTTGGTGTCTTTGTCTTTTGGTGGTGTCCTTGACTTCTCGACATCACTCAACTTCAGAGCGTAAAGAGAGGTCACTGGATTACAGGCTATCTTGGCTTCCTTTGTGACAAATTTTACAAATTTCCCGAAGCTAGGGAATTCCTGCCACTCTTCCAGATTCTCAACGACCTTTCTGTTCCAACTGGCTGTCAGCCAATCAGGAAGCTTGGTAAGTATTCGTTGGTTTTCAGCACAGTCATTTAAGACTTCTAGGCCTTTAATCTGTGACATCGCTGATTGACAGCCTTGCAGGAAGTCTGCGAACTCTCTCAGTTCCACGCTGTCTCTGGGTCCTATCTTCGGCCATGCGGTAAGTTTATCTCTGAAGGCTTTGGCTATCACAAATGAGCTTCCATATCTCTCTTCAAGTATGTCCCATGCTGAATGATAGGCTGCTTCTGTGCCTAACAGGAAATAACCTTCTATGGCTTTCTTTGCCGGTCCGCCGACGTACTTGCGAAGATAGTATACTTTTTCATTTACTGGAATGTTCTTTCTGCCTATCAACGTTTGAAATGACATCTTCCAGTCTTTGTACCTTAGTGGGTCTCCACTGAAAACTGACGGCTCTGGTACAGGGAGTCGGCTTGCATTGATAGACTCGGCAATTGCTCTGGCGATTGCTGTAGCGCTATCCTCTTGCTGAGCACTAGCAGCAGGTTGGCTTGTGACTGTTTGTGTCATCTGCTGGGCATTAGTAGCAGGCTGGCCCCATGTGGTTGCTTGGGTTATCATAGCCGATTGTGCTTGTGAGACATGTTGTGGTGATGCCACATATTGCACAGGCAGACGCTTTGACTTAAGTGTGGGTTTCAGTTTCATAGATTTGCTGTCTTCAAGCAACTCCGATATGTCGTCATCTGAGCCCACTTCTTGTTCATACACTTGTAGTCGTGCCTTTGCAGCATTCATCTTTTTGACTGCATCTAAGCGCTCTAATTGCCTGCGCTTCTCTTCTAAAGCACTTTGCCTTGCAGCATTTTCCGCTTCTTGCTGTGCAAGCCTTTGCCGGTTCTCAGCGTCAATGGTTGCAAGCCTTTGCCTGTTCTCAGCTTCAAGGGTTTCAAGCTGTTGCTTCTCATAGTCCATTACATTTAGGACATCTAAAGTGGCTTGATTTGCAGCTAGTTCTGCTGCAGCTTCTTGTTTCTTTGCAGCGGACAGGTTTGAGCGCCTTGATCTTGTGGTTGGTCTACTTGTAGACACTGAAAGTTGGCTGGCACTGAATGTGAACTTCGAGCTAGACTCACTCAAAGCATCTTGATTTCTGTCCTTAAAAGCACGCGTCAGGATCTCTGACACCGCTACACAAGTGTCGACACGACGGCGGGTCTGGCTTTCAGGGGTAATGTGTCGGCGTAAGTCAACATAAGCTTGTGTTACATCTTTCTCAGCACAGCTGACCTTGGTCATAACGCTTTCCAATATGTCATTGGATAGAGCTTCATTGAATGCTTTCTTAGCCTCCTTGGCAAGAGCTTTCCATTTTTCATAGGAAGTTGTGAAGTGATGCTGAATATTTCTTATTTTGTCATCTTCAAGGTTTTGACCTTTTTCAGTAAGCTTTCGGGTTCTCCGGCTTCTTCGCGGTTTATCTGCATCATCTTCACTCTCTTCTGACACATTGTCGGCCCCTTTTAGTACCTCAATTCCCGATTGTGTGTTAGTGTCTAAAGGTGCATTATCAGTACTGGTAGACTGGTGCACTAACGCATCAACTGTAATGGTAACGTTTAAATCTGTTTTACTGGCTTCGTGCTCAGACATCTTTAGAATTGTTTAAATTGACTGTAAGCTATCCTAAATTAGTAGCTTTTAGCCTTTAAAGCTTAAACAAACAAAAAACAACAGTTAAAATTAACTGGCTTAACCTAAAATAATACTACGGTTTTGGAATGTAACACTTGCAAATTAACTTGGATTTTAGTTTGACATAATTGTTTTAGAAAAACCTTAAAATGTATCAAACACCCTTAATGAAATTGTTTCACTTGCAAATAATTACCATAAGTATTTTTAACCAAGTATATATTTTTAGACTGACTTAAGTATCATAAATTATTTCACAATACACATTAAATTACCCAATGAAATGGATAACACTTGTTTTAACACTAGTAACTTATATCACTCTTGGTTGCAATATAGTCACTTCAATTCTTTAGGAGTAAACCACTTAAGATGAAATCAGAAAATGTATAACACCAAAATATTTTCACCCTTAGACTTTAAGTGTCATTTACACTTGAAACTTGCTTAAAATTAAATGACTGTAGTGAAATCAACAACAACTTGAACATAGGAAGACATGTGCAAAATACTAGAAATGTCCCTTTAAGCAATTTTATAGAGTCCCTTTAAAGCAGTGAGTAGGTTACTCCACTCAACATTTAACTTATTTTAAATGTGTTACTTCTTGTTGGCTTAACCACCCAAAGCTCCCGAACTCCACTTGCTGGGAACCCAAAGTAGTCACAGTCTTATCTGTTGCTGGAAGTCACTGCAGGTGAACCATGGAAACTTGCTTGCAGCACGGTCGACGGTAGGCACAGACAGGCCCCTTCACCTCGTGTCGAGCAGGCTGAGTTCTCACTGTAGCCCCCTCCGGTAGATAGATACGTCACAAGGCGTTCTTTGTTGTACAGACATTTATTTTGCGTATGCTAAATGCCGTGAGAACTGAATAAAACAATAAAAGACAATATACATTCAGTACAATATTCTCATAGAGAACAATAATGAAGAAACAATACAGGTTACAATAAACAAACACAAATGTAACAAATATACCTCATTGGCCGCATCCACTTTGGGGGGAATAAACGGGGGAAATCTTTCAGTATCAGTACATTGGCTTTGACTGATATCATGGGCTGGAAAACAGCAGATCTACATGTGGCAGCAGCAATGCATTTTAGCTGTTGCACGCTGAAGCTCTCTCTCAGAATGAACTGGCTCTGCCCTGCTCTGCTAATTATGAGGATCCAAAACACCCTTGCTCAATCAGCAGATCAGGCTTCCACTGCTCAGAGGTATCAAACATAAATTACCCCAAAACACATTGAAAACAAAGTAGAACACATAGAAACATGGAATTGACATGAAACAAAAAACATTATGAACTTCTTAACTTATGTACTTTTTTATAAATGAACTTTTAATTCTGTAGGCAGCTTTTAATCTTGATGACAGCTACAGCGGGACTCGTCGTGTCAGTCTTGTGATATTGTGATTACGCTACAGTTACCCTTAAAAAAACATGTCAACTCAATGTCATTGTTGTAACTATGATATCGATAGAAATTCATAATCTTTTAATGTCATATTTAGCCATACGAGCTAGGGATGTCAGTAACGGATAGTTTCCCAGCCGGTTAGCCGATAGGATTAACCGGGTCATTAACGGATAGTGGTTGATTTTTTTTTTTTTTTTTAATAGGCTACCCTAAATGTAATATGCATGTATAGGCTACATAATTAAAGTTGGTAGACGAATGGTATACATTTATTTATGCTCCTTTTTAAAGGCAAACTAAAAAGCAACATTTAACAATATAAATAAATTGTTGTAGGCTTAATCATCCATAAACAACGCATCGCATCTGCGTATCTACAGTAGCCTACAGAGGTCCGCCGGTTCTAGTCCAAAACATAAATAAATCCAGTCCAGATCTGAGCAACCTATACCTATAAAGCCACTGGACGCATGGGCTAAGCCTTTTTTTTATTATTAAGGAAGATCAGCATGCATGTCACCGTGTTCTGTTTGTTGACTTTTCGCTGACAAGAAAACCCTCAAAAATCGATAGCACATGGCTAACTTGATAGCCGTAACTAAGCCGTGCCAGTGTGGGGACTCGAGGAGACGGATAGGAGGAGGAGGTTGAGGAGGAAGCGACAGCGGCTGTAAACGTTCTCCCTCCAGGCCAAATGGCCAATAATGGATTTAATAATGTAGGTCTCTGCATTGATACGGTCGACATGTGTTAATCTCGTCTCGCTGTCAGCCTGTCACTCGCTTACATTTTGACTACCACAACGCTACCGTTGTAGGCTTGTCGCCAACTAGCCATTGAAATACAACAGAGAACGGGGACATTGAGGGGACATTGAGGGGGCAGAAAACAGAGCCAGAGCGCTGTTCATGCAGCCTGGAGTGTGACAAGCTGGGCGGCGCAAATAAGAGCAATTTTAGGCATGTGTGCAACATGACAACTGTTTTAAAGTATTGTACAGTGACAACTACAGTCTCTGTAATGTTTATGTTGTACTATTACTAAAAATGATCTAAAATAAGATCAGAACACGCATTTATTATTATGCAAATGAACCGTTAAAGCTGATAATAATATCCGGATGTTTCTTAACGGTCGGCTAACCGGTTAGTCGGTTAACCCCTGACATCCCTAATACGAGCGCAATATCCATAGCGTCCCTCCCAGCAGCAACAACAACCCCATAGCCTGAAGTGACCTGGCTCAGCCAATAGAATGACGGGGGGAGGGGGGTGGAGCTAGATTTTAATTTGTTTGGAAACACTCAATCAATTCTGTGTACAAACACTGGAAACTTGTCTACAATACCTTTAAAGCGGGTCATGTTTGCATGTTGTAAACATTGTAACAGCTGAAATTAATAATATAACAGTATTACAATATTAACCTGCAGGCCACATAAGTGAACACGGGAGTGTATGTGGCCCCTGGGCCACCGTTTGCCCATGTTCTGTATGATCTAACCTAAGTACATTTCTGTCCATTCTTCTCAGGTGCGAGCTATGCTCCAGACTATGAGGTGGTTCGAGTGGACCTGGGTAGGACTGTTGTTCAGTGATGATGATGCTGGCCGTGACGCCGCCCGATTGTTCCAGTCTGGCCTGGACCAGTCTGGTCTGGGTTGTGTGGCTTATTCAGAGGCTCTGCCCTTCCACAAGGACCTGGATAAACTCCAGAGGATCGTCACTGTGATGAAGATGTCCACAGCTCGTGTGGTCATTATGTTTGGATATGGGCCCTATATGTATAATGTCATGGATGAGGTTTGTGTTACGATACATCTGTGGAGGATGTTAATTTAGGGATTCGTAATTAGAAGAATCTAAAATGAGAATGTATTGACAAGCCTTTCATTTCTTTCGAAACGATGAACAGGTGGTTAAGCAGAATGTGACAGGTCTGCTATGGATCTTACCTGCCACTTCAGCTTGGTGGGGAGAAGGTCTCCAGTCTCCTCACTACCTGCCGTACCTGAGAGGCACCCTGGGTTTTGCCATCCGTCGTGGAGAGATACCAGGTTTGAAGGACTTCTTGTTAAAAATACGTCCTGACAATGACCATGAGGATAACATAGTAAGTATTTGTTTAATTGTATGTCTATATATAGTTACATGTCTCATTGAATTGAATATTGAGACACAGGACCACAATGGACACAAGCCCTTATGACATTTTGCACCATTGTATAATTGTACCACTGTAGTATCTGCAAACTGTGAATGAAGTGAATAATAAAAAGGCCTACATTAATCAATTAATTGTATTTACAGGTATTTTCATGAATTAATTGTGTTTTTTTCAGGTGAGGCAGTTTTGGGAACACACATTCCGGTGTAAATTTTTACCCCTTCCACCAGAGTGGGTGGACACTGGTGGAAGGGTGTGTACTGGACAAGAGGACCTGGGAACGGCAGAAACTACATTTTTGGATGTGTCTGACCTCAGGACAGAGTACAATGTGTACAAGGCTGTGTATGCTCTGGCTCACGCCCTCCATGACATATTGCAGTGTGTGCCAGGAAGAGGGCCTTTCCCTGGGCACAGCTGTGCCAGTTTGCAGACAATACAGCCATGGCAGGTGGGATATTAATTCAGTTAACCTGTAGGATTATTTTTATTTATTGTTTATTTGCACATTTATAAACACCACATTTGAATCAACATATTATTGGGTTGTGCAGGTGAGACTTAGAAAACCCTGTGGGGTTTATAAAGTTAATTAGTATAAAAAGGTAGGTGGCTTAGCGCACATCCAGTTCCTGTCTGGTGCTGGACTACAGTAAGTACAGTGAAGAGAGGAGAGTCCGCACACAGGTTTGCTCCAAGGTGTTTGCTTTTTATTCAATACACCATAAATATGAAGGCTGTTCACGGCCAAAACATTGTGTCAAGAACTCACCCTCGATGAAGACAGAATCTTCTGGAACTTTCAATCCGCAAAAGTAATTTCAGCTTTCTAAAATGTTTAATTGAGCTCATGATGTGAATGGAATTTATATTTAAACTGATTATTTTTACTTTCCTCTGCAGCCTCCTCGGTCGGTGTGCAGTGAGAGCTGTTCTCCAGGAACCCGAGTGGCCAGAAGGAAAGGAGAACCTGTCTGCTGCTACGACTGCATTGCTTGTTCTGAGGGAGAGTTCAGCAATGAGACAGGTAGGGATACATAATGTATACAGTATATGTACAGAAGGTTATAAGAAGATACGTGAGTGTCCCTTTAATCTTGTCCTATTTGTTAGACTCTACAGAGTGCACCGTGTGTCCAGAGGACTTCTGGTCCAGTCCCCAGCGTGACCACTGTGTCCCTAAGAGCATTGAGTTCCTGTCCTACCATGAGTCCCTGGGGATCTCCTTAACAACCATCTCATTGCTAGGAACATTTGTCTGTGCTATTGTCCTGGGGATCTTTGCTTATCATAAAGAGACGCCAATGGTCCGTGCCAATAACTCAGAACTCAGCTTCCAACTCTTGCTTTCACTCAAACTATGTTTCTTGTGCTCACTCTTGTTCATTGGTCGTCCCAGACTCTGGACTTGTCAGCTGAGGCATGCAGTATTTGGGATCAGCTTTGTGCTGTGTGTCTCCTGCATCCTGGTGAAGACTATGGTGGTGCTGGCTGTGTTCAAGGCCTCCAAGACTGGTGGTGCAGACATTATGAAGTGGTTTGGTGCTATGCAGCAGAGAGGAACAGTTCTGGCTCTTACTTCAATCCAGGCAATAATCTGCATAGTCTGGCTTGTGTCTGCCTCACCAACTCCTCATAAAAACACACAATACTATTCTGAAAAGATAGTCTATGAGTGCAATGTTGGATCAACAGTTGGTTTTGCAGTGTTACTAGGTTACATTGGCTTACTAGCACTCCTCAGTTTCCTCCTAGCATTCATGGTAAGGAATCTTCCAGACAACTTCAACGAAGCCAAGTTAATCACTTTCAGCATGTTGATCTTCTGTGCCGTGTGGATAGCCTTCGTACCAGCATATATCAGTTCTCCAGGCAAATATGCAGATGTAGTGGAGGTGTTTGCTATTTTAGCATCTAGTTTGGGCATTTTGGTGGCGCTGTTTGGACCAAAGTGTTATATAATCATTTTGAAACCTGAGAGAAACACTAAGAAGTCCATCATGGGTCGAGGTGCCACCACGTAGAAGCAGACATTTTTAACCAATTAACTGCTCATGCAACGTTCCGCCAGTTGGAATCCAAACGGCAACTGCTATTGGCCTAACGTTCCATCTGATAAGCGTTATTATTGATACCAAACCGGATCGCTGATTTATTGTTTTTGCTTGGCCTTTCTTTCTTTAGTGATCCTAGACCGGATCGCGCATCCTGGCTGCCGTTCACCTCCCTTTATACAGGCTGACTAAAAAGCTAACTCGAAATATACGGAGCTCTCCACACTGCGCAAAAAGCATGGAATACAGATGATATTACAGGAAACTGCCATGGTTTGGATAAACCACGCAATGTCCGGGGGTCTTTGCTGATTATCCGGTGATCTATGTAGATGGGAACATTGGCGCTCTCTATATCAAGGATGGCTTCATTTTAGCTCCCTAGCATTGACGCTATTTATTTAGCATCTAAGATGCTAATATTAGATTGCTGATAACCTTGTTAGCAAGAGTCTGTTTTCTACCATATTAAACTACATCTAGTCAGAGATACAAACATCTATTCTGTGTTAAAGTTAAAGTTGATTACCCTCCCTTAAAGACTGTTTGTTGATGTTAGAGCTATATTGACAATAAACCATGTGCACCTCTCCATTATCTGTGGGTCAAAATAGAAAATATGTACAGTAAGAGGCAAATTATGTATCGGTAGCATTACTTTGTTAAGGGCTCTGGTTTCAATGGGTTAAAGCTGCTTTGATTAATATTTTCAAAAACATATTTCAAAACATACAAGAGATTGAAGAGATATAATAAAAAAGTAAAGACGGTTTGGACACGGTTTCCACCCGGCAGTGTGGATATGTAGAATGTGTTGGTTGTCATGTGGTCTTTAAGGCTCAGTCCTTGTGCAGCCGGCCCGCTTTGACCACGCCACCAGAGCGGCTGGACAACATTAAAGCCACGCTACCCTTCTGGCCAAAGCTGGAACTGCAGGACATTCATGGAGGTGGACAGACGTTCAGTGACGTCATGACGCAAAAGTTTAAATCAAATCAAATCAAACTTTATTTCTAGAGCACATTTACAAAGACCAGAAGGTCAACCAAAGTGCTTCACATGCACGATCATGAAACAAGCATACAATCAACACAAACAGCAAAGTAAAACAAACATCAAAGCAACCAAAATATTAAACAGGTTAATGGGGCCTGAATCCGTTTCATTGGAACCGTTTCCGAATACGGTTGCCTGGTCCCTGATGGCCATGATTCACATTGCCCGAGATTCAACAGCGCACCCGGGTATGCACACTTTGATCCTCCAGGTGTTGGTGTGCTTGATGGCTGGCACGCACGGACACTGACCATCATCTCTGCAACATTGTCTCAATAAATCCCAACACATTGCATTGCATTGCCTCTTTTGCTCTTTGCCGTTATACTACTTCACTGTCAACCTGCCTGCTATTCACCGTGTCAGTCAGTTCTGTGCTCCAGTGTCGTGTTTGATATTAGTTTGCTATGGATTCTAATTTAGCATTATTATTATTTTGTTTTACTTTGGAAACTATGCCAAGCAAAGCCCAAGAGCCACGTGGAGATGGGCGGCGTTGAGAAATGCGCTGGTGTTACGCATCGTGGCGCTTGGCTCGTCGACTAGAGATTATATGTCATGTTCTTAAAAAAAAACAGTCCACTTCCTTCTTTAGGTACGCATGCATTCACATTGGAACAATCCATATCTGAATACACTTCAAGAGACCCGCCCCCCATGCGGTCCCGGGGACAGTTGGGCGATCCGCTCCCGCGAACGGTACGCATCATTCACACTACCACAACATCTGCCAAGTGGTCCTGAGTGCGCACCCGGGACCATAGTGTGAATCGCCCCTTAACACAAAATTTGCGCGGTGCGTTTTTATACGTCATTTGTCAGCCATACATCCGTTGCGAACGACGTATCTACACGCTTATATCACTTTTTTATTGAATACTTTCATTCATCTTTCTATGCGCCCGGACAATATATAAAGTAGCTCCGGTCGCATCTTCAAAGATCTGGTTACGTGATCCGGAAAAAAGAGGGGAACCCCCCCCCCCTCCTGAAAAGAGGACGGCGGGGCGCTTCCTTTACGTGTAGAAGCCAGGGCATCTAAAATGGACGCGCCCATGATCTAGTGTGTTTGTGAATAGAAGAGAGTCACATTTCACCCAACACCACAACACTCGATTCTCCCTTCCCCTCCTGTTTCTCCATGGTTTCTCCCGAGGAGGACCTTGCGAGATGGGGGGGTCTGTCTCTCGGTCTCGGAAAAAACATGATGAACTGCCTAAGCACCGACTTGCCCGTATGAATGCCAACCGCCATAAAACCCCACGGCGAATAAGAATAATCTGCACCGGATCGGCATTGCATAACGTTAGAGCCATAAAAATCCGTTAATTTTTTTTCCCAATTCCGTTTTATTTCTTCCCAAATTCAGTTTTTTCCATTTTAATATTTCTGAATTCCGTATTTTGCAAATGTTTTACCGGAAATGGAAATAAACCGGAAACGGAAGTACCATGAACGGAACCGGCACACATCACTAATGAATAAATGTCCACAATTGAATGGAGAAACAACAGTCCGTTTAATTTGTAAAGTGCTGCAACACAGAAATACTGTTCAATTAAAATAAAGACAAATAATAAATAATAAGTTTTTCTGTTATAAAGATAAAATAAAGTGCTTTTCAGCTTCATTATAAATGAACAACAATGCAGCAACTTGAATCAAAACCTGAATTGTGGAATAAACTGAAACAATAAAACGTGTTTCACATCACAAGTGTTTCTACTTTCTGTTTCCCTGTAGCAGTATAGTAGCTGACTACTCCTTAACACTAGCCAGTCTGAAAAAAATTCACTACTACTCAGTCGGCTGAACGGTCAGAGGGACCGTGTTTTTGGTGCGATTTGATTGGCCACTCTCTCCCCCACTCCCTGGAGACGTGACGTCCAGCTGGAGACGTTCAAGCCGGCTGCATCCCATTTCCAACTAATTAAATCATATATGTTTGGCTGGTTAATTAACTTGGAATTTGTTTACTATTTTGATAAGATAATAAGAATACAATGATTATTATTTATGATGAGGGCAGAGGGATGTTATTATTGAATGCTCGGTTTCAATGGAGCGAGAAGCTAGCTAGCCTAGCCTAGTTAGCTAGCTGTCTGTGTCGTGTGTTAAGTG
Source organism: Protomyctophum bolini (assembly GCF_963924005.1). NCBI lineage: Eukaryota > Metazoa > Chordata > Actinopteri > Myctophiformes > Myctophidae > Protomyctophum > Protomyctophum bolini. The sequence goes on from NC_137882.1 coordinate 34,843,550, forward strand.
TTGTTAACAATGGGACATTGTCTGAACTGCTGAGATGTTGTCATTTCTAAACACATGTTTTCACTCCTAAAATGTATAAAACTAATAATACATGTAATACATATTTTGCCCGGTTAGTGCTATATTGCAACATAGCCATGGAAGAGTGTCGCGTTGCTGCTTCTTTTCTTCCACCCTGCAAAGATCACTCGTCTTTTCTCGTGTGTTATCGATGTAATTAATATATGTGACCCCACGCCATGTACAGACTGCTTGACTAGGCATGTAAAGATGACATAATTGTATTCATGTTTAAGTGTAATGATGTTATTGACCGGATTGTCCGTAGTAACAGACCCCCATTCCTCCAGCCGTTAGCTTAGATTTGCTAATATTATAAGCTAACCGCATTACTAAAGCCAATGTATTGCAGTAAATGCGGCATGTCCGCGGTAAATTACTTATACAAGTGAGTCGCGTTATATTTACCTAAATTACCAGCCAAAGTACATTCCAAATAATCAATTATTAGCCACGTTATGTTGTTATATCAGTTTAATTAATAAAAAACATTTGCTTAGCTGTGTGTATTTCTTTGTCCCAACTTGCAAGTACATGAACCACGTGACCGGGCTGTTTTCTGCCCCCTCAATATCCCAACCGAAATATTTTATAAGATGGCTCTCCGCATCATAAGTGCATAATACTTGTTTATTTGGAGTGAACATGACAATGACGAGTAAATAAATATTAACACGACTCCCGTCGATACGTTATTTAGCCTGGACATTTCCGCATTTAGCTGAAAACGGGCTTAGTAGCCTACTATTATATTTAATTGATTGTGCCAAAGAAAGAATCGCGTCAGGTCAAACCGGCCATGCACACCATTGCTCACGAAAGCGACACCCTTGATCAAGCAGCCTAGTTCACATACATGACGAAATACGACATTAGAGTTATATATTGTCATTTTTATATAGAGGGGGAAACATTATAGGCTACGCGTGTTATTGATGTAATTAATATATTTGATTGATCCAAATAATCGCCTAGTTAGCTAGCTGTATGTGTGTTGCGTGTTCTTTTTTTTCCTCCACCCCCCTTTTCTTTAAATCATAACTCGCTCATTTTTTGCTCATTTAAAAAAAATCTAAATACCATGTAAACTACGGAATTCGGTCTTTAATTTGGTATATAGATCGGTTGTGTAGGCCCTCTCTACGAAACGATATCAAGTGAAAAGGAAATGTTGGGGAATCGGGTTATAAAAGACACCATTATCAAGCAGCAAAAAGGCGAGTATAGGCCTATTCTCCCTTTGCACAATGTAGTAGACGGGACTTCCTGGTTCTGTATCCCCCGTCTCTTCACTTCCGGCCCATCCACAGTGCATTGATTTCGCTGCATTTCTACGGACAATATTATTATTTTCTCGTCACTGGTAAATTCTGTAAGTACGTTTAAAAATTACTTTTATTTGTATGGTTCATTAATATACCTTTCGTTTTTATCGGAATTGTTTTATCGTGTTTATTTCCAAAGAGAAATGATGTGGATTGCTACTAGGCGGTAGGCGGTACTAGGCGAATTGGCTGTGCACACTGCTACTGTAGATTCTAAGGTAAACCTTTTATTATGCTACAATCTGTTTAATAAGCTAACGTTTGTTAAGTGTTTTTATCAGTGGTGTCTTTTAAGCTTTTGGGGCTTTATTTAATGTATAAATAAATATACATCAAAATAAACGTTTACTGTTAGAGCAAGGACCCGTTTGGGGAAGCACCCTATGATGGTTTAATTTGTTTGTGCATACTGCATATACAGCATATCATCATGAGACATCATCACGTTTGTTAGACCTAGACTCGTTTGATAATGACAAAGAACACGTTAGCAACATTAGCATCATCATCATGACATTTAGCATCACAGATTAGCTCCGTCTGAAGCCAATCTCTCATATAGCCATTAATAAATGGTTTGCATAATTACAGTACATTCAAGCACAACTCAATACAACAACTGTTAACTGTGAATTCAATCAATTCATCATAATGATAAATGATGTTTGTGTTTGTGATGTTTTATAATGTTATGCCAAATATGTTCAGTATGTCTGCTTTTTCCACCACTGCCTGCATCTGATCACAGATAAATGTATTTATCTGTACAAACACTCTGTACTTTATTATAATTTTTTCATATTATAAGGCCTACATACTCTTATTTTTGCATGACACAAGGTGAAATTGGGCTATCTACATGCTCACAAGTCACAATGCAATGTGGTCTTGTAGATCTTTTTTTTATTATTCAAATATTAATAACCCTGTTTCTGTGTGTAGGGACCCACAACCAGGTAGCCTTCATGATCATCTGACAAATACAGGAGGACAGTGTTGGCAGGTATGTTTTTTTATTCATTATTATTGTATCATATATGGAAGCTTTCTGTGTTCTGTTTGTTTATCTGTCTGCATGCATACTCCTGCTATACAAGTGTATGAAGATCTAAGTCAAGATGTAAAATTATAGGATGGACCTGTACTGATCAATTTGGTTCCATTTGTATGCTGGAAGTTGGATACATACTTGTAAATAAAACCTTTCACACATGAATGCAATATTTTGAAAATCTATTATTTTTCTAGGAGTGGCAGTGGCTCCTTTGAAGTCATCCCTTTTGATGTTGACAAGCCACCTTGCCCTCAGTTCAGCATTAGCTGGGATGGCATGGAAACTGAGCGAACAGACTGAAGCTGATGTAGAGCAAAGAGGGACTGAGCAAAACTCTGCAGAACCACACGCCCTCTTCATATACTTTACAGTGCCTTTCTTCATCCTGGAGCAAAAAACGAGGCGCATATAGACAATTAGATTTTATAAAGAATCAGTCTTTTGTGAGAAACACAGACACAAAAATGCTGCATTCTTTAGGTACAGTGTCTTGACCAATACAAGTAATGTGACCAAAGCATCAGTCTGGCGTCTCTACAAGGCTGCAATGGAAGATGGTAGGTTATTGTTTTGAAAAAATAAAAAATAGTGAGCTTGTAGATCAGCTATTGTTGAAATATTTTTTCTTGATGTTTTATTTATTTAATTATTTTTTAATAGGCCTATAGGATGTATGTACAGTTGTACACAGCTTTTTAATTAAGTCTCTCTTTCTGATTAAGTGGTGTATAGGATGTATGTACACAGCCCATTTTAATTAAGTCTCTCTTTCTCTCTATTGCAGGGAAACGAGTTGTTGGACTGAGCTGCTTCCGAAGGTTGTGGAAGGCGATTATCCCTCAGGTAACAAGCGTCAAACCCAGGACCGATCTGTGCTGGCAGTGCTACAAAGACAACTACCAGCTGAGCCGAAGTGTCAACCTAAGCGACGAGAAGAGGGCAGAAAAGCAGTACATGGTCTTCCAGTACAACCCCCACCTGGACTGGACACAGCCCGTCAGGAATATCTTTTTAAAGAACTCAGAAAGTTCTGTCGTGATGATGCACAAGACACAACGTGCCCCAAACCAAAGTCCACAGCACCAAAGAAGACTGTCCGAGTGTAACATTTATAAACTGCCTAGCTTTTAAACTTTTTTAGTACAGTTTTCAATTTGAAACTGTATATATTTCTAGTCCACAGACAAAGTGGGATTTTAAACTTTATGTATTTAGTCCCAGGCAAAGTGCAATTTTAAACCTTTATACTTTTTAGTCCCAGGGGAAGTGCAAATTTAAACTGTATATTTATTTAGTCACAGGGAAAGTGCAATGTTAAACTGTTAGTTGTATTTTATTCTTATGCCACTCTTATTTGTCATTGTCACAGTATGCAAATTCAAGTATGTGAAAATAAACAAACTAATTATAATTCCCATCTCTATTTATTCTTATTCTAAGAGCCCACTTTGTTTTACTAAGTGTCCACTCAAGTCATTCTGTGCAGTTGACAGCTAAGTGGGGGGAGTGGTTAGTGAATGGGGGGAGTGTTTATGCAAGTATCTAGGCGTGGAGACAAGTATCTATTGTCACACCCATTCCTGGGCTCAGAGATGCTAAATACTTTGAAATCTTAGAATGGCAAATTATGTACTTTGGTGTTTACAGTTCAACAAATTTCAAATGGTCATATCTTCTTCATTTCCCCCCCAATTTCAATGAGCAATACATCATATGAAAGGTTACAGTGTGCAGTTTCATAATATGTAAAGAACTGAAAAATGAAAAATGCCCCCTTGTATATTAAACCACTGGCACTGGTCACATATGAGTACATAGAAGCAAGGCAGGAATTCATTAAGATGTGTGTTTGGGAGAGGAGAGCGAGACCAGTGGATAACTGCACCGATCAGACAGATGTGGTATGATACAATAATACAAATGAATAAAAAAAACATACCTGCCAACACTGTCCTCCTGTATTTGTCAGATGATCATGAAGGCTACCTGGTTGTGGGTCCCTACACACAGAAACAGGCTTATTAATATTTGAATAATAAAAAAAAGATCTACAAGACCACATTGCATTGTGACTTGTGAGCATGTAGATAGCCCAATTTCACCTTTTGTCATGCAATAATAAGAGTATGTAGGCCTTATAATATGAAAAAATAATAATAAAGTACAGAGTGTTTGTACAGATAAATACATTTATCTGTGATCAGATGCAGGCAGTGGTGGAAAAAGCAGACATACTGAACATATTTGGCATAACATTATAAAACATCACAAACACAAACATCATTTATCATTATGATGAATTGATTGAATTCACAGTTAACAGTTGTTGTATTGAGTTGTGCTTGAATGTACTGTAATTATGCAAACCATTTATTAATGGCTATATGAGAGATTGGCTTCAGACGGAGCTAATCTGTGATGCTAAATGTCATGATGATGATGCTAATGTTGCTAACGTGTTCTTTGTCATTATCAAACGAGTCTAGGTCTAACAAACGTGATGATGTCTCATGATGATATGCTGTATATGCAGTATGCACAAACAAATTAAACCATCATAGGGTGCTTCCCCAAACGGGTCCTTGCTCTAACAGTAAACGTTTATTTTGATGTATATTTATTTATACATTAAATAAAGCCCCAAAAGCTTAAAAGACACCACTGATAAAAACACTTAACAAACGTTAGCTTATTAAACAGATTGTAGCATAATAAAAGGTTTACCTTAGAATCTACAGTAGCAGTGTGCACAGCCAATTCGCCTAGTACCGCCTACCGCCTATAGCAATCCACATCATTTCTCTTTGGAAATAAACACGATAAAACAATTCCGATAAAAACGAAAGGTATATTAATGAACCATACAAATAAAAGTAATTTTTAAACGTACTTACAGAATTTACCAGTGACGAGAAAATAATAATATTGTCCGTAGAAATGCAGCGAAATCAATGCACTGTGGATGGGCCGGAAGTGAAGAGACGGGGGATACAGAACCAGGAAGTCCCGTCTACTACATTGTGCAAAGGGAGAATGGGGAGAAAGGGGGACGGCGGTTCATTGTGCCGATAATAGCCAGACAGAGTAAGAGATATATGCCTAAAATCATATTTACAAAACGTTTCAAATGGGAAAAACAGAGATGATTTCAATCGAATATTTAGACAAAGTCATGCAAGGGGAACTTTCTCTGGACTCCATGGGCTAAGAAAATAAACTTTTAAATCTTAATCCGGTCAGAATGACCGCTCCGACGTCGTAGTGTTAAGTTATTAGCTCCTGTCTGTCCGTTTAGCTTGCTTTCCATTCATTCCATCTGTCGGAGACATCTCCATTGTAGTACATGATGGTCAGCCTCTTGGTGTTGAGCTCGGTGAGTGCCTCTCTCTCTTGTCTGTAAGGAGAATCTTATACTTGCTGAAACTCCTCTCACAGTCAACTGAGCTGACTGGGAAGTAGATGTAGGGCACTGCCACTTCTGCAACCTTTGGGAATCTCACACTCATGCCCTTCCAGTAATCAGCTTCCAAGCTGCTCACCCATCTTCTCTTTCTAGCAGGCTTCCTGCAGAAGACAGATCTCATCGCTGACACAAGTGTTGCAGCTTCAGAGAAGTAGTTGTAGTTCTGCCAGGTATCACCCATAAGGTGATGGCTGTTCCATGGCTTTGAGTGCTGTGTAGGCTTCCATCTGCTTCCCCATGAATGGTGCCTGCCTTGGATCAAACACTCTTATGAGCTTGTAGACCTGTTTGGCTGGGTGAAGGTCCCAGTGCTTGGAGAACTTTGTGAAGGCCAAGTGGAAGGCATCATGGAGATTGTCGAGAATCTGCTTCCTCCCTCGAACACCTGTCTTCTTCAGCAGCTCATCTGTCTCGGCACCAAACCCGCATTTTTTTGCGGTTCCATTCACTAGGTAAGAGCCCAGGTCCTCCATGATGTTGTATGCAGACACTGCTGTGGGTTGGTGGGTTCCTTCCAGGATGGTCAGAGCTGTCATCAGTTTGGAGTAGCCTTCTGCGATGAAGGTTAGCTTCACAGTGAGGGCCTCCAACTTTTCCTCTGTTTCCAGCAGGCTGATGATGTTTGTGACTGCTTGGGCGGATGAATTTTCTGCCAACAAAAAATATTTGTACAGATGAACATGCTCTGCGAGGTACTGCACTGCCTCAAACCAGCTATTCCATCTGGTGCCCACTGATTCAGGAGGAGCCTTGGTGTGCACAAACTCCTTGTTGACGAGGAAGCTGCTCACCCATCTTCTCTTTCTAGCAGGCTTCCAGCAGAAGACAGATCTCATCGCTGACACAAGTGATGCAGCTTCAGAGAAGTAGTTGTAGTGCTGCCAGGTATCACCCACCAGGTTGATGATGGTTACTATACTTTGGTCCGACGGAGCATTGGTCCGATCGACAACCTACCTCAAACCCTAACCCTAACCTCCCCCGGGGCAGCACACCTAAACCTAACCCCAACCCTCTCCCGACACCCAGCGCACCTCGGACCAATGCTCCTTCGGAGCAATGGTCCGTCGGATCATAGTATGCCTCCCGTTGATGATATGGCAGAGGCAGGTTACATGGACACTGTTGGGCATCATTTCTTGCAGACTATCCCTGTATCACACACACACACACACACACACACACACACAGTTATTATACATTATTGTATTTGTTTACAGTTGTGTCCAGGGGTGAAAATCTTAGAAGTCTTAGTCTTACAGGCTTAAACAATCAATTGTTAAAAGTGGCCTTTTTCTCCTTTCATTAAATATTACAAATACAATAATACACTTTAACATTTGATTCTTAACATAAACTCCTTGTCCAGTAGCCTACCGGTATGCCTTCAGACAGTAGGCAGCATTATCTGTGACCACTGCCCAGACATCATTCAGGTCCAGATTATTGCTGTGGAAGGATTGTATGATGGCTTGGGCAACTGTCGAGTGGTTGCATCGCTCCATGGAAATCACATCCACCAGATAGTAGTGGTTTTCAACACCTGCAATGGAAGATAACACAAGCCAAACATAATTATATTTAAGACAAATTATATTGTGACAAAATAAAAACGTCACTCACATTTCAAGTGTAAACAAATACAGCTAGGTACTACTGATATGACAATGTCAGTAGCCTAGCTATATCTATTCTATTGGGATAATATAGTAAATTAGTAATGCATAATTTATGCACCTTTAGTTTACCTTATATCATTAATGTGCACCTATATTGTACATTATTTGCATTAAACAATTTATTTACCATTATAGTCCTATGTTGATAACTTGCTTTGTACTTACTTACTTACTGCCCTTTACGCCGGCTGGCATGTAGGGCAGCAACAAAGGATCTCCACTTCAGTCTGTCCTGGGCCAGCGTCTTTATAGATCCCCAGGTGTGATGCAGGGTCTTCAACTCTCCCTCCACTGTCCTACGCCAGGTGTTCTTGGGTCGGCCTCTTTTGCGTTTGCCCTCTGGTGTCCAGTGAAGTGCAGTTTTGGTGATGTTGTCCTGTTCTCTACGTATGACATGCCCAATCCATTTCCACCGCCTTCTCATAAGGATGGTATCCATGTTTTCTTGTTTACACAGATCAAGAAGGTGTTGGTTGGAGATGGTTTTGGGCCAGAATATTCGCTGGATTTTCCTTAAACTTTTGGTGTGGAAGGTTGACAGTTTGTGGAGATCATTTTCTGTCGTTCTCCAACATTCAGAACCGTATAGCAGGGTAGACAGGACACAGCTCTGGTACAATCTAAGTTTGGTGTTGGTGCTGTACTGGGCCGACTTCCAGACGTTGTTAAGCCTCTGTAAGGTGTTTCTGGCCTTGCTGATCCTGCTTGTGATGTCGTTACCTGCGCCTCCATCGTGACTTACTACGCTGCCTAAGTAGGTGAAATGTTCTGTTGTGGGTAGGTTTATTCCTTCTATGTGTACTGGTGTGGGGTTTGGGATGTTGAGCACCATCAGTTCTGTCTTCTTCTGGTTGATCTTCAGACCTAATTGCTTTGCAAAAGTGTTCAGACGACTTGTTTTCTCTTGCAACTGTTGGTGTGAGTGGGAGAACAGAGCCAAGTCATCTGCAAAGTCGAGATCTTCCAATTGCGAGAAGAGGGTCCATCTGATGCCTCTTGGAATGTCTTCGGTGGTTCTTCTCATAACCCAGTCTATGACCAGGTTGAAGAGTAGTGCAGACATAACGCAACCTTGCCTCACTCCTGTTTTGACTGCGAAACTGTGTTGACTATTTCCAATTTGGCATGTGAAGTTGTTATAGAAACTTTTGATGAGAAGGACAAGTTGGTTTGGTATCCCATATGCACGTAGTATTCTCCACAAGCTGTCTCTGTGAATGCTATCGAAAGCCTTCTCGAAATCCACAAAGTTGATATACAGTTGCCTCTGCCACTCTGTACATTGCTCTATGATGTTACGTAGGGTGAATATATGGTCAATACATCCCCTACCTTTTCGGAACCCTGCTTGTTCCTCTCTAAGTTTTTTGTCGATTGCATCAGATAGTCTTTGAACAATAATTTTGGCAAGGATTTTGCTGGGGATAGACAAAAGGGTGATGCCACGCCAGTTGTTGCAGTTGCTGAGGGCACCTTTCTTTGGGATCTTCACGATTTCACCTTTTGTCCAGTCGTCCGGTACCTTCTTCCTTTCCCATATGGTTCTGAAGAGTGGTTTTAGCACTTTAGCCCCCAGCTCTGGGTCTGCTTTGAACAGCTCTGCATTTAGGCTGTCCTGCCCGGGAGCTTTCCCATTCTTGAGGGATTTGATGGAGGACATGATTTCTTCCAATTCTGGTGGTTCAATCTCAACATCAAGGTCGACCTCTGCTTCCTGTATATCAGCCTCTAAAGTTGGAGGTGGTCTGTTGAGGATTTCGCTGAAGTGTTCTGCCCATCTAGTTTCGATATCTGCTTCAGATGTGAGGAGTCTTCCATTTTTGTCTGTGATTGGCCCGTTGGTGTTTCGGCGGTACTTTCCACATATATGTAGTGTTGGTGATCCTGTATACAGTCCCCTGTTCCCCTCTTTTGGCTGCATCTTCTGCCTGCTTCACGAGGTCCTCCATGTAGGCCCTCTTATCTGCTCTAATCATCTTTTTTACTTTTCGCTCAGCTTCTCTGTACTGGTCTTTGTATCTTTCCTGTAGCCTTTCAGATTTTGTTTCCATGACTTTCTTCTTCAGGTGTCTCCTGTTTTCAATGCACTGCCAGGTGTCTGTTGTGATCCAATCCTTCCTTTTGTTTTTGGTTGTTCCTAGACAGGCTTTACTACTCTCAGCGTATACTGTTTTAATCTGTTCCCACATGGTGTTGATGTTTTCTGGTTGTATGCGACCATCTTCAATGCTCGTCAGCGCTTGGAACCTGTTCTTCAACTTTAGGACGAAGGCATTCTTAACTCTGAGAGTATGCATTTTACCCACATCAAAACGCTGACGTCCTAATTCTCTTCGTTCTGTTCTCCTGAGCTTGAGCTTCAGTACTGCTGTTACCAGGTGATGGTCACTGTTGACATCGGCTCCCCTCCTCACACGTACATCTAGGAGAGAACGTCTCCAAGTGCCATTCACCATCAGGTGGTCGATCTGGTTCTTGTCTCTTCCATTTGGGGAACACCATGTCAATTTGTGTATGTCATGGTGAGGGAAGAGAGTTCCTCCAATGATGAGGTTGTAGGTGGTACACAGATCCAGCAGCCGTTTTCCGTTGTCGTTCATGGTTCCACAGCCTTCATTCCCCATTTCTCTTTCGTAGTTGGTGTTCTTGTTCCCAACTTTAGCATTCAGGTCACCCATTACAATTTTTAGGTCATGCCGTGGTGACCCTTCCAACTCAGCTTGCAGTTGTTCGTAGAAGGCATCTTTTGCCTCTTCATCACTGTCATTAGTGGGGGCGTAACACTGGATAATGGTGGTGTTGATGTGCTTTCCTCTCATCCTAACCTTCATAAGCCTGCTGTTGATGGGTTTCCACTCCATCAGACATTTTTCTGTTCCTTTCTTCAGTATAATAGCTACTCCTTCATGGTGTAGGTTGTCATCCCTACCTGAGTATAGTATTGTCTCCCCTGTGCTAGTCTTTTGTCTGCCGGATCCTATCCATCTGCTCTCACTGATACCAAGGACGTGCAGGTTGTAACGTCTCATTTCGGACGTTACTTGGGCCAGTTTTGCTGATTCGTACATGGTTCGTACGTTCCAGAAACCGATCTTGGTCTTACATTTGGCGTTCAGGACTTCCAACTTCCTGTCAGTAGCTTCCTTTCGGCTTTCACTACTGCCATTCATACGAGTATCATCCGATGACCCTGGAAGCCCATTCCGTACATTCGTGTTGATTTCCTTTGTTGCTGTTTCCGTAACAAATGTTTTTTTACGGTACTGGGTTGTTAGCCCTGTGCCCAACCCCCAACCTGGAGGACCAGTGGATCGCTCTTTGTCAGTCCTCTACCCTTCGACCTGTCCAGCATGGGTGCCTCCCTGCCAGGAGAACATTTCTCCCGCTGGCATAGCTCTATGGGTCATTGAGGCACGCAAGCCCCTCTACCACGGCAAGGTGACGATCCTCAGAGAGGTTTGCTTTGTACGGTTTGGCTATTTAATCACAATAGTGTCAGTGATTAGCCCTAGTTGTATCTATTGTGATCACTGATCATCGTTATCACACTTTGCATGTGTACAATGGACACTGCAGCTAAAATAATGTAGTCTATTTAAACGCTATGTTAATAGGCTGTTAAGTAGCTCACCATAACGCTGCAGTCCCTGGTATCGGTTGTCTCATCAACAACCACCGCCAACCTCTTCCCACGCAGTTTCTCCAAAACAGCACTTGTTGGTCAAACACACGGGGCAGATGCGTTTGGCGAAGTGTCGTTTCGTTCTCGGGCAGCGCTCCTCCCTGCTTGCAGTGTTTCACTAGAAACGGTCGTAGATTCTTTAGCTTGTTCAAAGCTTTGAGCCTTGAGTTTGCTGATGAGGTACTTGCTGTTATGGTCGTTTGCAGAGCTGGTGTGCTTTGAGAAGCACAGTGTTTTTCCTTGTTCTTTTTATGGCTTTTGGAGGCTATGTGATCGTCGCACATGTTTTTGCGAGTCCAGTCCACGGTATGTTGACAGCATTTACAAAAAAGCTTATCCCCTGAGGCATAAAAGTCAGTGTACTGATCTGCTCTGTATTTAGCGCCTAGCGTGGAGTTTCATAACTTTTTTGAAGACGCTAAAGGGGAGGGAGCCGCTCGCTTGGACATGGTTGTGTTGTTGTGTTTTGGAGCATTGTGGAAGCAGGGGGGCAGTCAGACAGATATTTTGTGAAGCCACAAGGAAATCGGGATTTCCTGAAAGTTCATATAATGGCCTGTTGTGGCGCTGTCATTGGGCCCAAAAAAACCCATAGCCCCATAGAAGTCCATGTATTTGGGCCCAACTTCACCTAGACTGTATTACCTTAATAAACATGGTCATGAATACTTTTTGCTTCCAGTCACTAGTTTAAAGTCTCATTTATAATGTCATAATATTCTTTTTGGAAAATTATAGTCCCATTTATTAAAAAAATGACCATAACGTCGCGCGTGTTCTGAGGGGCGTGGCTACCGTTACAGTCTATGAACGGGATCCCCCACCCACTCGAGTCAAAATAAAAACCAACGAAGAAGAAGGGGGGAAGTCCCGCCTCGTTGTCTGGGCCAGCTGGGCCCAAACGGATCTAGAAAGATGGCGACTTCCATTGCAAGGACTGACAGGCTTCATTTTACGTTCATGTTAGACCCGGGGAACGCTTTGTCCATATTTTTTTACAGTCTAAGTGTGGAAGTGACGTACACGTTGCAACAGCTGTAGTGTAATTTTATTGTGAAAATCAGAGAGCACTGTTTCCGCCCAAACAACGTCACTTGTGTAACTAAACACAGCACAACAGCATTAAACCTTCAAAATAAAAGTATCTGACAACGTAAACAACAACGACATGCTTACTGCACGTTCACGTGTGTGGCTAAAAAGCTCGCTCCTCCGTCTTCACTTGATTGCTGAACAAACCTGACCACTGAATGTTCCATTTTCTCCTGAAAACTGAATTTCCAATTCCGCAATATTCCGCGTTTTATTCCAATTCCATTTTTATTGGTCATTTCCGCAATTCCGTCCGCGTTTCCGTTAACACGATTTTCTTATGGCTCTAGGTTGACTCCTGTCCGGGCACCTCCTACGTACGTCTCACCAGGTCCACTCCTGCTCTCACCAGGTCAGGCCCTGTGCGTTGCACCAGACTCCCAGCACCAGGCACTTTATTCAGGAATAAAACACACACTATACCCACACAAACACTCTTCATGTCACATCATTGTAGACAGGGAAACTGGACATCAGGATTAAAGGCATTAAACTTACGCTTTTGACAGTCTTGTCAAATAAACAATAAGATCAGCTAACTTGCCAAGGCATTGAACCATGTGATATTTAATTTGTGTTATTGCAATGTTTCAACCTTGTGTTATATTGCCTCTAAGGCCTGGGTTAATTAAATAACATAATTGTTTGTGTTTTTACTCTTGTTTTCCCTCACACTTCAGTGGTAATCAGGAGTGGCCACCTGAGAAGTGGGGGGAGGACTGACCACTGCTCTGATTAACAACTTCAGAGCTGAACAGTTTTTATGGTGCCCAAATTTTCCAGGTGCCACTGACTGGCAACCTGCCACTGACCGGCAACCTGCCACTGACCGGCAACCTGCCTCTCTCTCTAGGTCGTCCTCAAACGAGCCCTCCATCGTTTCTTCCAGTCAACCCGGTTTTCCATACATCTGGCCAGTTCGTTGTTGTTGCACATGTTAATGTGGGACGTCGTCGTGACCGGTGCCCGTGTTGGTTCCAACAGCACTAGTTTACTGGCTGGCATCTCTTGGTGTCTTTGGCAGTGTCCTGCTAAAGTCTCGTTCTCCTGGCTGCTATTTTCTGGCTCATCCTTAGCATTCCATCATACAGATTCTTGTTGGTAACATGTGTGCTCTTACTGATGTTAAGTACGGCACGCAGCATTCTAGTGTAGCACCCGTCTAGAGACTTCTGCAGAGTTGGCTTCAGGGTCCAGCACTCACTGACGTATAGGAGAACAGACTCTACCGTTGTGTAGAAGAAGCTGAGTTTGGTTTGCCACTGACCACCAACCTACCACTGACCACCGGAAACTGCCCATAGATCCGAAGTCCCGTTAGTCCGAACATGCACTGCTCCCGTGCTTGCGGTTAGGTTTAGGTTAGGGTTAGAGATAGGGATAGTTATTTAGGAACAATGAGCCTTCTGACTAATGACACGGCACCCTGACCACCAACCTGCCACTAACCACCACTGACCACCAACCTGCCACTGACCACCAACCTGCCACTAACCACCACTGACCACCAACCTGCCACTGACCACCAACCTGCCACTGACCACCAACCTGCCACTGACCACCAACATGACACTGACCACCAACCTGACACTGACCACCAACCTGCCACTAACCACCACTGACCACCAACCTGACACTGACCACCAACCTGACACTGACCACCAACCTGCCACTGACCACCAACCTGACACTGACCGCCAACCTGACTCTGACCACCAACCTGCCACTGACCACCAACCTGCCACCACTGACCACCAACCTGCCACTGACCACCAACCTGACACTGACTAAGGCGACATGTTGCTAACCGATTTGCAAGTTTATTGCAGATCTCATTGTCTCTCATAAGGTACAAAAGTATTGGCATCAAAATGTACTTAATGTACCAAAAGTATAAGTAGCCTACTCATTATAATAGAATATGGCCCATTTCAAATTCGAAAATAGCTGATCTACAAGCTCACAATGCGTCACAATCGGCTATTTTCAAATGGCCGAAATGTATAAAAGGCTGAAGTGGTTAATGTATGTTTTGTAATAATCAAAATCTACAAAGTAACTAAAGTTTCCAAATAAATGTAGAGGAGTAAATGTACAATATTGGGATTTGAGTAGTGGAGTAGAAGTAAAAGCATTGGAAATGACAAATGCTCAAGTGAAATACAAATACCTCAACATTGAACTTGCTGTACAGTACTTCAGTAAATCTACTTTGTTACTTTCCACCACTGATACCTATGTATGTTAAGCCCTGCCTCTGTGTGTGCCTAAAGGCCCAGATCGGTGTTGTGAAAGATTACGTAATGCCGTCATCTGGCACAGGGGACGGCACTGCATGGGTATAAAACCTAACAACTGGACACTGGATGGAGAAGGTGGGAGGGGTTGTTAGACAGAGGAGGACAGTCATGAGGGCTTCTTTAGACATACAACTGTTTTCATACTTGATGATGTCCTCTTCCTTCTCTCCTTTGTCTTCATCCTCTTCCTCTTCTTGTGAGTTCCAGGCACCGTTAAAACATGGAGGAATGTACAAGGCTGGAGATGTGCTTCTGGGTGGTTTGTTTCCATTCCACTTCTCCTCTGTGTTCCCTGAGCTGACGTTCACACAGTCCAAGGAACAGAAGCCCTCCTGCAGTGGGTGAGTATCACAGAGAAAACACCAACCTTGTTTTGATGAATAGAAACATGATTAGTTGATGTATATTTCTACAAAGATATAGGCTGTCGGGTGGAAACCTTCTCAGAACATGTGTTTGGATGGATCTAGGGTAGTTATTATTTAGTCACAAGCACTTTCACTTAAATATTTTCTTCAAAAATAGCACAACATTTTTTTGTCACACTGTAGTATGAAAAAGTAAGTAATTTATTAAACAGAATGTTTAAATATGGAGATACAAGGTTTCTGCCCGACAGCAATGACATTCAAGGCTACAGTGTAATTGTGTGTGTTAGTTTTGTCATTGGATTGTTCAGAATGGCACAGATCATGGCTTTTGCCATCGCTGAGATCAACAGAGACCCCAGCCTGCTCCCCAATGTGACTCTGGGATACCGTTGCTATGACACCTGTTTAACGATTGGAGTTGCAATCCCTGCAGCGTTGTCACTGATCAGTGGGAGAGAGGAGCAGTTTACACTGGATCAGAGCTGTGTTGGGTCTCCTCCAGTACTTGGAATTGTGGGTCCTAGTACCTCAAAAAGTTCTATTGCCCTCTCTAGATTATTAGGTGTATACAGAGTGCCCATGGTAAGTTTCCTATCCCCTTTCACAATAGCCTATTTTATTTAATTTTGCTTACTTGGCTATTTACAAATCTATAATATGATAAATATTAAATGTGGTCTTTTTTCCGTTTGAAAGACATAGAACATAATCGTTGCTGCCAAGAAGAAACCTTGTCTCCATATTTCAACTTGTAATAACCTATTTCTTCATTATGCTAGTGTTAGACAAAATAATCAAACACAGCCGATCAACAAGGTCACAGTGTGACATGTTCTGAGCTTGTAGGCTGCTATTTTTCTTTCTTATTCTGTCCTTTTTCCCCCCCTTTGTTTTAAGTGAAAGTGGTAAGCTACTGCCCTTGCCCTGTGTTTTACAGGTCTGTTACAGGTTCATGGTACAGAGTCAATCACCTCTGTACAATTAGAGCCTGTCCTTAAAGTCAAGGCAGGTAAACTAAACAGACCTACAGATATGCCATTCCAACTCTTCACACTTTACTGATCTTTTCTTGAAGGTTTCTGAAAATGCATGTCTTCCCTGCAGGTTTAATTAACTGATTAGCCTAATGTTAATGCTACTGCTTTGCTACTAAAAAGAAGTGTCCAGCAGAGGAACAATATCTATTCAGGATTATTTACATATAACACATTGACAATGCCCCCTTACTGAACTGTTTTGTTTCTGACAATGCACTGACAATCTACTGAACTGTTCTGTTTCTGACAATGCACTGCATTCTACTGAACTGTTCTGTTTCTGACAATGCACTGCATTCTACTGAATTGCCAATGGCAGGACATGTAAAGTTCTCAAACAGCACATCCGAATATCTCTGGCCAGCATTCTCTCAAAAATTGGAAAGGATCATGTTTGTACATCTGGAAATGTTTGTCTTTACTGCAGATAACCAGTTCAGATTAAAAAAGAAACCCGGCACAGTGTTATGCATTTCTGAAAATAAGGAAATGATTGCCAGCTACAGTATTTCCACTATTTTCCTATGCTAAATTGAAACGTATTGAGCTTTTCACAGGATACACCAAACTGTTTCAGAAGCTGCTTGTGGCTAAGCACATTGTGCATATACATGGATGATCTATCTAGTGAATTTAATAAGTGCAATACAGGCTGTCTTATAGGTAACTATCATTAATCACCTTATGTACACTTATGACCTGGTCATTCTGAATGCACACAGTGGAGGGTTAAAATAAGCTATTGAAAGTGTCATCAAATTATGGCCATGATCATGACATCATATTTCAGTGATAGGCCCGCCCCATGAAATCTATTTTTAGTTTTTTTTTGGTGAAAAGTCATGATGAAATATTGAAGAAGAGCAGCTCAAGTTGCCATGCATGTGGACATATTGCATTGAGTCTATAACTGTTCTAATGTGGACATATTGCATTGAGTCTATAACTGTTCTAATGTGGACATATTGCATTGAGTCTATAACTGTTCTAATGTGGACATATTGCATTGAGTCTATAACTGTTCTAATGTGGACATATTGCATTGAGTCTATAACTGTTCTAATGTGGACATATTGCATTACGTCTATAACTGTTCTAATGTGGACATATTGCATTGAGTCTATAACTGTTCTAATGTGGACATATTGCATTGAGTCTATAACTGTTCTAATGTGGACATATTGCATTGAGTCTATAACTGTTCTAATGTGGACATATTGCATTGAGTCTATAACTGTTCTAATGTGGACATATTGCATTGAGTCTATAACTGTTCTAATGTGGACATATTGCATTGAGTCTATAACTGTTCTAATGTGGACATATTGCATTGAGTCTATAACTGTTCTAATGTGGACATATTGCATTACGTCTATAACTGTTCTAATGTGGACATATTGCATTGAGTCTATAACTGTTCTAATGTGGACATATTGCATTGAGTCTATAACTGTTCTAATGTGGACATATTGCATTGAGTCTATAACTGTTCTAATGTGGACATATTGCATTGAGTCTATAACTGTTCTAATGTGGACATATTGCATTGAGTCTATAACTGTTCTAATGTGGACATATTGCATTGAGTCTATAACTGTTCTAATGTGGACATATTGCATTGAGTCTATAACTGTTCTAATGTGGACATATTGCATTACGTCTATAACTGTTCTAATGTGGACATATTGCATTGAGTCTATAACTGTTCTAATGTGGACATATTGCATTGAGTCTATAACTGTTCTAATGTGGACATATTGCATTACGTCTATAACTGTTCTAATGTGAACATATTGCATTGAGTCTATAACTGTTCTAATGTGAACATATTGCATTGAGTCTATAACTGTTCTGTGAAAGAAAATATTGCAATATTGAGTCTGACTGATCAATCTAATGTGAAAGAAAATATTTTCTACTGTTGTGATGTGAAAGAAAATCTGAATATGGGCCTAGGCATGACATGTAGCAACACAAAATGGACAATAAAATATGTGGAAACCGTGGAAATGTACTATTGACAGTTGACTAAGGGAATTTATTACTATTATCAAGGAAAAATATCATGGCACTTCATGTCAAAAAGGTTGCCTACCCCTGATCTAGTACATTACAGAATAGATATTTTGTATTTGTTTTTATTCTGTTTTCCCAGATAAGTTACTCTGCTGGTTGTTCCTGTCTGAGCGATCGGACTCAGTTCCCATCCTTCTTCAGAACAATGCCAAGTTTTGTCTTCCAGGTGAACTTCTATAACAATAGATGTTTTGGTATCAAATAGTTTCACAAACTGGAATACTCAAACCCATGGGGTGGGCAACTTTGATGTAGGAGAGGGCCACTATATTTCTACACTCACTCCAGAGGGCCACTATATTTCTACACTCACTCCAGAGGGCCACTATATTTCTACACTCACTCCAGAGGGCCACTATATTTCCACACTCACTCCAGAGGGCCACAATTATTTCCACACTCACTCCAGAGGGCCACAAGTATTTCCACACTGACTCCAGAGGGCCACAATTATTTGCACACTCACTCCAGAGGGCCACTATACGCGTTACACTGCGACACATTTTGAGTTTGGGATCTCCTATTTTAGCTAATTTTTAACAGACTCCTGAATTATTAATTGCTATTTTTGCTAAGATTAATTGGAATCCTGAAAAGTAGGCCTAACATTTTTATTTATTTTAAAATGCATTTATTTATACTTATGTTAACTTAAATTAAACATACTTAAATTCAAATGCATTGGACATAAAAAGACAATTGAAATTGAAATTATGCTACTAATATTGTAACCTGACGCTGCCAGATGAGGGCGGTATTGGGGAAACATATTCCCCAACACAACACTCATCTGGGATCTCTGACGGAGTTGAGCCCTGAGTCAGATCTGCTTCGTACCGAACCAATCAGCGTGAGCTAAAGGCGGGATATGTGCAAAAGCGGATGTGACGGTATATAGACACGTCGATATGATTGGTTGTGTTTGCACGCCCACACGGTGATAGACAGACGCTCCCATCCAATCATCTACCATGTATCTTGAAAAAAAGGAACAGCCCCGTCATCGAATTTGCTTCCGCGATCCCAGATCCAAATAAGCTGTGAAACAAATTTGTGTAGCAAGCTTTTTGGATCTGGCAGTGTCAGGTTACTAATATTGACCATTATAGATATAATTAAAGCGGTTCATGTTTGCATGTTTGGAATTGTAACAGCTGAAATCAATAATATATTAAGTGAATGGCGGCCCCTGGGCCGCCATTTGCCAATGTACTGTATGATCTAACCTAAGTACATTTCCGTCCATTCTTCTCAGGTGCGAGCTATGCTCCAGACTATGAGGTGGTTCGAGTGGACCTGGGTAGGACTGTTGTTCAGTGATGATGATGCTGGCCGTGACGCCGCCCGATTGTTCCAGTCTGGCCTGGACCAGTCTGGTCTGGGTTGTGTGGCTTATTCAGAGGCTCTGCCCTTCCACAAGGACCTGGATAAACTCCAGAGGATTGTCACTGTGATGAAGACGTCCACAGCTCGTGTGGTCATTATGTTTGCATATGGGTCCTATATTTATAATGTCTTGGATGAGGTTTGTGTTACGATACATCTGTGGAGGATGTTAATTTAGGGATTCGTAATTAGAAGAAGCTAAAATGAGAATGTATTGAAAGAAAGACAAGCCTTTCATTTCTTTCGAAACGATGGTTAACAGGTGGTTAAGCAGAATGTGACAGGTCTGCTATGGATCTTACCTGCCACTTCAATTTGGTGGGGAGATGCACATCTCCAGTCTCCTCACCTCCTGCCGTACCTGAGAGGCAGCCTGGGTTTTGCCGTCCGTCATGGAGAGATACCAGGTTTGAAGGACTTCTTGTTAAAAATACGTCCTGACAATGACCATGAGGATAACATAGTAAGTATTTGTTTAGATGTATGTCTATAGTTACATGTCTCATTGAATTGAATATTGAGACACAGGACCACAATGGACACAAGCCCCTAGGACATTTTGTGTTATCCTTTTTGCACCATTGTATAATTGTACCACTGTAGTATCTGCAAACTGTGAATTAAGTGAATAATCAATAGGCCTACATTAATCAATTCATTGTATTTACAGGTATTCTTATGAATTGATTGTGTTCTTTCAGGTGAGGCAGTTTTGGGAACGCACATTTCAGTGTAAATTTTCACCCCTTCCACCAGAGTGGGTGGACGCTGGTGGAAGGGTGTGTACTGGACAAGAGGACCTGGGAACGGCAGAAACTACACTGTTGGATGTGTCTGAACACAGGACAGAGTTTAATATATACAAGGCTGTGTATGCTCTGGCCCACGCCCTCCATGACATGTTGCAGTGTGTGCCAGGAAGAGGGCCTTTCCCTGGGCACAGCTGTGCTAGTTTGCAGACAATACAGCCATGGCAGGTGGGATATTAATTCAGTTAACCTTTCCATTTATTGTTTATTTGCACATTTAAAAACACCACATTTGAAACAACATATTATTGGGTTGTGCAGGTGAGACTTAGAAAACCCTGTGGGGTTTGTAAAGTTAATCTCACTTTATTTAAAATAAATCATAAAAATCAAACGTGAATAATTTGGCAACAATAGTAATATAACAATGGATAGATGCACAGTATAAATGAAAAAAAGATACGTAGAAAATAATGTGTAGGTGTCACGGTGTGAATCAAGAGGGTTAGGACCCAAACGCAGGACAAAGGCAGAGAGGCAGGGCAGTCGAAATTGCAGGCGGTTTATTCACAAAAATCCATACACGAGGAGAACACAAGGAGTAACAAGAACACTGGTAGTCAAAGTACTAGGAGTTCACTAGGAGCATAACACTAGTGACGTACAACAATGATCTGACAAAGAACTGAAAAAGAAACAGGGGAGTATAAATACACAGGGAAAACAGGGCACAGGTGAACATTAAGTTATAATAATCAACACTGGGATAAGCTGGAGAACTAATGTCAGGACAAGGTGGAAACACTAGGCTAATCATGGTGAGACAACACAGGCAACAAAAGCAACAGAGGAAACCAAGAGACAAAACGTAGTACAAAATAAGAGTACACAAGTGCAAAGGAAACGCCAACTGGAACTAAGACACAAAGAAAACAATATAACAAAATCAAAGGACAATAGTAAGGTAAAGCACTAACTAAATACAGAACGTGTCACGGAACGTGCTGCAGGCCTTGAGAGGCGACGCCTCTCAAGTATAGGGGGCAGGTGGTATAATTACATGTTTTAGTAATGAGGCTGGTGGTGGAAGATAGCAAATCAGCAACAGGAACACCCCTTTCACAATGCTTAAATCCCCAAATAGTGTGTAGCGTGACTTGGGCACATAATAGGACCCTTAAGTATGTTTTTAATGTCTCTTGCTCTTCATGATTCTGCTCATCACATTTCTAGCTTCTCTATTACCTGGAAAAGATCAACTTCACCACATCTAGTGGTGATCGTGTATACTTTGATGAGAATGGTGATGCTTTACCAATCTTCGATATATTGAACTGGGCGTGGCTCCCTGACGGAAGCACAAATATTCACAACGTAGGTGTGGTCAAGATGACAGCCTCCGGAGATGAAGAACTCACCCTCGATGAAGACAGAATCTTCTGGAACTTTCAACCCGCAACAGTAATTTCAGCTTTCTAAAATGTTTAATTGAGCTCATGATGTGAATGAAATTTATATTTAAACTGATTATTTTTACTTTCCTCTGCAGCCTCCTCGGTCGGTGTGCAGTGAGAGCTGTTCTCCTGGAACCCGTGTGGCCAGAAGGAAAGGAGAACCTGTCTGCTGCTACGACTGCATTGCTTGTTCTGAGGGAGAGTTCAGCAATGAGACAGGTAGGGTTACATAACGTAGCTACAGTATATGTACAGAAGGTTATAATAAGATACGTGTCTGTCCCTTTAATCTTGTACTATTTGTTAGACTCTACAGAGTGCACCAGTTGTCCAGAGGACTTCTGGTCCAGTCCCCGGCGTGACCACTGTGTCCCTAAGAGCATTGAGTTCCTGTCCTACCATGAGGCCCTGGGGATCTCCTTAACAACCATCTCATTGCTAGGAACATTTGTCTGTGCTATTGTCCTGGGGATCTTTGTTTATCATAAAGAGACGCCCATGGTCCGCGCCAACAACTCAGAACTCAGCTTCCAACTCTTGCTTTCACTCAAACTATGTTTCTTGTGCTCACTCTTGTTCATTGGTCGTCCCAGACTCTGGACTTGTCAGCTGAGGCATGCAATATTTGGGATCAGCTTTGTGCTGTGTGTCTCCTCCATCCTGGTAAAGACTATGGTGGTGCTGGCTGTGTTCAAGGCCTCCAAGCCTGGTGGTGTAGACATTATGAAGTGGTTTGGTCCTATGCAGCAGAGAGGAACAGTTCTGGCTCTTACTTCAATCCAGGCAATAATCTGCATAGTCTGGCTTGTGTCTGCCTCACCAACTCCTCATAAAAACACACACTACTATTCTGAAAAGATAGTCTATGAGTGTAATGTTGGATCAACAGTTGGTTTTGCAGTGTTACTAGGTTATATTGGCTTATTAGCACTCCTCAGTTTCCTCCTAGCATTCATGGTAAGGAATCTTCCAGACAACTTCAATGAAGCCAAGTTAATTACTTTCAGCATGTTGATCTTCTGTGCCGTGTGGATAGCCTTCATACCAGCATATATCAGTTCTCCAGGCAAATATGCAGATGTAGTGGAGGTGTTTGCTATTTTAGCATCTAGTTTGGGCATTTTGCTGGCTCTGTTTGGACCAAAGTGTTATATAATTATTTTGAAACCTGAGAGAAACACTAAGAAGTCCATCATGGGTCGAGGTGCCACCAAGTCATAGAAGCAGAAATTTCAAATTCACATTGTGTATTTTATTACAATAAGTCTATTGGATATATATATATATATATATATATATATATATATATATATATATATATATATATATATGTGTATATATGTGTGTGTATATATATAACCTTGTTTGTAATAGTCTGTTTTCTACCATATTAACGATTGCGATCCACATATCAATACGGCTTTAATTAGCTATGCGTCCGGTGCGAACCACGTATCCATATGTTTCGAGCTCTTTTTTATTGAATACTTTCATTCATCTTAATATGCGCCCGGACACTATTTAAAGCAGCACGGATCAAAGCTTTAAAGTAACGGTCACGTGATAAAAAAATAAAAATAAAAGCCCCCCCTCCTGAAAACAGGACGGCAGGGCCGCTTTACGTGTAGAAGGCAGGGTATCCAACATGGACGGGCCCATGATGATCTGTGTGACTAGCAGTATCACATTTCACCCAACACTGGCACACTCGATTCCCCCCTCCGAGGAGGACTCTTGTAATGGGGGGTTGCTGTCAGCGGTAGAGAGCACTGGCCGGGGCGGGGAGTCGGGACTCGATTGTCCCGTTGGGGGGTCACGGACAAGGATCATGTCGTCAACAAGACCTGTCACCATTAGCGAATACGGCGATCACTCGGATGGGTGATTGTAACACTTTTTTATTCATTATAATTGCAGTGATATCGACCCCGTTGTCATTTATAACGAACTAAACTTTTACACATCCTAAACCGTGGTGTTGTGTTCTGTGAAAGTTGTCATCTTGTCTTGGCTAGCTACATGCCCAGACACGTTCCCCTCCTAGCTTGCAAACCAACAGATTCATCTACATGCTAATGACAACACGTCTCACCATTACTACTATAGTTCTGAACCGAACGGTGGAATGGGCCTTTTTATAGCCTACGGATCAAGACTTTTGCTGCCCTTAACCCCCCGTTACTGCGATCGAGGCAATGAAAGCAGATCTGTGAGACTGATTCGACGAGGCGCTCGCCTTCTTCTTCTTCCATCGGGTAAGAACCATTTCGTCGATTGAGACGGGCAGATCATGACGTAAAACGATTCAAGACGCGTTGGCATTATTTATATATCTACTCGTTTTTGCATCGCATCATCGTTGCAAACGGCATACTGCTATAGATTATTTTATTTTTATAGTGATATATTGATCACTATTGATTGATTAGTTACTGTACTGAGTCTGTTGTTATATATCAGCCCATGTACAGTACATCTTAGTCTGTGTACTGGAACTTGAGATACAGTGTACTTGATATGTATTGTGTACTGCCTGTACTGTAGCCTACTTTATGGATAGGCTACGAAAGACATCTCAGCACCAGCAACGTTAGCCCTGCTGCATTAGTCATTATCATGTCACGTTTCTATGTCTCATATCTTATTGTCACGTCATTATGATCCAGACCAGCACTATATATGTTCCTGTTGTGTAATAAACTTTGTGAACCAATCAGACCAATTGTGAACCAATCAGACCAATCAGAAGGTATCCTTCAGGATTGTTTTGATCACACGGACTGTGATGCGTTCAAGGCTGCAGGAAATCTGAACGAATACACAGACACTGTCACCAGCTACATCAGAAAGTGCACAGAGGATGTTGTCCCTATGAGAAGAATTAAAATCATGCCCAACCAGAAACCATGGCTGAATGCTGAAGTACGGACAGCAACCATCAAACTGGCAAAGAGGGAATATAGCCCGAAAATGGAGTCCAAGCTTGTTACCAACAACCTGAGGCACCTATGGTGTGGACTCCAGGCTATAAGTGACTATAGGGGAAAAACAAACCAAACCCCACAAATAACACCTACCCTCCCAGATGAACTGACTGCCCCCTCCCTCACCACCACATCTGTGGGAGAACAGACCCCGCAACCCCCCTCTGACTGTCCCTTTACCATCAGTGAGGCCGACGTCCGCCACTCCTTCAGTCGGTCCAGACGGCATCCCGGGACGTGTCCTGAAAGCCTGTGCCCACCAGCTGGCGGGGGTGTTTACGGGGATATTCAACGAGTCTCTCTCCCTCAGAACTGTTCCCACCTGCTTCAAGTCCAGCACCATCATTCCCATCCCCAAACAGCAGAAAGTGACCAGTCTTAGCGACTGGCGCCCCATAGCCCTCACACCCATAGCCAGTAAGTGCCTTGAGGAACTGGTTAAGGCACAAATGTGTCCTATGCTCCCCCCCACCCTGGACCCCTTGCGGTTCGCTTACCGTGCCAACAGGAGTACGGAGGACGCCATTCCGCATGTCCTTCACACTGCCCTCTCCCACCTGGAGGGGAAGCACACTTACAAAATCGGATAGGGACTGCATTAGGTTATAAAAATATGACATTATACGTTTTCTCACCGGTACCTGAATTAGAAAGGGGCTTTTTTCGGGTTTGTCAGGGAATTGGGGAAACCTGTTACGCACAAAACTCCGTATTTGTAGATAGCGAAATAAAATTTGTCTGGGGAGATCGAACAAATTTGAAAGCTCTTGGAACGAGCCAAAAACATTATTAATGTATAAATCTTTGAATCGTTTGATTCCCAGATTGGCCCATACGGCAAATGCCCCGTCTGATATGGAAGGAGGAAAGACATGGTTATCTATTAGTGGGGCCAGGGTAGAGAAGGACTGTAGGTCAAAGTGTCATTTAAACTGATTCCAAATTTGTAAAGAAGTTTTAACCATTATATTATTTGTGTACAAGGAGGAGTTGCAGTTGGGAGGGCAATGTACCAGAGCAGCCAGAGATACAGGCCTTGAGCAAAATGTCTCCATCTCTAACCACTCTGGTGGAGGGCTAAGTGCTCCTGGATATAGCCAGAGTTGAAGCATACTGAGGTTCGCAGCCCAATAGTAGGGCCAAGGATGTAACATTTTGCACGTTTCATTTTTTTACTCAGAGATCCGTTTATCTACACATGTAATATTTTCAGGCAAGGGACCTACACATGTCTGCTACCATAAACCACTTCAAGTTATTTTTTGATGCAACAGGTCGGGAGTTATTAAACCGAACGTGGACGCTGTTTCAGTGTTACATTTGCTGCGCATATCGGATTAATTGTAACGACATGCATGATAAATGTAACACCGCTAAAAAACACCATTAAACATATCGTTTTCAGCTTAAAGCAATTATATTTCATTGAAGCAACTCCTTAGCATTGTTTTCATACCATGGATGTGATAAGAAAATGTATGGAAATATTAAATAGTATCGGGTGTACCAGTTTGGGCTTTTTTTTTTTTTTTTGGTCAGTTCAATGGGGAAATACATTGATTAAACAAACGTTTGATTGATTGAGTTGTACAATGTTATACAACTCTAAACTAATTTTAGAATACACTACACAATACAATACAATTTTAGAACATATAATATTGGCCAATATGTCAAATATGTAAATATTACTTATAATGGTATTGAATGGAAAGCGGACCATTTGTAACATGTTACAAATCGCCCACTTTTGCAAGTTTTCTTTGCCGTTGCTTACAGACCAGAATGAACGTGAATTCCGTCTAAACACGATGCAAACTAATGAAGAACATAAGCATGAAGACATCCATGTGGATTTTTATTCACCAACATCAAAGAAAATAATTGTAGCACACATAAACTGGTGTAAAATTATACGCCTTTTGAAAAAAGTCAGATTTTCGCCGATAACTCCTCGTATGATAAAGGTAAACACTTCAAACTTCCTGGGCACGTAGAGTACGTTGCTGTACACATACTGACGCGATGGCGTCATGGTGGCGTTGACCAATCAAGAGATTACAATTTACAATTTAGGCATTTAGCAGACGCTCTTAATCCAGAGCGATTTACATTAAGCAAGAACAAAAAGCATGGGAATACATCACATAAAAACATTTATCATGAAACATGCGTAAGCTAAGAAAGTAAAAGTGGAATATCTATAATGAAACTATACATATAAGCTATACATCTATACTACTATGCTATACATATGTACTATGACGTGCTATGACAATAGCACATACAATGCACTTATGCTGTCTACATAACATGCTATAAGTCTGTATCAAATGCTATCTAAGTCTGCAGAATTGCTATCTAAGGGGGTGGGGATAACGTCCATGTTACAACCGTGAAGCGTTACAACCGTGGCGGCTCTCCCCTATAATCTAACATTTGGCAAGGCCTCCCAATGGTTTTGATTTTTGTAGAAAATCCTTACAGTCTTGTTTTTTTTTTTATTCCAAATAAAGTCCAGTATTAGGCTATCAATTGTTTTAAAGTGTCTGTGGGAGAAAGATTGGTATGCACTGAAATAAATAGGAGAACTTATCAATCATCAAGCATCATACAGTGAGAATACAAGGATGGCTACGATTTGTACCACATAGCAACAGGACAAGCCACACCACAACCCCAAATCATAAAAATACATGAGATGCAAATAAATGGGAAAAAAATAACACATAATCTCAGGCAGTATTTTCCAATCTATTGCCTAGGCAAGACCAGGAAGGAGAAGGGAATGGATGATACGGGCTATGGATTCCCTGTTAAGATGGGTACACTGTGTTCTGAGTAGAAAGTGAGATAAAAACTTTTGATGAGAAATGGAACACAGGGCTTGTCCTCAGTGAAGGGTGTCTTTCACACTACGAGGCTAGGCCTGCCTTCCCTGATCCATCCTATAGGAGAAAATCCCTTGACGTCTCCTCATTTTCAATTTGATAAAAAATGGGAAAGCATTTTAGATTATCCGCAAAACAAGGCATTATTTGGCTCCATTAAATAAAATAATTAACGTACATAGAATATGTACGTTATATATATCACAATGTTTAAATATTCACGATTCACAAGTCCACAATTGAGAATGCACGTTGAGCATCTTGTTTTCATCATGAGCCCTATAGCGTCTTCTCTTTTAAAATATATAGCTGTAATCTATTATAACATTTGTAAAGTTGTCACGTGGCGTGTGCCCATCTGCGCACCAGCCAATGAAAAGATGTGCCCATCTGCGCACCAGCCAATGAAAAGATGTGCCCATCATAAAATGCCGTCACTAGCTCTCAGCCCCTCCCCCTTTGCCTGCTGCGAGCCTGCAGCCCTGCAATCTGATCTCCCTCTCTCCGAGTACATCTTCGCGGAAGGAGGAATAGTCGGCTCACCATTTTGCTTATTCCTTCTAAATCTCTGTATATTAAACATAGCTCACTCAGCGAATGTCTTACTTACATCAACATTGTTCTTCGACAATAGCTGTTTTTTGCCTAAGTAAAACGATTACACTGTTCGCAACTTTGCATTGGCTATTTCGCTACTGCCGACTGCCGAGTACTTTGGATTGCACACACACACATACACACACACGCACGCCGGTAAGCGACCCCCACACACACACACACACACACACACACACAACACTACCCCGTCCCCGCATCTCTCTCTCTCTCTTTCTCTCGGCACGCAACACACACAGGAATTGGGCTAATATAGGAATAAATATCGGGGTCTCACTGCACAGAGCCTCTGGGTCTGCAGCGGCCAGGAGGCGGTGTGTGTGTGTGTGTGTGCGTGCGTGCGTGCGTGCGTGCGTGCGTGCGTGCGTGCGTGTGTGCGCGCGCGCGTGTGTGAGAGGGACGGTAAACAGTCAGACAGCAACACGTTACATTTCTACTTCTACTAAAGAAAGAGGCAGCGATGGAGCCATAAGTCCATATCCATAAATTCGGGGACATAAATTGCACAAAACACTGTTAAACATGACGGCAGCAGCAGCCGCCTGCATCCTCCTAGCTGTTGTGTGCTAAGCTAAATTATCATACGGAACCACAACAGACAGTCAAGGCTTTCACCAGGGTTGCCACATTGACTGAGAGGGAAACAAGCAACCAGGTCTATGAAAATGTTAACAGGCCAGATCAAGTCAGAAAATAAATCTAGAATAAGCAACAATATTGCTGACTGTCAAACATCATTGTCCAATGTTGTTTTAGAGCAGTGGTTCTCAAACATTTTCATGTCATGGACCACTAATATTATCTCTATATATATATATTTTTTTTTTAAATTATATCTATTCTTACAATTGTAAAGTTGTCATGTGGCGAAAAAGATGTGATCACACTGGTATATATACAGTATATACACACACCGTATATCTAGGTGTGCCCCGAGATTTTTAGCCTATGAAAAGTGTGCCCTGGGACAAAACAGGTTGAGAAACACTGGCCTACAGCGATTTACCCACGGAATCCATATATATATATATATATATATATATATATATATATATATATATATATATATATATATAATCATCTATACTACACTAATAAGGACACATAATAATAACTAATAACCCATCCGTTACTACATGTGGAGTCAACTCCCGCAATTGCCTTCTTCCCATTCAGGGGGGTGCCTGGCCCGGAGGATGACCCAGATGTGCTTTCCATCCATGCAACAGATCTGCGCTCTACGTGGAGTCCGCTCCGGACGTCGCTGCTAGTGAGAGACTGGTGTCGCACGTGTTATCGGCAGCTAAACTATTGGATATGACACTTACAGCCCCGAAGTCCGCCTCTTCGGCGGGTGTCTTCAGTGCGGTGTCCCAGGCTCGCTCGTCCCCCACTGTTCTGGAAGCAGAGGGGTATTCCGGGATGCTAATGACTAATTGGGGGAAGCCTAATAGTGACTCCCTATTTAATGCTGGGTGCAGGGGCCTGGCAAAGATGGCTTATCCTCCCGAGTCCGGCTTGGGAGACATGCCACCGGTCGAGCAGGGCATGGCCGCATTGACCGATCTTGGCCCTGACAGTTACCACTGTCCCACGTTGCCCCAGTAAGCAGTGCGAGAAGACTGATCGTCTGGTGTGTCGCACATACAATTCAGCAACCCGTGCAGCTCGCTCGGGGAATGCATTGGTCCTCCTCTTGGCTGCTCTAAGTAAGACAATAGGGGCGGAGGACACAGACTCCCGGTCCCTGGTAGATGCCGCGGTGTTAGCTCATTCTCAGCTCACACGGGACATTGGCGCCACCATGTCGTCAGCCATGTTGGCTCGTCGTCAGGTCTGGCTGGCTCAGATGTGTCTCCCTGAGAACATCAAGAAAGAGCTACGGGAGAAAGCAGTTGTGCCTGGTCATGTGTTCCATCCAGACTTCCAGGACACGCTGGACAGAACAGAACGCTGTGCTCAGACACGGGAGAGCGTTCGGCGTGGGGGCGTGGCAGGCACCAGGAGGAGGCGTTTCGGGCCCCCAGTTCGAGCCACTAACAGAGGTGGCCCTCAAGGGCGTCGCCCCCGCAAGGGCACACGGCGCCAAGGGGGCTCTGCATGAGAGTTCGGGGCCGGCCGTCGAACGTCTCTCCCCGCTTTGCTTGGACAGCTGGGTAGAGCATACATCAGACCCCTGGGTACTGGAGACAGTCGCCAGAGGCTACAAACTCCAATTTCGACGGCGTCCCCCCCCCCCTTTTCAAGGGTCCGTATGACTCTGGTCAGGGACCCTGTCCAAGCACGTGCGCTGGTAGAGGAGGTTTCCACCCTGCTGCAGAAAGGCTCAATTACAAAGGTGAGTTCAACCGAGCAGAAAGCAGGTTTTTTCTAGTGCCAAAAAAGGACGGCGGGTATCGGCCCATCCTCGATCTCAGGTGGCTAAACCGGTACATGAAGTTCCTACCTTTCAAGATGTTACATACAAAACACATACAGTCCATCGGCCAGGGAGAGTGGTTCGCCACTCTCGACCGGAAAGATGCATACTTCCATGTTCGCATTTTGGGTTTCCGAGTGAACTGAAAGAAAAGCAACCTCGAACCCAGGCAACAGACAGGTTTTCTCGGCCTGTGTCTCAATTCAGTGACCATGGTGGTCTCTCTGTCCCCGGAGAGGGTTCTACGGATCCAAACACTCCTACGCTACCGTTTCGGCACGCATGTCGGGATGGTTCGGGTCCAGCGGCTGTTAAGGATGATCGCATCCGCCACAGCAGTCGTCCCACTCGGCCTGCTCAGGGCCAGACTGCTCCAGAGGTGGCTGAATTCGTTCAGCCCCGATCCCAAGCGGGACCGGCATGTGAAGCTGGTGGTGACAAGGTCTTGCCTTCACGCCCTACGGCCGTGGAAGGACGGCATGATGCTGACACGTGGGGACGACAGATGCCTCCCAGACCGGCTGGGGAGCCGTATGGGAAGGCAGGACAGCGAGGGGTCACTGGGCGCTTCCCTGGACGTCTGAACACATCAATGTGTTGGAGCTGAGGGCTGTTCATCTCGGCCTCAGGGCTCTCCTCCCCTTTATCCGCGACAAGCATGTCCTGGGGAGATCAGACAACACTTCAGCGGTCTATCATATAAATCACCAGGGCGGCACAAAGTCACTTCGTTGCCTACAGGTGGCTCAGGATCTGTTGTGGTGGGCCGCGCCTCGCTTGGCCTCCCTCAGGGCAATCTATGTGCCGGGAGTGGTGAACACTGCAGCAGACCTTCTGTCCAGGTCCGGCCCCCTCTCCGGCGAGTGGAGACTTCACCCACAGGTGATCTCACAGATATGGACCCGCTTCGGCTGGGCCCGAGCAGACCTGTTCGCCTCTCGAGAGAATGCTCACTGCGAGCTATGGTTCTCCCTGACGGGTCAGGGGGGCCCCTTGGGCCTGGATGCTCTGTCAGGAGAGTGGCCAGACGGCTTGTTATACGCTTTCCCTCCACTCCCCCTGATTCTTCAGGTATTGCATCGGGTGAGGCGGGGTTGTTACAGAATTCAGTTGATTGCACCCCAATAGACAGGGAGACATTTCCAGACCTCCTTCAGCTGTTTCAGGGGTCTCCATGGCCGCTGCCGGCCAGAGCAGACCTCTTGTCCCAGGCAGAGGGTCAGATTTGGCACCCCAAGCCGGGGACTCTGCAGCTCTGGGCCTGGCCTCTTCTGAGCCCCTCCCTCAGGGGCTAGATGAGGCCGTCCTTGACACAATGCGTAACGCCAGGGCACCTTCCACCCGTGCCTGTTACGACCACAAGTGGAAGTGCTTCTCTGCCTGGTGTGCTGCCCAGCAGGCGAATCCTGTCACCTGCAACGTATCCCTAGTTTTAAGTTTTCTCCAGTCCCTCTTGGATGCTGGCAGAGCAGCCAGCACCTTAAGGGTGTATTCCGCCGCTATTTCGCTCCGGCATGAGGAGGTTGATGGGCTACCAGTTGGTAGGCATATTTTTGTCACTCAGTTCATGGCTGGTGTCAAGCGGCTACGCCCCGGACGGGCCTTGAGGGCCCCTGCTTGGGATCTCCCTCTGGTACTGCGGTCCTTGATGGGAGCCCCGTATGAGCCGATGGATCAGTCCGATCTGAAATCCCTCTCTCGTAAGACGGCACTTTTTTTTGCGCTTTCCTCTGCCAAACGCGTTGGTGAGCTGCAGGCCTTGTCAGTCAGCCAAGACTGCATGAGGTGGAAACCCGATGGCACAGGGGTGTCGCTGTGGCCTAACCCGGCATTTCTGCCCAAGGTAATTACGCTGCAGACGGTGAACCGAGTGCTGGAAATTACGGCATTGCGTTCTGCTCTGGGCTCCCAGGAAACTGTGGAGGGCCTTTCTACGTTGTGTCCAGTCCGAGCACTTTGTGCTTATGTGGATCGCACACTGGCCATACGAGGCACAGGCACGCAGCTGTTTGTCTGCTATGGGGTCAGGAGGTTGGCCCCTTGTCCAAGCAACGGTTGTCGCATTGGCTTGTGGACACAATCTCGGCGGCCTATGTTGATCTAGGCCAGCCGGTCCCTGAGAATGTGGTGGCCCACTCCCCAAGGGGGGTGGCCACTTCTTGGGCTGCACTAAGAGGAGTGTCCATGGAGGACATTTGTGCAGCGGCTTCATGGATGGGGCTGAGTACCCCGTTCCTCGCGACCCGGTTGGTATAAGTCATCCGTTGTTATAACCGTAGTGACGGTCAGAGTGAGGTCGATATAGATCGTAAGTTATGTCTATAACTATGGATCTATGAGACCTGATCTATCTCCTGTCGCTCGGAACGTTATGAGGCGTTCGAGGCTGGAGGCGGAGCCGGCCGCATCGGCCATAACTTATACGGTGAGACCGCCTCCTACGGGTCATGTGGGCATGACAATTTTGATTGATCTCGAGAAGAGGAAGATGAGGGCATCATTCGTTGTTATGACCGTAGTGACGGTCATCGTTCGGTCTCATAGATCCATAGTTATAGACATAACTTACGTTATAAGCCAAAAGGTAAAGTGGGCTGTTATAGCGCCACCATGAGGCCGACCAATAACATTTTAGTGTTAAATAACTTTAGTGATAATTATGAATTTATCCTCCAAGTTTTGTAACTATAGTGATTACAGTCTCAGAGGAAAAAATACTTGAATGTAATTTTTGCATTTTCCCATTCAGAAATTTTAATTCACTAATTCATATCAATTAAACTATACAACATTTCTCTTAACAAAGTACAAGCACACGATTCCCGATTTTTCCGGTCAATTTGACATATGGCACAAGTGCGTACAGTCAAAACTGTGGGAGGTATAATGCGGAGGTATAAAAATAACATATTTAATCCATTCTACTCACTAATTCTGCCGCGTCTGCTGCATTGAGGTGCACAATTCTCTAGACACACAGTTGTGTCACAGTGGATAAACACCTGGAACAAAACAGGACAAAATAATTGCAATGGGAGATCGGATAAAATAATCCCCTGTTTTATTTATTTTTACTAACTGATTGTCTCTCATACCTTCTCCTGCATCTGGATCATGGTTGTGTCATCCACAAAAGTGAACATCTTGAAAGCAAAACGACTGTGGTGTGACGGGAACTCAACATAGGAACCCGTCGGCACGAGTTTTGTAACGTAATGGTCGTTACGTGACGGGCACCTGGAGGATGAAGAAGAAGGAACCAATTAAGTATAACACAAATATTTCCCGGTTCACATGTAAGAAACGGTCATAGTTTTTAACCACTCCTACAACCAGCAATGTGTGAGCACGAGTGGTGTGCGCATGCATGAAATTGGAATGAGAGAAGTATGTGACATGGCTGCCACCTGCTGGACGCAAATCCAACTTCTGACTGTCTAGGTTCGCTAAAGAAG
Organism: Protomyctophum bolini; assembly: GCF_963924005.1. Classification (NCBI taxonomy): domain Eukaryota; kingdom Metazoa; phylum Chordata; class Actinopteri; order Myctophiformes; family Myctophidae; genus Protomyctophum; species Protomyctophum bolini. Next base: position 34,877,642 of record NC_137882.1, read on the forward strand.
GAAAGGCCGAGCCAAAATAATAATGAAAAAATAGTTCTCAGCGACGCGGATTGATATCCATAATAAAGCTAATCTGACGGAGCAGAGAGAGAGAGAGGAGGGGGGGAGAGAGGGTAGTTGCACCACTCGGTTCACACAGGTGTGATTTTTACCCATCAACAAGCAGGTCCCACTGAGGAAGACTACGTGGGTCTTCATTAGCGGTTGCCCAGCAGTGTCCAAGAGTCAAGAAGAGGTTGGGGTATCCAGCATTTGAACATCAATATACACAGCATCTCTCAGGACCTTTGTGACAGGGTATTCGTATTCTGTGTAGAAGGAGGTGTACACCACCTGTTCTGCTCCACAAATAGGCATGATTAGATAATCATTATAGACAAGTGGTTCCCACACCTTTTTGCCCCTGACCCAAAAGAGAAATTAGACATTCCCATGCAGACCCAAATGAGTTAAAATAGCAGATCTACAAGCTCCCAACCCATCGCTTCGCACCACGTTGTGAGCTTGTAGATCGCTGTTGTAACTACCCCTTAAATATTTATTTAGTAAATTATGGAATTTCTGAGATTTTTCTTTTATTTATATTCAAGAAATTACTTTAAAAAATATATTTTTATTTGGTTTTAATTCATAAAAACTTTTTTGGGAATGTTTAAAAATTATAATAATTAAAAACAAAATGTAGGAAATAAAAAAATATGGGCCCCATAAAAAAGTGTCCACGACCCACAAATGAGTCCCGAACCACTGACCCACAGTGTATTAAACACTGACTGGTGTGGTGACAGACAGAAAGTGCAAAAACAAACTAGCGAAGAAAATAAAAGGCTTCTTCTTCCCACTAACCTTCGTTACATCCCTTTACAACACACTGTCCATTGGCCAGTCTGAGCTCCACATTCATAGTTCCATTTGAAAAGAAAGATTCAAATTCAACTTCATATTCTTCGACGACCAGAGCCTCAATGGAAGAAGCAATGTATTTACATTGAACAACGAGCCTGAGAAGAAGAAAGGGAACAGCATGGTCAGAGTTATTGTTACATTTTGTAGATTCAATTAATTTATATTAGTATTTGTTGGAACTAACGCCCTTACATTAAGTTACTTTACATAACGAAACTACTTTTTGCTGTAACTTGCAATGTAACTCTTTACATTTTCCCATTCAGTAACGCCATTATAGTTACTGTGATTTCAAAGGGTGAGTTAGTACTTGCGTAATGTAATCCAAAAGAACTGTATCCTTCTTCTGCAAGTGCGGAGTCTGTCATGTAAACTGACATGATGCGCTGCCGCTGAGTGCGCTCCCAGAGTGAAACACATTCCACATGAGAAAGAGAAAGTATGGCTTCCACAGGGCATAATGTCATAATGTCATAATAATAATGATGATGATTGGTCAACATAGCGTAAATACTTCAGGCCTGTCTGTGCATGGGCAGGGTTACGGTATCAGTATTATATCAATATCATTAGACTGGATATGGTCTGTGATTTTGGATATAGTAAAGTAACTAGTTACTTTCATAATTTAGTAACTAGTAAAGTAATTAGTTACTTTTTCAGACTAGTAACTATAACTAATTACTTTTTTAAAGTAACTTGAACAACACTAATGCCTGGGTCAAATTGTGATAACAAATAATTAAACCTTTGTTCTTTCAGCATTGGAGTTGTAGGTGGGACTCACAGTGCAAGTAAAAGAGTGCCATAGTGTCCAAGTCCAATCCAATCCAACTTTATTCATAAAGCACATTTAAAAACGACAGAGTTGACCAAAGTGCTGGTAATACCTGAACACCCCGGTTATACATTTAGCTGTGAATAACAACCTAACTTAGCAAGTCAAGCTTATCTGTCAGAATTATATTAGGTCTTCCAGGCAGTTTAAACAATTACTATCATTTCACCCACTTCTGGTTGGAGATCCGTCACACATCTAATAGAGCAAGAAGACATAATCACCTACTCAGAAGTACTGTCCCTGGTGATAGATCCACGGGGTCCAACTGCCACTTCGTATGACGATGTCATCCTATTCTCATAGGTTATAACACCAGGTTCTTCCTATAATAAGTCAATATAATATATTCACTTATCATTGCTGCAAAAGAAAACAAAATATTTCACCTTTCAAGTCAACTGTAAATCAAGCTTAGGGCCTACCGTCATGACGGTTCCACAGGCAGCGACAGGGAACTGGTAGATGGCAAAGGCTGAGCTGACAGCCACAGCCTGGCAGCCTTGTTCTTCACCAAGAAGACTAATGGAGCCAGTGTCAATCTCTAGCAGAGTGGCATCTCTGGCCACCACCAAAATGAACTGGGCATCCTTGGTGCACTGTAGAGTCACTGGTAAAAAAAGTAAAAGAAGGAAAAAAGAAAAACTAAACAAGGGGGTTTCTTCATTTCTGAAAATTCAACACTAAAATCTTAACAGACCTATGATTCAAAACAGTGCCAATTTTGTTTACACAAATAATAATAATAATAATGTAAAAATACATTCTGGATGTGACACTTAAAAGCCGAAATACCTCAGTTGGGAGAGCGTTAGACTGAAGATCTAAAAGTCCCTGGTTCAATCCCGGGTTTCGGCAGGTGAAATGAGGTACAGAAAACAGTATGACTCCAAGGCTGATCTCACTGGGGGAAAAGCTGTATGAGTTTATTTGTTTAACAAGTAACAGTCAATGTTAAAATACATTCTGGATGTGACACTTGCAAGCCGAAATAGCTCAGTTGGGAGAGCGTTAGACTGAAGATCTAAATGTCCCTGGTTCGATCCCGGGTTTCGGCAGGTGAACTGAGGTACAGAAAACCGTATGGCCCACAGGCTGATCTCACTGGGGGAAAAACTTTATCAGTTCATTTGTTTAAGAAGTAACAAGTAACAGTCAATGTTAAAATACATTCTGGATGTGACACTTGCAAGCCGAAATAGCTCAGTTGGGAGAGCGTTAGACTGAAGATCTAAATGTCCCTGGTTCGATCCCGGGTTTCGGCAGGTGAAATGAGGTACAGAAAACCCTATGACTCCAAGGCTGATCTGACTAGGGGAAAAGCTGTACGGGTTTATTTGTTTAATAAGTAACAATCAATGTTAAAATACATTCTGGATGCGACTCTTGCAAGCCGAAATAGCTCAGTTGGGAGAGCGTTAGACTGAAGATCTAAATGTCCCTGGTTCGATCCCGGGTTTCGGCAGGTGAACTGAGGTACAGAAAACCGTATGGCTCACTGGGGGAAAAACTGTATCAGTTCATTTGTTTAAGAAGTAACAAGTAACAGTCAATGTTAAAATACATTCTGGATGTGACACTTGCAAGCCGAAATAGCTCAGTTGGGAGAGCGTTAGACTGAAGATCTAAATGTCCCTGGTTCGATCCCGGGTTTCGGCAGGTGAAATGAGGTACAGAAAACCGTATGACTCCAAGGCTGATCTCACTGGGGGAAAAGCTGTATGAGTTTATTTGTTTAACAAGTAACAGTCAATGTTAAAATACATTCTGGATGTGACACTTTCAAGCCGAAATAGCTCAGTTGGGAGAGCGTTAGACTGAAGATCTAAATGTCCCTGGTTCGATCCCGGGTTTCGGCAGGTGAACTGAGGTACAGAAAACCGTATGGCTCACTGGGGGAAAAACTGTATCAGTTCATTTGTTTAAGAAATAACAAGTAACAGTCAATGTTAAAATACATTCTGGATGTGACACTTGCAAGCCGAAATAGCTCAGTTGGGAGAGCGTTAGACTGAAGATCTAAATGTCCCTGGTTCGATCCCGGGTTTCGGCAGGTGAAATGAGGTACAGAAAACAGTATCACTCCAAGTCTCATCTCACTGGGGAAAAAACTGTATCAGTTCATTTGTTTAAGAAGTAACAGTCAATGTTAAAATACATTCTGGATGTGACACTTGCAAGCCGAAATAGCTCAGTTGGGAGAGCGTTAGACTGAAGATCTAAATGTCCCTGGTTCGATCCCGGGTTTCGGCAGGTGAACTGAGGTACAGAAAACCGTATGGCCCACAGCCTGATCTCACTGGGGGAAAACCTGTATGAGTTTATTTGTTTAACAAGTAACAGTCAATGTTAAAATACATTCTGGATGTGACACTTGCAAGCCGAAATAGCTCAGTTGGGAGAGCGTTAGACTGAAGATCTAAATGTCCCTGGTTCGATCCCGGGTTTCGGCAGGTGAACTGAGGTAAAGAAAACCGTATGGCCCACAGGCTGATCTCACTGGGGGAAAAACTTTATCAGTTCATTTGTTTAAGAAGTAAAAAGTAACAGTCAATGTTAAAATACATTCTGGATGTGACACTTGCAAGCCGAAATAGCTCAGTTGGGAGAGCGTTAGACTGAAGATCTAAATGTCCCTGGTTCGATCCCGGGTTTCGGCAGGTGAACTGAGGTACAGAAAACCGTATGGCCCACAGGCTGATCTCACTGGGGGAAAAACTGTATCAGTTCATTTGTTTAAGAAGTAACAAGTAACAGTCAATGTTAAAATACATTCTGGATGTGACACTTGCAAGCCGAAATAGCTCAGTTGGGAGAGCGTTAGACTGAAGATCTAAATGTCCCTGGTTCGATCCCGGGTTTCGGCAGGTGAAATGAGGTACAGAAAACCCTATGACTCCAAGGCTGATCTGACTAGGGTAAAAGCTGTACGGGTTTATTTGTTTAATAAGTAACAATCAATGTTAAAATACATTCTGGATGCGACTCTTGCAAGCCGAAATAGCTCAGTTGGGAGAGCGTTAGACTGAAGATCTAAATCTCCCTTGTTCGATCCCGGGTTTCGACATGTGAACTGAGGTACAGAAAACCGTATGGCCCACAGGCTGATCTCACTGGGGGAAAAACTGTATCAGTTCATTTGTTTAAGAAGTAACAAGTAACAGTCAATGTTAAAATACATTCTGGATGTGACATATGCAAGCCGAAATAGCTCAGTTGGGAGAGCGTTAGACTGAAGATCTAAATGTCCCTGGTTCGATCCCGGGTTTCGGCAGGTGAAATGATGTACAGAAAACCGTATGACTCCAAGGCTGATCTCACTGGGGGAAAAGCTGTATGAGTTTATTTGTTTAACAAGTAACAGTCAATGTTAAAATACATTCTGGATGTGACACTTTCAAGCCGAAATAGCTCAGTTGGGAGAGCGTTAGACTGAAGATCTAAATGTCCCTGGTTCGATCCCGGGTTTCGGCAGGTGAACTGAGGTACAGAAAACCGTATGGCTCACTGGGGGAAAAACTGTATCAGTTCATTTGTTTAAGAAGTAACAAGTAACAGTCAATGTTAAAATACATTCTGGATGTGACACTTGCAAGCCGAAATAGCTCAGTTGGGAGAGCGTTAGACTGAAGATCTAAATGTCCCTGGTTCGATCCCGGGTTTCGGCAGGTGAAATGAGGTACAGAAAACCGTATGACTCCAAGTCTCATCTCACTGGGGAAAAAACTGTATCAGTTCATTTGTTTAAGAAGTAACAGTCAATGTTAAAATACATTCTGGATGTGACACTTGCAAGCCGAAATAGCTCAGTTGGGAGAGCGTTAGACTGAAGATCTAAATGTCCCTGGTTCGATCCCGGGTTTCGGCAGGTGAACTGAGGTACAGAAAACCGTATGGCCCACAGGCTGATCTCACTGGGGGAAAAACTGTATCAGTTCATTTGTTTAAGAAGTAACAAGTAACAGTCAATGTTAAAATACATTCTGGATGTGAGACTTGCAAGCCGAAATAGCTCAGTTGGGAGAGCGTTAGACTGAAGATCTAAATGTCCCTGGTTCGATCCCGGGTTTCGGCAGGTGAAATGAGGTACAGAAAACCCTATGACTCCAAGGCTGATCTGACTAGGGGAAAAGCTGTACGGGTTTATTTGTTTAATAAGTAACAATCAATGTTAAAATACATTCTGGATGCGACTCTTGCAAGCCGAAATAGCTCAGTTGGGAGAGCGTTAGACTGAAGATCTAAATGTCCCTGGTTCGATCCCGGGTTTCGGCAGGTGAACTGAGGTACAGAAAACCGTATGGCTCACTGGGGGAAAAACTGTATCAGTTCATTTGTTTAAGAAGTAACAAGTAACAGTCAATGTTAAAATACATTCTGGATGTGACACTTGCAAGCCGAAATAGCTATGTTGGGAGAGCGTTACACTGAAGATCTAAATGTCCCTGGTTCGATCCCGGGTTTCGGCAGGTGAAATGAGGTACAGAAAACCCTATGACTCCAAGGCTGATCTGACTAGGGTAAAAGCTGTACGGGTTTATTTGTTTAATAAGTAACAATCAATGTTAAAATACATTCTGGATGCGACTCTTGCAAGCCGAAATAGCTCAGTTGGGAGAGCGTTAGACTGAAGATCTAAATCTCCCTTGTTCGATCCCGGGTTTCGGCATGTGAACTGAGGTACAGAAAACCGTATGGCCCACAGGCTGATCTCACTGGGGGAAAAACTGTATCAGTTCATTTGTTTAACAAGTAACAGTCAATGTTAAAATACATTCTGGATGTGACATATGCAAGCCGAAATAGCTCTACCCAGCCCCTGAAAGACTGTAAGGGGCTTCATTAACTGACCATTCACGGGGCTTCGAGCTTCATTAACTGACGAATCACAGGAGGGGGCTTCATTAATCCACCATTCACTGCGCTCCAGGCTTCATTAACTGACCAATGACGGAAGCTGGGGAAGATCCCGGCTTCTTTAACTGGCCAATGGCATGACTTGACGCAAGTTCACGGCAGCCATCTTGCTTTTAATTTACATGGGCGAGTGGACATTTAATGCAAATAAATTAATTATAGGTCCAGCAAGCAAATCGTGATGGTCTGTTTGTGCTCAATGGGTCACAATAACAATCCGATCTTAGGTGTTGTGTTTTGTATGACATCTTGGCCAGTAGTTTTATATCTATCTCAGCTTTTGCCTGATAGCACAAATGCTAACAATGGCGACCACAACGTTAGCAGCATTTGATGACAGGTTAGTGGTTACCATAGCAACGTACAGTGTGCGCAGACTTAACGTGAGTTGTTTACCACAGAAACACACGATGTAACATTATAAACTCATGTAACCTTGTGTGTCTAGATTGCCCGTTTTTTATTTGACCAAGGCAGACCATGCTAACGGTGTTAGCGCGTTAGCATCACACAGTTTACATGCTCAGTGTTGCATTACTAGAATACTTTCAAACATGACAATCCAAACGTTTTTAATGTGAGATGTTCTGGTGAGTTGGTGATCACAGAGGATTGTGTATTATATCAACCTGGGATTTTTATAATAGGCTATAAATTGTGTGCCATCTCTTACAGGCTGTCCATGCTAGACAAATAGCCTATAATAATCAAATCTAGAAGCTTGTAGATTGGCTATTTTCACATAGCAGATTTGGTCTATTAACACGTTATTTTTTTTGTTCCACCCTGCCTGTAATAGTTCACCCAACACTGTGAGCTTGTAGATCGGTTATTTTCACATAGCTCTGATGTAGGCTATATATAATGTGTATATTTATTTTGGGGACCACTTGGAACTGACTTAAGGACCCATGGGGGTCCCCTGACCCCAATCAAATTTTCAATGACTCATAGCCATTAATGACAGGTGCATGGGACATTCACCTAGATAATGGCAAACTAGGCAACATTTTATAATGGGTAAAATGAGTTTGATGCTGTATATAGGCCAAATGCTACAACAGTTAGAAATGTATTGCTCCTATGCTCTGTAGAAGATAGGGCAGATCAATTTGGTTCCATTTGTATACTCTTACTTGTATTAATAATAACATGTTTCATATATTTTATATTGCACAGTATTTTTGCACACTTTGCATGTTTGTACAACAATGCACATTTACTTGTGTTAAACCTGAAAATAAATGTTTAAAAGAATGTTATTACATCGTTGTGTTGAATTTTGTTCCAGGGCTTAGTTATGTATTGGTTAATAAGTAGTGATGCATGCTTTAAACTTGGGTTTTACAAAATGGGACTTTAAAAACTGAAGAAATTATCAAACATTATGTGCTGGAAGGGCTTGTCAGTTCCTTAAAGCAGGAAGCAAGGTGTTTATGCAAAGACAGCAGATATCGCTATAACTATTATGTGAGCATGCTGATTAATATCAACGTTCAGTAAACGCATACTTGACTCCCTGCAGTGAAAAATAATTTGGTTGACTGTAGCAGTTACTCGAAATCACTCTGAATCCAATGCTAAAGGTTTGCCATTCACTGCTGTCATAAGTCTACTCAATATCGTTTTGTTTTAAGCGGGGCTTGAACCGGTGACACTGGGACCCCGAGCTTGGATCCGTACTTCCCCTTCCTAGAAGCTAGTTTTAACATTTCAGTGCTTTTTGAAAATATTCTGATACATTATCGCTTGCAGCAGGATTGTACATGAAGCCGAGTTAGAATTGCACCCTTTCCCTTCCTTTTTTCTCTCCTTTTCTCTCCTTTTCTCTTCTTTCTTCTCTTTTTCTTCTCCCCCCTTCTTCCCCCTCCATTTTTCTTCTTCCCCCCCTCTTACAGTCTAATGTTCCCCAGCTTTAGCTCAGTTGGGAGAGCGTTAGACTGAAGATCTAAATGTCCCTGGTTCGATCCCGGGTTTCGGCAGGTGAAATGAGGTACAGAAAACCGTATGACTCCAAGGCTGATCTCAATGGGGGAAAAGCTGTATGAGTTTATTTGTTTAACAAGTAACAGTCAATGTTAAAATACATTCTGGATGTGACACTTTCAAGCCGAAATAGCTCAGTTGGGAGAGCGTTAGACTGAAGATCTAAATGTCCCTGGTTCGATCCCGGGTTTCAGCAGGTGAACTGAGGTACAGAAAACAGTATGACTCCAAGGCTGATCTCAATGGGGGAAAAGCTGTATGAGTTTATTTGTTTAACAAGTAACAGTCAATGTTAAAATACATTCTGGATGTGACACTTTCAAGCCGAAATAGCTCAGTTGGGAGAGCGTTAGACTGAAGATCTAAATGTCCCTGGTTCGATCCCGGGTTTCAGCAGGTGAACTGAGGTACAGAAAACAGTATGGCTCACTGGGGGAAAAACTGTATCAGTTCATTTGTTTAACAAGTAACAGTCAATGTTAAAATACATTCTGGATGTGACACTTGCAAGCCGAAATAGCTCAGTTCGGAGAGCGTTAGACTGAAGATCTAAATGTCCCTGGTTCGATCCCGGGTTTCGGCAGGTGAAATGAGGTACAGAAAACCGTATGACTCCAAGTCTCATCTCACTGGGGAAAAAACTGTATCAGTTCATTTGTTTAAGAAGTAACAGTCAATGTTAAAATACATTCTGGATGTGACACTTGCAAGCCGAAATAGCTCAGTTGGGAGAGCGTTAGACTGAAGATCTAAATGTCCCTGGTTCGATCCCGGGTTTCAGCAGGTGAACTGAGGTACAGAAAACAGTATGACTCCAAGGCTGATCTCAATGGGGGAAAAGCTGTATGAGTTTATTTGTTTAACAAGTAACAGTCAATGTTAAAATACATTCTGGATGTGACACTTTCAAGCCGAAATAGCTCAGTTGGGAGAGCGTTAGACTGAAGATCTAAATGTCCCTGGTTCGATCCCGGGTTTCAGCAGGTGAACTGAGGTACAGAAAACAGTATGGCTCACTGGGGGAAAAACTGTATCAGTTCATTTGTTTAACAAGTAACAGTCAATGTTAAAATACATTCTGGATGTGACACTTGCAAGCCGAAATAGCTCAGTTCGGAGAGCGTTAGACTGAAGATCTAAATGTCCCTGGTTCGATCCCGGGTTTCGGCAGGTGAAATGAGGTACAGAAAACCGTATGACTCCAAGTCTCATCTCACTGGGGAAAAAACTGTATCAGTTCATTTGTTTAAGAAGTAACAGTCAATGTTAAAATACATTCTGGATGTGACACTTGCAAGCCGAAATAGCTCAGTTGGGAGAGCGTTAGACTGAAGATCTAAATGTCCCTGGTTCGATCCCGGGTTTCGGCAGGTGAACTGAGGTACAGAAAACCGTATGGCCCACAGGCTGATCTCACTGGGGGAAAAACTGTATCAGTTCATTTGTTTAAGAAGTAACAAGTAACAGTCAATGTTAAAATACATTCTGGATGTGACACTTGCAAGCCGAAATAGCTCAGTTGGGAGAGCGTTAGACTGAAGATCTAAATGTCCCTGGTTCGATCCCGGGTTTCGGCAGGTGAAATGAGGTACAGAAAACCCTATGACTCCAAGGCTGATCTGACTAGGGGAAAAGCTGTACGGGTTTATTTGTTTAATAAGTAACAATCAATGTTAAAATACATTCTGGATGTGACACTTGCAAGCCGAAATAGCTCAGTTCGGAGAGCGTTAGACTGAAGATCTAAATGTCCCTGGTTCGATCCCGGGTTTCGGCAGGTGAAATGAGGTACAGAAAACCGTATGACTCCAAGTCTCATCTCACTGGGGAAAAAACTGTATCAGTTCATTTGTTTAAGAAGTAACAGTCAATGTTAAAATACATTCTGGATGTGACACTTGCAAGCCGAAATAGCTCAGTTGGGAGAGCGTTAGACTGAAGATCTAAATGTCCCTGGTTCGATCCCGGGTTTCGGCAGGTGAACTGAGGTACAGAAAACCGTATGGCCCACAGGCTGATCTCACTGGGGGAAAAACTGTATCAGTTCATTTGTTTAAGAAGTAACAAGTAACAGTCAATGTTAAAATACATTCTGGATGTGACACTTGCAAGCCGAAATAGCTCAGTTGGGAGAGCGTTAGACTGAAGATCTAAATGTCCCTGGTTCGATCCCGGGTTTCGGCAGGTGAAATGAGGTACAGAAAACCCTATGACTCCAAGGCTGATCTGACTAGGGGAAAAGCTGTACGGGTTTATTTGTTTAATAAGTAACAATCAATGTTAAAATACATTCTGGATGTGACACTTAAAAGCCGAAATACCTCAGTTGGGAGAGCGTTAGACTGAAGATCTAAAAGTCCCTGGTTCAATCCCGGGTTTCGGCAGGTGAAATGAGGTACAGAAAACAGTATGACTCCAAGGCTGATCTCACTGGGGGAAAAGCTGTATGAGTTTATTTGTTTAACAAGTAACAGTCAATGTTAAAATACATTCTGGATGTGACACTTGCAAGCCGAAATAGCTCAGTTGGGAGAGCGTTAGACTGAAGATCTAAATGTCCCTGGTTCGATCCCGGGTTTCGGCAGGTGAACTGAGGTACAGAAAACCGTATGGCCCACAGGCTGATCTCACTGGGGGAAAAACTTTATCAGTTCATTTGTTTAAGAAGTAACAAGTAACAGTCAATGTTAAAATACATTCTGGATGTGACACTTGCAAGCCGAAATAGCTCAGTTGGGAGAGCGTTAGACTGAAGATCTAAATGTCCCTGGTTCGATCCCGGGTTTCGGCAGGTGAAATGAGGTACAGAAAACCCTATGACTCCAAGGCTGATCTGACTAGGGGAAAAGCTGTACGGGTTTATTTGTTTAATAAGTAACAATCAATGTTAAAATACATTCTGGATGCGACTCTTGCAAGCCGAAATAGCTCAGTTGGGAGAGCGTTAGACTGAAGATCTAAATGTCCCTGGTTCGATCCCGGGTTTCGGCAGGTGAACTGAGGTACAGAAAACCGTATGGCTCACTGGGGGAAAAACTGTATCAGTTCATTTGTTTAAGAAGTAACAAGTAACAGTCAATGTTAAAATACATTCTGGATGTGACACTTGCAAGCCGAAATAGCTCAGTTGGGAGAGCGTTAGACTGAAGATCTAAATGTCCCTGGTTCGATCCCGGGTTTCGGCAGGTGAAATGAGGTACAGAAAACCGTATGACTCCAAGGCTGATCTCACTGGGGGAAAAGCTGTATGAGTTTATTTGTTTAACAAGTAACAGTCAATGTTAAAATACATTCTGGATGTGACACTTTCAAGCCGAAATAGCTCAGTTGGGAGAGCGTTAGACTGAAGATCTAAATGTCCCTGGTTCGATCCCGGGTTTCGGCAGGTGAACTGAGGTACAGAAAACCGTATGGCTCACTGGGGGAAAAACTGTATCAGTTCATTTGTTTAAGAAATAACAAGTAACAGTCAATGTTAAAATACATTCTGGATGTGACACTTGCAAGCCGAAATAGCTCAGTTGGGAGAGCGTTAGACTGAAGATCTAAATGTCCCTGGTTCGATCCCGGGTTTCGGCAGGTGAAATGAGGTACAGAAAACAGTATCACTCCAAGTCTCATCTCACTGGGGAAAAAACTGTATCAGTTCATTTGTTTAAGAAGTAACAGTCAATGTTAAAATACATTCTGGATGTGACACTTGCAAGCCGAAATAGCTCAGTTGGGAGAGCGTTAGACTGAAGATCTAAATGTCCCTGGTTCGATCCCGGGTTTCGGCAGGTGAACTGAGGTACAGAAAACCGTATGGCCCACAGCCTGATCTCACTGGGGGAAAACCTGTATGAGTTTATTTGTTTAACAAGTAACAGTCAATGTTAAAATACATTCTGGATGTGACACTTGCAAGCCGAAATAGCTCAGTTGGGAGAGCGTTAGACTGAAGATCTAAATGTCCCTGGTTCGATCCCGGGTTTCGGCAGGTGAACTGAGGTAAAGAAAACCGTATGGCCCACAGGCTGATCTCACTGGGGGAAAAACTTTATCAGTTCATTTGTTTAAGAAGTAAAAAGTAACAGTCAATGTTAAAATACATTCTGGATGTGACACTTGCAAGCCGAAATAGCTCAGTTGGGAGAGCGTTAGACTGAAGATCTAAATGTCCCTGGTTCGATCCCGGGTTTCGGCAGGTGAACTGAGGTACAGAAAACCGTATGGCCCACAGGCTGATCTCACTGGGGGAAAAACTGTATCAGTTCATTTGTTTAAGAAGTAACAAGTAACAGTCAATGTTAAAATACATTCTGGATGTGACACTTGCAAGCCGAAATAGCTCAGTTGGGAGAGCGTTAGACTGAAGATCTAAATGTCCCTGGTTCGATCCCGGGTTTCGGCAGGTGAAATGAGGTACAGAAAACCCTATGACTCCAAGGCTGATCTGACTAGGGTAAAAGCTGTACGGGTTTATTTGTTTAATAAGTAACAATCAATGTTAAAATACATTCTGGATGCGACTCTTGCAAGCCGAAATAGCTCAGTTGGGAGAGCGTTAGACTGAAGATCTAAATCTCCCTTGTTCGATCCCGGGTTTCGGCATGTGAACTGAGGTACAGAAAACCGTATGGCCCACAGGCTGATCTCACTGGGGGAAAAACTGTATCAGTTCATTTGTTTAAGAAGTAACAAGTAACAGTCAATGTTAAAATACATTCTGGATGTGACATATGCAAGCCGAAATAGCTCAGTTGGGAGAGCGTTAGACTGAAGATCTAAATGTCCCTGGTTCGATCCCGGGTTTCGGCAGGTGAAATGATGTACAGAAAACCGTATGACTCCAAGGCTGATCTCACTGGGGGAAAAGCTGTATGAGTTTATTTGTTTAACAAGTAACAGTCAATGTTAAAATACATTCTGGATGTGACACTTTCAAGCCGAAATAGCTCAGTTGGGAGAGCGTTAGACTGAAGATCTAAATGTCCCTGGTTCGATCCCGGGTTTCGGCAGGTGAACTGAGGTACAGAAAACCGTATGGCTCACTGGGGGAAAAACTGTATCAGTTCATTTGTTTAAGAAGTAACAAGTAACAGTCAATGTTAAAATACATTCTGGATGTGACACTTGCAAGCCGAAATAGCTCAGTTGGGAGAGCGTTAGACTGAAGATCTAAATGTCCCTGGTTCGATCCCGGGTTTCGGCAGGTGAACTGAGGTACAGAAAATCGTATGGCCCACAGGCTGATCTCACTGGGGGAAAAACTGTATCAGTTCATTTGTTTAAGAAGTAACAAGTAACAGTCAATGTTAAAATACATTCTGGATGTGAGACTTGCAAGCCGAAATAGCTCAGTTGGGAGAGCGTTAGACTGAAGATCTAAATGTCCCTGGTTCGATCCCGGGTTTCGGCAGGTGAAATGAGGTACAGAAAACCCTATGACTCCAAGGCTGATCTGACTAGGGGAAAAGCTGTACGGGTTTATTTGTTTAATAAGTAACAATCAATGTTAAAATACATTCTGGATGCGACTCTTGCAAGCCGAAATAGCTCAGTTGGGAGAGCGTTAGACTGAAGATCTAAATGTCCCTGGTTCGATCCCGGGTTTCGGCAGGTGAACTGAGGTACAGAAAACCGTATGGCTCACTGGGGGAAAAACTGTATCAGTTCATTTGTTTAAGAAGTAACAAGTAACAGTCAATGTTAAAATACATTCTGGATGTGACACTTGCAAGCCGAAATAGCTATGTTGGGAGAGCGTTACACTGAAGATCTAAATGTCCCTGGTTCGATCCCGGGTTTCGGCAGGTGAAATGAGGTACAGAAAACCCTATGACTCCAAGGCTGATCTGACTAGGGTAAAAGCTGTACGGGTTTATTTGTTTAATAAGTAACAATCAATGTTAAAATACATTCTGGATGCGACTCTTGCAAGCCGAAATAGCTCAGTTGGGAGAGCGTTAGACTGAAGATCTAAATCTCCCTTGTTCGATCCCGGGTTTCGGCATGTGAACTGAGGTACAGAAAACCGTATGGCCCACAGGCTGATCTCACTGGGGGAAAAACTGTATCAGTTCATTTGTTTAACAAGTAACAGTCAATGTTAAAATACATTCTGGATGTGACATATGCAAGCCGAAATAGCTCAGTTGGGAGAGCGTTAGACTGAAGATCTAAATGTCCCTGGTTCGATCCCGGGTTTCGGCAGGTGAAATGAGGTACAGAAAACCGTATGACTCCAAGGCTGATCTCAATGGGGGAAAAGCTGTATGAGTTTATTTGTTTAACAAGTAACAGTCAATGTTAAAATACATTCTGGATGTGACACTTTCAAGCCGAAATAGCTCAGTTGGGAGAGCGTTAGACTGAAGATCTAAATGTCCCTGGTTCGATCCCGGGTTTCGGCAGGTGAACTGAGGTACAGAAAACCGTATGGCTCACTGGGGGAAAAACTGTATCAGTTCATTTGTTTAAGAAGTAACAAGTAACAGTCAATGTTAAAATACATTCTGGATGTGACACTTGCAAGCCGAAATAGCTCAGTTGGGAGAGCGTTAGACTGAAGATCTAAATGTCCCTGGTTCGATCCCGGGTTTCGGCAGGTGAAATGAGGTACAGAAAACCGTATGACTCCAAGTCTCATCTCACTGGGGAAAAAACTGTATCAGTTCATTTGTTTAAGAAGTAACAGTCAATGTTAAAATACATTCTGGATGTGACACTTGCAAGCCGAAATAGCTCAGTTGGGAGAGCGTTAGACTGAAGATCTAAATGTCCCTGGTTCGATCCCGGGTTTCGGCAGGTGAACTGAGGTACAGAAAACCGTATGGCCCACAGGCTGATCTCACTGGGGGAAAAACTGTATCAGTTCATTTGTTTAAGAAGTAACAAGTAACAGTCAATGTTAAAATACATTCTGGATGTGACACTTGCAAGCCGAAATAGCTCAGTTGGGAGAGCGTTAGACTGAAGATCTAAATGTCCCTGGTTCGATCCCGGGTTTCGGCAGGTGAAATGAGGTACAGAAAACCCTATTTCTCCAAGGCTGATCTGACTAGGGGAAAAGCTGTACGGGTTTATTTGTTTAATAAGTAACAATCAATGTTAAAATACATTCTGGATGCGACTCTTGCAAGCCGAAATAGCTCAGTTGGGAGAGCGTTAGACTGAAGATCTAAATGTCCCTGGTTCGATCCCGGGTTTCGGCAGGTGAACTGAGGTACAGAAAACCGTATGGCTCACTGGGGGAAAAACTGTATCAGTTCATTTGTTTAAGAAGTAACAAGTAACAGTCAATGTTAAAATACATTCTGGATGTGACACTTGCAAGCCGAAATAGCTCAGTTGGGAGAGCGTTAGACTGAAGATCTAAATGTCCCTGCTTCGATCCCGGGTTTAGGCAGGTGAAATGAGGTACAGAAAACCGTATGACTCCAAGTCTGATCTCACTGGGGGAAAAGCTGTATGAGTTTATTTGTTTAACAAGTAACAATCAATGTTAAAATACATTCTGGATGTGACACTTGCAAGCCGAAATAGCTCAGTTGGGAGAGCGTTAGGGCCGATTCATACTCCTGTTTCGGCGCTGTAGTGCCGAAATGATTTCGGCTCGTCAGAAAATTTCAGTAGCACCGAAGAGCCGACTTTAGGACGGTACCCGCCCCCCCGAACCTCAAATGACGTCAAATTGTAGGCTCTACAGCGCCGAACCGACTTTTATTCGGCTCTAAAATAGGAGTATGAATCGACCCTTAGACTGAAGATCTAAATGTCCCTGGGTCGATCCCGGGTTTCGGCAGGTGAACTGACGTACAGAAAACCGTATGGCTCACAGGCTAATCTCACTGGGGGAAAACTGTATAAATTCATTTGTTTAAGAAGTAACAAGTAACAGTCAATGTTAAAATACATTCTGAATGTGACACTTGCAACTTACACTGAGGATCTAAATGTCCCTGGTTAAATCCTGCGTTTAGGCAAGTGAACTGAGGTACAGAAAACCGTTTGACTCCAAGGCTGATCTCACTGGGGGAAAAGCTGTATGAGTTTATTTGTTTAACAAGTAACAGTAAATGTTAAAATACATTCTGGATGTGACACTTGCAAGCCGAAATAGCCCCGTTTGGGAGAGCGTTAGACTGAAGATCTAAATGTCCCTGGTTCGATCCCGGGTTTCGGCAGGTGAACTGAGGTACAGAAAACCGTATGGCCCACAGGCTGATCTCACTGGGGGAAAACCTGTATGAGTTTATTTGTTTAACAAGTAACAGTCAATGTTAAAATACATTCTGGATGTGACACTTGCAAGCCGAAATAGCTCAGTTGGGAGAGCGTTAGACTGAAGATCTAAATGTCCCTGGTTCGATCCCGGGTTTCGGCAGGTGAACTGAGGTACAGAAAACCGTATGGCCCTCAGGCTGATCTCACTGGGGGAAAAACTTTATCAGTTCATTTGTTTAAGAAGTAACAAGTAACAGTCAATGTTAAAATACATTCTGGATGTCACACTTGCAAGCCGAAATAGCTCAGTTGGGAGAGCGTTAGACTGAAGATCTAAATGTCCCTGGTTCGATCCCGGGTTTCGGCAGGTGAACTGAGGTACAGAAAACCCTATGACTCCAAGGCTGATCCGACTAGGGGAAAAGCTCTACGCGTTTATTTGTTTAATAAGTAACAATCAATGTTAAAATACATTCTGGATGCGACTCTTGCAAGCCGAAATAGCTCAGTTGGGAGAGCGTTAGACTGAAGATCTAAATGTCCCTGGTTCGATCCCGGGTTTCGGCAGGTGAACTGAGGTACAGAAAACCGTATGGCTCACTGGGGGAAAAACTGTATCAGTTCATTTGTTTAAGAAGTAACAAGTAACAGTCAATGTTAAAATACATTCTGGATGTGACACATGCAAGCCGAAATAGCTCAGTTGGGAGAGCGTTAGACTGAAGATCTAAATGTCCCTGCTTCGATCCAGGGTTTAGGCAGGTGAAATGAGGTACAGAAAACCGTATGACTCCAAGTCTGATCTCACTGGGGGAAAAGCTGTATGAGTTTATTTGTTTAACAAGTAACAATCAATGTTAAAATACATTCTGGATGTGACACTTGCAAGCCGAAATAGCTCAGTTGGGAGAGAGTTAGACTGAAGATCTAAATGTCCCTGGTTCGATCCCGGGTTTCGGCAGGTGAAATGAGGTACAGAAAACCGTATGACTCCAAGTCTCATCTCACTGGGGAAAAAACTGTATCAGTTCATTTGTTTAAGAAGTAACAGTCAATGTTAAAATACATTCTGGATGTGACACTTGCAAGCCGAAATAGCTCAGTTGGGAGAGCGTTAGACTGAAGATCTAAATGTCCCTGGTTCGATCCCGGGTTTCGACAGGTGAACTGAGGTACAGAAAACCGTATGGCCCACAGGCTGATCTCACTGGGGGAAAAACTGTATCAGTTCATTTGTTTAAGAAGTAACAAGTAACAGTCAATGTTAAAATACATTCTGGATGTGACACTTGCAAGCCGAAATAGCTCAGTTGGGAGAGCGTTAGACTGAAGATCTAAATGTCCCTGGTTCGATCCCGGGTTTCGGCAGGTGAAATGAGGTACAGAAAACCCTATGACTCCAAGGCTGATCTGACTAGGGGAAAAGCTGTACGGGTTTATTTGTTTAATAAGTAACAATCAATGTTAAAATACATTCTGGATGCGACTCTTGCAAGCCGAAATAGCTCAGTTGGGAGAGCGTTAGACTGAAGATCTAAATGTCCCTGGTTCGATCCCGGGTTTCGGCAGGTGAACTGAGGTACAGAAAACCGTATGGCTCACTGGGGGAAAACCTGTATCAGTTCATTTGTTTAAGAAGTAACAAGTAACAGTCAATGTTAAAATACATTCTGGATATGACACTTGCAAGCCGAAATAGCTCAGTTGGGAGAGCGTTAGACTGAAGATCTAAGGCCCAATCCCAATTTGTTTTTTAACCCTACCCCTCAGCCCTTGCCCCTTCCCCTTGTCCCTACATAATGAGTGTCAAGGGGTAGGGAGATAAATCATCCCCCTAGGAATTGGAACGTCCCTAAATATTGAAGGTCCCTTGTAGATATTGATATACAACCTGTTCTCAGAAAATAGCTGATCTGCAAGCTCACTACCAGTACTCTGATGGCATTTCTGTCTCTAGGACCCCCAATTTATATTGTAATATCAATGTCAATTAACTCTGAGTGTACAAACTATCATTTAGCCCATAACCCACTTTGGAAACTGCTTTCCATTTGATTTAAGCTGTAGAGATGGAACGTAAATATAACATTGCTGTGGTTATGATGAAATAAATATATTGTAATTTTGTCTCATGTTGGTAGCCCACCATGCAGAATGTAATTCAGCTAGATATAGCTCATTCTGACACCTGCTCAACAGTTGTACCTGATTAATTGATTATTGTATTAACAGTTTGTATAGCATGGGTACAGATATAGGGTTAGAAAAAGGAAAAACAATTTACAGTATATAAAGAAGGGGCTGTGGTCACTGGTCATTGTTTTTAATATCATTAAGAACAGAGTAACTTTCTATCAATGAAAATGCCATCGTGATTCATCTCCATTCAATGTACAGTCTGCACAGCAGCTTGCAATCTGTTCCATAGCTGGTTTGCCTGGGGGAAAAACAACAAGCATTGCTAATTAGTTATGTAAGTTTTGCAACTTGTGGGGATTAGCTTAACATTGGTCATGATAAAACCATAGCTATCACTGCAGCGAGTAGCCAACGTTATGCAGCGTCAGCGGTATGTAGGTACAGTAGGCTATTTCACGGCTTTTAAGAGCTGAAAATGTTAACATATCGTGGTCTGGGGGGTCGGACTGATGCCTGCTAATAAGCTAGCTTGCATCCGAGTTGTATCACCGGCGCACCGGCGATAAATAAAAAAGAATAAAGCGCTGATGCGGTGCCAAATGGGTAACGTTGTATGAATGCAACACCGCATCATATCGTTAGTTCACGTGAGGTAACGTTAACCTTTGCTAGAGATTGCGATATTTTTGGCGATGCAGATTGTTAATACATTCAAATAATATTGGTTATTATAATATTTTTCCATAATAAAGGACATAAAAGGCTTCTTACCTCGTCCGCCTTTCAGCCCTCAGTGATGTTGCTCCGTTTTAAGTCCCGTCGAGACATCCCTTCAAACGAAGGGGATTCTACCCCTCGCCCTCGGCCCTACCCCTCCATCCAAAGACAATTGAGATAACACTTCCCCCTCACATGAACGCGCATAAGCAAGGGCAAGGGCTAAGGGCCAGGACGAAGGGAGGAATTGGGATTGGGCCTAAATGTCCCTGCTTCGATCCCGGGTTTAGGCAGGTGAAATGAGGTACAGAAAACCGTATGACTCCAAGTCTGATCTCACTGGGGGAAAAGCTGTATGAGTTTATTTGTTTAACAAGTAACAATCAATGTTTAAATACATTCTGGATGTGACACTTGCAAGCCGAAATAGCTCAGTTGGGAGAGCGTTAGGGCTGATTCATACTCCTGTTTCGGTGCTGTAGTGCCGAAATGATTTCGGCTCGTCAGAAAATTTCAGTAGCACCGAAGAGCCGACTTTAGGACGGTACCTGCCCCCCCGAACCTCAAATGACGTCAAATTGTAGGCTCTACAGCGCCGAACTGACTTTTATTCGGCTCTAAAATAGGAGTATGAATCGACCCTTAGACTGAAGATCTAAATGTCCCTGGTTCGATCCCGGGTTTCGGCAGGTGAACTGACGTACAGAAAACCGTATGGCTCACAGGCTAATCTCACTGGGGGAAAACTGTATAAATTCATTTGTTTAAGAAGTAACAAGTAACAGTCAATGTTAAAATACATACTGAATGTGACACTTGCAAGCCGAAATAGCTCAGTTGGGAGAGCGTTACACTGAGGATCTAAATGTCCCTGGTTAAATCCTGCGTTTAGGCAAGTGAACTGAGGTACAGAAAACCGTTTGACTCCAAGGCTGATCTCACTGGGGGAAAAGCTGTATGAGTTTATTTGTTTAACAAGTAACAGTAAATGTTAAAATACATTCTGGATGTGACACTTGCAAGCCGAAATAGCCCCGTTTGGGAGAGCGTTAGACTGAAGATCTAAATGTCCCTGGTTCGATCCCGGGTTTCGGCAGGTGAACTGAGGTACAGAAAACCGTATGGCCCACAGGCTGATCTCACTGGGGGAAAACCTGTATGAGTTTATTTGTTTAACAAGTAACAGTCAATGTTAAAATACATTCTGGATGTGACACTTGCAAGCCGAAATAGCTCAGTTGGGAGAGCGTTAGACTGAAGATCTAAATGTCCCTGGTTCGATCCCGGGTTTCGGCAGGTGAACTGAGGTACAGAAAACCGTATGGCCCTCAGGCTGATCTCACTGGGGGAAAAACTTTATCAGTTCATTTGTTTAAGAAGTAACAAGTAACAGTCAATGTTAAAATACATTCTGGATGTCACACTTGCAAGCCGAAATAGCTCAGTTGGGAGAGCGTTAGACTGAAGATCTAAATGTCCCTGGTTCGATCCCGGGTTTCGGCAGGTGAACTGAGGTACAGAAAACCGTATGGCCCACAGGCTGATCTCACTGGGGGAAAAACTGTATCAGTTCATTTGTTTAAGAAGTAACAAGTAACAGTCAATGTTAAAATACATTCTGGATGTGACACTTGCAAGCCGAAATAGCTCAGTTGGGAGAGCGTTAGACTGAAGATCTAAATGTCCCTGGTTCGATCCCGGGTTTCGGCAGGTGAAATGAGGTACAGAAAACCCTATGACTCCAAGGCTGATCTGACTAGGGGAAAAGCTGTACGGGTTTATTTGTTTAATAAGTAACAATCAATGTTAAAATACATTCTGGATGCGACTCTTGCAAGCCGAAATAGCTCAGTTGGGAGAGCGTTAGACTGAAGATCTAAATGTCCCTGGTTCGATCCCGGGTTTCGGCAGGTGAACTGAGGTACAGAAAACCGTATGGCTCACTGGGGGAAAAACTGTATCAGTTCATTTGTTTAAGAAGTAACAAGTAACAGTCAATGTTAAAATACATTCTGGATGTGACACTTGCAAGCCGAAATAGCTCAGTTGGGAGAGCGTTACACTGAGGATCTAAATGTCCCTGGTTAAATCCTGCGTTTAGGCAAGTGAACTGAGGTACAGAAAACCGTTTGACTCCAAGGCTGATCTCACTGGGGGAAAAGCTGTATGAGTTTATTTGTTTAACAAGTAACAATCAATGTTAAAATACATTCTGGATGTGACACTTGCAAGCCGAAATAGCTCAGTTGGGAGAGCGTTAGGGCTGATTCATACTCCTGTTTCGGTGCTGTAGTGCCGAAATGATTTCGGCTCGTCAGAAAATTTCAGTAGCACCGAAGAGCCGACTTTAGGACGGTACCTGCCCCCCCGAACCTCAAATGACGTCAAATTGTAGGCTCTACAGCGCCGAACTGACTTTTATTCGGCTCTAAAATAGGAGTATGAATCGACCCTTAGACTGAAGATCTAAATGTCCCTGGTTCGATCCCGGGTTTCGGCAGGTGAACTGACGTACAGAAAACCGTATGGCTCACAGGCTAATCTCACTGGGGGAAAACTGTATAAATTCATTTGTTTAAGAAGTAACAAGTAACAGTCAATGTTAAAATACATACTGAATGTGACACTTGCAAGCCGAAATAGCTCAGTTGGGAGAGCGTTACACTGAGGATCTAAATGTCCCTGGTTAAATCCTGCGTTTAGGCAAGTGAACTGAGGTACAGAAAACCGTTTGACTCCAAGGCTGATCTCACTGGGGGAAAAGCTGTATGAGTTTATTTGTTTAACAAGTAACAGTAAATGTTAAAATACATTCTGGATGTGACACTTGCAAGCCGAAATAGCCCCGTTTGGGAGAGCGTTAGACTGAAGATCTAAATGTCCCTGGTTCGATCCCGGGTTTCGGCAGGTGAACTGAGGTACAGAAAACCGTATGGCCCACAGGCTGATCTCACTGGGGGAAAACCTGTGAGTTTATTTGTTTAACAAGTAACAGTCAATGTTAAAATACATTCTGGATGTCACACTTGCAAGCCGAAATAGCTCAGTTGGGAGAGCGTTAGACTGAAGATCTAAATGTCCCTGGTTCGATCCCGGGTTTCGGCAGGTGAACTGAGGTACAGAAAACCGTATGGCCCACAGGCTGATCTCACTGGGGGAAAAACTGTATCAGTTCATTTGTTTAAGAAGTAACAAGTAACAGTCAATGTTAAAATACATTCTGGATGTGACACTTGCAAGCCGAAATAGCTCAGTTGGGAGAGCGTTAGACTGAAGATCTAAATGTCCCTGGTTCGATCCCGGGTTTCGGCAGGTGAAATGAGGTACAGAAAACCCTATGACTCCAAGGCTGATCTGACTAGGGGAAAAGCTGTACGGGTTTATTTGTTTAATAAGTAACAATCAATGTTAAAATACATTCTGGATGCGACTCTTGCAAGCCGAAATAGCTCAGTTGGGAGAGCGTTAGACTGAAGATCTAAATGTCCCTGGTTCGATCCCGGGTTTCGGCAGGTGAACTGAGGTACAGAAAACCGTATGGCTCACTGGGGGAAAAACTGTATCAGTTCATTTGTTTAAGAAGTAACAAGTAACAGTCAATGTTAAAATACATTCTGGATGTGACACTTGCAAGCCGAAATAGCTATGTTGGGAGAGCGTTACACTGAAGATCTAAATGTCCCTGGTTCGATCCCGGGTTTCGGCAGGTGAAATGAGGTACAGAAAACCCTATGACTCCAAGGCTGATCTGACTAGGGTAAAAGCTGTACGGGTTTATTTGTTTAATAAGTAACAATCAATGTTAAAATACATTCTGGATGCGACTCTTGCAAGCCGAAATAGCTCAGTTGGGAGAGCGTTAGACTGAAGATCTAAATCTCCCTTGTTCGATCCCGGGTTTCGGCATGTGAACTGAGGTACAGAAAACCGTATGGCCCACAGGCTGATCTCACTGGGGGAAAAACTGTATCAGTTCATTTGTTTAACAAGTAACAGTCAATGTTAAAATACATTCTGGATGTGACATATGCAAGCCGAAATAGCTCTACCCAGCCCCTGAAAGACTGTAAGGGGCTTCATTAACTGACCATTCACGGGGCTTCGAGCTTCATTAACTGACGAATCACAGGAGGGGGCTTCATTAATCCACCATTCACTGCGCTCCAGGCTTCATTAACTGACCAATGACGGAAGCTGGGGAAGATCCCGGCTTCTTTAACTGGCCAATGGCATGACTTGACGCAAGTTCACGGCAGCCATCTTGCTTTTAATTTACATGGGCGAGTGGACATTTAATGCAAATAAATTAATTATAGGTCCAGCAAGCAAATCGTGATGGTCTGTTTGTGCTCAATGGGTCACAATAACAATCCGATCTTAGGTGTTGTGTTTTGTATGACATCTTGGCCAGTAGTTTTATATCTATCTCAGCTTTTGCCTGATAGCACAAATGCTAACAATGGCGACCACAACGTTAGCAGCATTTGATGACAGGTTAGTGGTTACCATAGCAACGTACAGTGTGCGCAGACTTAACGTGAGTTGTTTACCACAGAAACACACGATGTAACATTATAAACTCATGTAACCTTGTGTGTCTAGATTGCCCGTTTTTTATTTGACCAAGGCAGACCATGCTAACGGTGTTAGCGCGTTAGCATCACACAGTTTACATGCTCAGTGTTGCATTACTAGAATACTTTCAAACATGACAATCCAAACGTTTTTAATGTGAGATGTTCTGGTGAGTTGGTGATCACAGAGGATTGTGTATTATATCAACCTGGGATTTTTATAATAGGCTATAAATTGTGTGCCATCTCTTACAGGCTGTCCATGCTAGACAAATAGCCTATAATAATCAAATCTAGAAGCTTGTAGATTGGCTATTTTCACATAGCAGATTTGGTCTATTAACACGTTATTTTTTTTGTTCCACCCTGCCTGTAATAGTTCACCCAACACTGTGAGCTTGTAGATCGGTTATTTTCACATAGCTCTGATGTAGGCTATATATAATGTGTATATTTATTTTGGGGACCACTTGGAACTGACTTAAGGACCCATGGGGGTCCCCTGACCCCAATCAAATTTTCAATGACTCATAGCCATTAATGACAGGTGCATGGGACATTCACCTAGATAATGGCAAACTAGGCAACATTTTATAATGGGTAAAATGAGTTTGATGCTGTATATAGGCCAAATGCTACAACAGTTAGAAATGTATTGCTCCTATGCTCTGTAGAAGATAGGGCAGATCAATTTGGTTCCATTTGTATACTCTTACTTGTATTAATAATAACATGTTTCATATATTTTATATTGCACAGTATTTTTGCACACTTTGCATGTTTGTACAACAATGCACATTTACTTGTGTTAAACCTGAAAATAAATGTTTAAAAGAATGTTATTACATCGTTGTGTTGAATTTTGTTCCAGGGCTTAGTTATGTATTGGTTAATAAGTAGTGATGCATGCTTTAAACTTGGGTTTTACAAAATGGGACTTTAAAAACTGAAGAAATTATCAAACATTATGTGCTGGAAGGGCTTGTCAGTTCCTTAAAGCAGGAAGCAAGGTGTTTATGCAAAGACAGCAGATATCGCTATAACTATTATGTGAGCATGCTGATTAATATCAACGTTCAGTAAACGCATACTTGACTCCCTGCAGTGAAAAATAATTTGGTTGACTGTAGCAGTTACTCGAAATCACTCTGAATCCAATGCTAAAGGTTTGCCATTCACTGCTGTCATAAGTCTACTCAATATCGTTTTGTTTTAAGCGGGGCTTGAACCGGTGACACTGGGACCCCGAGCTTGGATCCGTACTTCCCCTTCCTAGAAGCTAGTTTTAACATTTCAGTGCTTTTTGAAAATATTCTGATACATTATCGCTTGCAGCAGGATTGTACATGAAGCCGAGTTAGAATTGCACCCTTTCCCTTCCTTTTTTCTCTCCTTTTCTCTCCTTTTCTCTTCTTTCTTCTCTTTTTCTTCTCCCCCCTTCTTCCCCCTCCATTTTTCTTCTTCCCCCCCTCTTACAGTCTAATGTTCCCCAGCTTTAGCTCAGTTGGGAGAGCGTTAGACTGAAGATCTAAATGTCCCTGGTTCGATCCCGGGTTTCGGCAGGTGAAATGAGGTACAGAAAACCCTATGACTCCAAGGCTGATCTGACTAGGGGAAAAGCTGTACGGGTTTATTTGTTTAATAAGTAACAATCAATGTTAAAATACATTCTGGATGCGACTCTTGCAAGCCGAAATAGCTCAGTTGGGAGAGCGTTAGACTGAAGATCTAAATGTCCCTGGTTCGATCCCGGGTTTCGGCAGGTGAACTGAGGTACAGAAAACCGTATGGCTCACTGGGGGAAAAACTGTATCAGTTCATTTGTTTAAGAAGTAACAAGTAACAGTCAATGTTAAAATACATTCTGGATGTGACACTTGCAAGCCGAAATAGCTCAGTTGGGAGAGCGTTACACTGAGGATCTAAATGTCCCTGGTTAAATCCTGCGTTTAGGCAAGTGAACTGAGGTACAGAAAACCGTTTGACTCCAAGGCTGATCTCACTGGGGGAAAAGCTGTATGAGTTTATTTGTTTAACAAGTAACAATCAATGTTAAAATACATTCTGGATGTGACACTTGCAAGCCGAAATAGCTCAGTTGGGAGAGCGTTAGGGCTGATTCATACTCCTGTTTCGGTGCTGTAGTGCCGAAATGATTTCGGCTCGTCAGAAAATTTCAGTAGCACCGAAGAGCCGACTTTAGGACGGTACCTGCCCCCCCGAACCTCAAATGACGTCAAATTGTAGGCTCTACAGCGCCGAACTGACTTTTATTCGGCTCTAAAATAGGAGTATGAATCGACCCTTAGACTGAAGATCTAAATGTCCCTGGTTCGATCCCGGGTTTCGGCAGGTGAACTGACGTACAGAAAACCGTATGGCTCACAGGCTAATCTCACTGGGGGAAAACTGTATAAATTAATTTGTTTAAGAAGTAACAAGTAACAGTCAATGTTAAAATACATACTGAATGTGACACTTGCAAGCCGAAATAGCTCAGTTGGGAGAGCGTTACACTGAGGATCTAAATGTCCCTGGTTAAATCCTGCGTTTAGGCAAGTGAACTGAGGTACAGAAAACCGTTTGACTCCAAGGCTGATCTCACTGGGGGAAAAGCTGTATGAGTTTATTTGTTTAACAAGTAACAGTAAATGTTAAAATACATTCTGGATGTGACACTTGCAAGCCGAAATAGCCCCGTTTGGGAGAGCGTTAGACTGAAGATCTAAATGTCCCTGGTTCGATCCCGGGTTTCGGCAGGTGAACTGAGGTACAGAAAACCGTATGGCCCACAGGCTGATCTCACTGGGGGAAAACCTGTGAGTTTATTTGTTTAACAAGTAACAGTCAATGTTAAAATACATTCTGGATGTCACACTTGCAAGCCGAAATAGCTCAGTTGGGAGAGCGTTAGACTGAAGATCTAAATGTCCCTGGTTCGATCCCGGGTTTCGGCAGGTGAACTGAGGTACAGAAAACCGTATGGCCCACAGGCTGATCTCACTGGGGGAAAAACTGTATCAGTTCATTTGTTTAAGAAGTAACAAGTAACAGTCAATGTTAAAATACATTCTGGATGTGACACTTGCAAGCCGAAATAGCTCAGTTGGGAGAGCGTTAGACTGAAGATCTAAATGTCCCTGGTTCGATCCCGGGTTTCGGCAGGTGAAATGAGGTACAGAAAACCCTATGACTCCAAGGCTGATCTGACTAGGGGAAAAGCTGTACGGGTTTATTTGTTTAATAAGTAACAATCAATGTTAAAATACATTCTGGATGCGACTCTTGCAAGCCGAAATAGCTCAGTTGGGAGAGCGTTAGACTGAAGATCTAAATGTCCCTGGTTCGATCCCGGGTTTCGGCAGGTGAACTGAGGTACAGAAAACCGTATGGCTCACTGGGGGAAAAACTGTATCAGTTCATTTGTTTAAGAAGTAACAAGTAACAGTCAATGTTAAAATACATTCTGGATGTGACACTTGCAAGCCGAAATAGCTCAGTTGGGAGAGCGTTACACTGAGGATCTAAATGTCCCTGGTTAAATCCTGCGTTTAGGCAAGTGAACTGAGGTACAGAAAACCGTTTGACTCCAAGGCTGATCTCACTGGGGGAAAAGCTGTATGAGTTTATTTGTTTAACAAGTAACAGTAAATTTTAAAATACATTCTGGATGTGACACTTGCAAGCCGAAATAGCCCCGTTTGGGAGAGCGTTAGACTGAAGATCTAAATGTCCCTGGTTCGATCCCGGGTTTCGGCAGGTGAACTGAGGTACAGAAAACCGTATGGCCCACAGGCTGATCTCACTGGGGGAAAACCTGTATGAGTTTATTTGTTTAACAAGTAACAGTCAATGTTAAAATACATTCTGGATGTGACACTTGCAAGCCGAAATAGCTCAGTTGGGAGAGCGTTAGACTGAAGATCTAAATGTCCCTGGTTCGATCCCGGGTTTCGGCAGGTGAACTGAGGTACAGAAAACCGTATGGCCCTCAGGCTGATCTCACTGGGGGAAAAACTTTATCAGTTCATTTGTTTAAGAAGTAACAAGTAACAGTCAATGTTAAAATACATTCTGGATGTCACACTTGCAAGCCGAAATAGCTCAGTTGGAGAGCGTTAGACTGAAGATCTAAATGTCCCTGGTTCGATCCCGGGTTTCGGCAGGTGAACTGAGGTACAGAAAACCGTATGGCCCACAGGCTGATCTCACTGGGGGAAAAACTGTATCAGTTCATTTGTTTAAGAAGTAACAAGTAACAGTCAATGTTAAAATACATTCTGGATGTGACACTTGCAAGCCGAAATAGCTCAGTTGGGAGAGCGTTAGACTGAAGATCTAAATGTCCCTGGTTCGATCCCGGGTTTCGGCAGGTGAAATGAGGTACAGAAAACCCTATGACTCCTAGGCTGATATGACTAGGGGAAAAGCTGTACGGGTTTATTTGTTTAATAAGTAACAATCAATGTTAAAATACATTCTGGATGCAACTCTTGCAAGCCGAAATAGCTCAGTTGGGAGAGCGTTAGACTGAAGATCTAAATGTCCCTGGTTCGATCCAGGGTTTCGGCAGGTGAACTGAGGTACAGAAAACAGTATGGCTCACTGGGGGAAAAACTGTATCAGTTCATTTGTTTAAGAAGTAACAAGTAACAGTCAATGTTAAAATACATTCTGGATGTGACACTTGCAAGCCGAAATAGCTCAGTTGGGAGAGCGTTAGACTTAAGATCTAAATGTCCCTGGTTCGATCCCGGGTTTAGGCAGGTGAAATGAGGTACAGAAAACCGTATGACTCCAATTCTGATCTCACTGGGGGAAAAGCTGTATGAGTTTATTTGTTTAACAAGTAACAATCAATGTTAAAATACATTCTGGATGTGACACTTGCAAGCCGAAATAGCTCAGTTGGGAGAGCGTTAGACTGAAGATCTAAATGTCCCTGGTTCGATCCCGGGTTTCGGCAGGTGAACTGAGGTACAGAAAACCGTATGGCTCACTGGGGGAAAAACTGTATCAGTTCATTTGTTTAAGAAGTAACAAGTAATAGTCAATGTTAAAATACATTCTGGATGTGACACTTGCAAGCCGAAATAGCTCAGTTGGGAGAGCGTTAGACTGAAGATCTAAATGTCCCTGGTTCGATCCCGGGTTTAGGCAGGTGAAATGAGGTACAGAAAACCGTATGACTCCAAGTCTGATCTCACTGGGGGAAAAGCTGTATGAGTTTATTTGTTTAACAAGTAACAATCAATGTTAAAATACATTCTGGATGTGACACTTGCAAGCCGAAATAGCTCAGTTGGGAGAGCGTTAGACTGAAGATCTAAATGTCCCTGGTTCGATCCCGGGTTTCGGCAGGTGAGATGAGGTACAGAAAACCGTATGACTCCAAGTCTCATCTCACTGGGGAAAAAACTGTATCAGTTCATTTGTTTAAGAAGTAACAGTCAATGTTAAAATACATTCTGGATGTGACACTTGCAAGCCGAAATAGCTCAGTTGGGAGAGCGTTAGACTGAAGATCTAAATGTCCCTGGTTCGATCCCGGGTTTCGGCAGGTGAACTGAGGTACAGAAAACCGTATGGCCCACAGGCTGATCTCACTGGGGGAAAAACTGTATCAGTTCATTTGTTTAAGAAGTAACAAGTAACAGTCAATGTTAAAATACATTCTGGATGTGACACTTGCAAGCCGAAATAGCTCAGTTGGGAGAGCGTTAGACTGAAGATCTAAATGTCCCTGGTTCGATCCCGGGTTTCGGCAGGTGAAATGAGGTACAGAAAACCCTATGACTCCAAGTCTGATCTGACTAGGGGAAAAGCTGTACGGGTTTATTTGTTTAATAAGTAACAATCAATGTTAAAATACATTCTGGATGCGACTCTTGCAAGCCGAAATAGCTCAGTTGGGAGAGCGTTAGACTGAAGATCTAAATGTCCCTGGTTCGATCCCGGGTTTCGGCAGGTGAACTGAGGTACAGAAAACCGTATGGCTCACTGGGGGAAAAACTGTATCAGTTCATTTGTTTAAGAAGTAACAAGTAACAGTCAATGTTAAAATACATTCTGGATGTGACACTTGCAAGCCGAAATAGCTCAGTTGGGAGAGCGTTACACTGAGGATCTAAATGTCCCTGGTTAAATCCTGCGTTTAGGCAAGTGAACTGAGGTACAGAAAACCGTTTGACTCCAAGGCTGATCTCACTGGGGGAAAAGCTGTATGAGTTTATTTGTTTAACAAGTAACAGTAAATGTTAAAATACATTCTGGATGTGACACTTGCAAGCCGAAATAGCCCCGTTTGGGAGAGCGTTAGACTGAAGATCTAAATGTCCCTGGTTCGATCCCGGGTTTCGGCAGGTGAACTGAGGTACAGAAAACCGTATGGCCCACAGGCTGATCTCACTGGGGGAAAACCTGTATGAGTTTATTTGTTTAACAAGTAACAGTCAATGTTAAAATACATTCTGGATGTGACACTTGCAAGCCGAAATAGCTCAGTTGGGAGAGCGTTAGACTGAAGATCTAAATGTCCCTGGTTCGATCCCGGGTTTCGGCAGGTGAACTGAGGTACAGAAAACCGTATGGCCCTCAGGCTGATCTCACTGGGGGAAAAACTTTATCAGTTCATTTGTTTAAGAAGTAACAAGTAACAGTCAATGTTAAAATACATTCTGGATGTCACACTTGCAAGCCGAAATAGCTCAGTTGGGAGAGCGTTAGACTGAAGATCTAAATGTCCCTGGTTCGATCCCGGGTTTCGGCAGGTGAACTGAGGTACAGAAAACCGTATGGCCCACAGGCTGATCTCACTGGGGGAAAAACTGTATCAGTTCATTTGTTTAAGAAGTAACAAGTAACAGTCAATGTTAAAATACATTCTGGATGTGACACTTGCAAGCCGAAATAGCTCAGTTGGGAGAGCGTTAGACTGAAGATCTAAATGTCCCTGGTTCGATCCCGGGTTTAGGCAGGTGAAATGAGGTACAGAAAACGCTATGACTCCAAGGCTGATCTGACTAGGGGAAAAGCTGTACGGGTTTATTTGTTTAATAAGTAACAATCAATGTTAAAATACATTCTGGATGCGACTCTTGCAAGCCGAAATAGCTCAGTTGGGAGAGCGTTAGACTGAAGATCTAAATGTCCCTGGTTCGATCCCGGGTTTCGGCAGGTGAACTGAGGTACAGAAAACCGTATGCCTCACTGGGGGAAAAACTGTATCAGTTCATTTGTTTAAGAAGTAACAAGTAACAGTCAATGTTAAAATACATTCTGGATGTGACACTTGCAAGCCGAAATAGCTCAGTTGGGAGAGCGTTAGACTGAAGATCTAAATGTCCCTGGTTCGATCCCGGGTTTAGGCAGGTGAAATGAGGTACAGAAAACCGTATGACTCCAAGTCTGATCTCACTGGGGGAAAAGCTGTATGAGTTTATTTGTTTAACAAGTAACAATCAATGTTAAAATACATTCTGGATGTGACACTTGCAAGCCGAAATAGCTCAGTTGGGAGAGCGTTAGACTGAAGATCTAAATGTCCCTGGTTCGATCCCGGGTTTCGGCAGGTGAACTGACGTACAGAAAACCGTATGGCTCACAGGCTAATCTCACTGGGGGAAAACTGTATAAATTAATTTGTTTAAGAAGTAACAAGTAACAGTCAATGTTAAAATACATTCTGAATGTGACACTTGCAAGCCGAAATAGCTCAGTTGGGAGAGCGTTACACTGAGGATCTAAATGTCCCTGGTTAAATCCTGTGTTTAGGCAAGTGAACTGAGGTACAGAAAACCGTTTGACTCCAAGGCTGATCTCACTGGGGGAAAAGCTGTATGAGTTTATTTGTTTAACAAGTAACAGTAAATGTTAAAATACATTCTGGATGTGACACTTGCAAGCCGAAATAGCCCCGTTTGGGAGAGCGTTAGACTGAAGATCTAAATGTCCCTGGTTCGATCCCGGGTTTCGGCAGGTGAACTGAGGTACAGAAAACCGTATGGCCCACAGGCTGATCTCACTGGGGGAAAACCCTGTATGAGTTTATTTGTTTAACAAGTAACAGTCAATGTTAAAATACATTCTGGATGTGACACTTGCAAGCCGAAATAGCTCAGTTGGGAGAGCGTTAGACTGAAGATCTAAATGTCCCTGGTTCGATCCCGGGTTTCGGCAGGTGAACTGAGGTACAGAAAACCGTATGGCCCTCAGGCTGATCTCACTGGGGGAAAAACTTTATCAGTTCATTTGTTTAAGAAGTAACAAGTAACAGTCAATGTTAAAATACATTCTGGATGTGACACTTGCAAGCCGAAATAGCTCAGTTGGGAGAGCGTTAGACTGAAGATCTAAATGTCCCTGGTTCGATCCCGGGTTTCGGCAGGTGAACTGAGGTACAGAAAACCGTATGGCCCACAGGCTGATCTCACTGGGGGAAAAACTGTATCAGTTCATTTGTTTAAGAAGTAACAAGTAACAGTCAATGTTAAAATACATTCTGGATGTGATACTTGCAAGCCGAAATAGCTCAGTTGGGAGAGCGTTAGACTGAAGATCTAAATGTCCCTGGTTCGATCCCGGGTTTCGGCAGGTGAAATGAGGTACAGAAAACCCTATGACTCCAAGGCTGATCTGACTAGGGTAAAAGCTGTACGGGTTTATTTGTTTAAAAAGTAACAATCAATGTTAAAATACATTCTGGATGCGACTCTTGCAAGCCGAAATAGCTCATTTGGGAGAGCGTTAGACTGAAGATCTAAATCTCCCTGGTTCGATCCCAGGTTTCGGCATGTGAACTGAGGTACAGAAAACCATATGGCCCACAGGCTGATCTCACTGGGGGAAAAACTGTATCAGTTCATTTGTTTAAGAAGTAACAAGTAACAGTCAATGTTAAAATACATTCTGGATGTGACACTTGCAAGCCGAAATAGCTTAGTTGGGAGAGCGTTAGACTGAAGATCTAAATGTCCCTGGTTCGATCCCGGGTTTCGGCAGGTGAACTGAGGTACAGAAAACCGTATGGCTCACTGGGGGAAAAACTGTATCAGTTCATTTGTTTAAGAAGTAACAAGTAACAGTCAATGTTAAAATACATTCTGGATGTGACACTTGCAAGCCGAAATAGCTCAGTTGGGAGAGCGTTAGACTGAAGATCTAAATGTCCCTGGTTCGATCCCGGGTTTCGGCAGGTGAAATGAGGTACAGAAAACCGTATGACTCCAAGGCTGATCTCACTGGGGGAAAAGCTGTATGAGTTTATTTGTTTAACAAGTAACAGTCAATGTTAAAATACATTCTGGATGTGACACTTTCAAGCCGAAATAGCTCAGTTGGGAGAGCGTTAGACTGAAGATCTAAATGTCCCTGGTTCGATCCCGGGTTTCGGCAGGTGAACTGAGGTACAGAAAACCTTATGGCTCACTGGGGGAAAAACTGTATCAGTTCATTTGTTTAAGAAGTAACAAGTAACAGTCAATGTTAAAATACATTCTGGATGTGACACTTGCAAGCCGAAATAGCCCCGTTTGGGAGAGCGTTAGACTGAAGATCTAAATGTCCCTGGTTCGATCCCGGGTTTCGGCAGGTGAACTGAGGTACAGAAAACCGTATGGCCCACAGGCTGATCTCACTGGGGGAAAACCCTGTATGAGTTTATTTGTTTAACAAGTAACAGTCAATGTTAAAATACATTCTGGATGTGACACTTGCAAGCCGAAATAGCTCAGTTGGGAGAGCGTTAGACTGAAGATCTAAATGTCCCTGGTTCGATCCCGGGTTTCGGCAGGTGAACTGAGGTACAGAAAACCGTATGGCCCTCAGGCTGATCTCACTGGGGGAAAAACTTTATCAGTTCATTTGTTTAAGAAGTAACAAGTAACAGTCAATGTTAAAATACATTCTGGATGTGACACTTGCAAGCCGAAATTGCTCAGTTGGGAGAGCGTTAGACTGAAGATCTAAATGTCCCTGGTTCGATCCCGGGTTTCGGCAGGTGAACTGAGGTACAGAAAACCGTATGGCCCACAGGCTGATCTCACTGGGGGAAAAACTGTATCAGTTCATTTGTTTAAGAAGTAACAAGTAACAGTCAATGTTAAAATACATTCTGGATGTGACACTTGCAAGCCGAAATAGCTCAGTTGGGAGAGCGTTAGACTGAAGATCTAAATGTCCCTGGTTCGATCCCGGGTTTCGGCAGGTGAAATGAGGTACAGAAAACCCTATGACTCCAAGGCTGATCTGACTAGGGTAAAAGCTGTACGGGTTTATTTGTTTAATAAGTAACAATCAATGTTAAAATACATTCTGGATGCGTCTCTTGCAAGCCGAAATAGCTCAGTTGGGAGAGCGTTAGACTGAAGATCTAAATCTCCCTGGTTCGATCCCGGGTTTCGGCATGTGAACTGAGGTACAGAAAACCATATGGCCCACAGGCTGATCTCACTGGGGGAAAAACTGTATCAGTTCATTTGTTTAAGAAGTAACAAGTAACAGTCAATGTTAAAATACATTCTGGATGTGACACTTGCAAGCCGAAATAGCTCAGTTGGGAGAGCGTTAGACTGAAGATCTAAATGTCCCTGGTTCGATCCCGGGTTTCGGCAGGTGAACTGAGGTACAGAAAACCGTATGGCTCACTGGGGGAAAAACTGTATCAGTTCATTTGTTTAAGAAGTAACAAGTAACAGTCAATGTTAAAATACATTCTGGATGTGACACTTGCAAGCCGAAATAGCTCAGTTGGGAGAGCGTTAGACTGAAGATCTAAATGTCCCTGTTTCGATCCCGGGTTTCGGCAGGTGAAATGAGGTACAGAAAACCGTATGACTCCAAGGCTGATCTCACTGGGGGAAAAGCTGTATGAGTTTATTTGTTTAACAAGTATCAGTCAATGTTAAAATACATTCTGGATGTGACACTTTCAAGCCGAAATAGCTCAGTTGGGAGAGCGTTAGACTGAAGATCTAAATGTCCCTGGTTCGATCCCGGGTTTCGGCAGGTGAACTGAGGTACAGAAAACCGTATGGCTCACTGGGGGAAAAACTGTATCAGTTCATTTGTTTAAGAAGTAACAAGTAACAGTCAATGTTAAAATACATTCTGGATGTGACACTTGCAAGCTGAAATAGCTCAGTTGGGAGAGCGTTAGACTGAAGATCTAAATGTCCCTGGTTCGATCCCGGGTTTCGGCAGGTGAAATGAGGTACAGAAAACCGTATGACTCCAAGTCTGATCTCACTGGGGGAAAAGCTGTATGAGTTTATTTGTTTAACAAGTAACAATCAATGTTAAAATACATTCTGGATGTGACACTTGCAAGCCGAAATAGCTCAGTTGGGAGAGCGTTAGACTGAAGATCTAAATGTCCCTGGTTCGATCTTGGTTTTCGGCAGGTGAACTGAGGTACAGAAAACCGTATGACTCCAAGGCTGATCTCACTGGGGGAAAAGCTGTATGAGTTTATTTGTTTAACAAGTAACAGTCAATGTTAAAATACATTCTGGATGTGACACTTTCAAGCCGAAATAGCTCAGTTGGGAGAGCGTTAGACTGAAGATCTAAATGTCCCTGGTTCGATCCCGGGTTTCGGCAGGTGAACTGAGGTACAGAAAACCGTATGGCTCACTGGGGGAAAAACTGTATCAGTTCATTTGTTTAAGAAGTAACAAGTAACAGTCAATGTTAAAATACATTCTGGATGTGACACTTGCAAGCCGAAATAGCTCAGTTGGGAGAGCGTTAGACTGAAGATCTAAATGTCCCTGGTTCGATCCCGGGTTTCGGCAGGTGAAATGAGTTACAGAAAACCGTATGACTCCAAGTCTGATCTCACTGGGGGAAAAGCTGTATGAGTTTATTTGTTTAACAAGTAACAATCAATGTTAAAATACATTCTGGATGTGACACTTGCAAGCCGAAATAGCTCAGTTGGGAGAGCGTTAGACTGAAGATCTAAATGTCCCTGGTTCGACCCCGGGTTTCGGCAGGTGAACTGAGGTACAGAAAACCGTATGGCCCACAGGCTGATCTCACTGGGGGAAAACCTGTATGAGTTTATTTGTTTAACAAGTAACAGTCAATGTTAAAATACATTCTGGATGTGACACTTGCAAGCCGAAATAGCTCAGTTGGGAGAGCGTTAGACTGAAGATCTAAATGTCCCTGGTTCGATCCCGGGTTTCGGCAGGTGAACTGAGGTACAGAAAACCGTATGGCTCACTGGGGGAAAAACTGTATCAGTTCATTTGTTTAAGAAGTAACAAGTAACAGTCAATGTTAAAATACATTCTGGATGTGACACTTGCAAGCCGAAATAGCTCAGTTGGGAGAGCGTTAGACTGAAGATCTAAATGTCCCTGGTTCGATCCAGGGTTTCGGCAGGTGAAATGAGTTACAGAAAACCGTATGACTCCAAGTCTGATCTCACTGGGGGAAAAGCTGTATGAGTTTATTTGTTTAACAAGTAACAATCAATGTTAAAATACATTCTGGATGTGACACTTGCAAGCCGAAATAGCTCAGTTGGGAGAGCGTTAGACTGAAGATCTAAATGTCCCTGGTTCGACCCCGGGTTTCGGCAGGTGAACTGAGGTACAGAAAACCGTATGGCCCACAGGCTGATCTCACTGGGGGAAAACCCTGTATGAGTTTATTTGTTTAACAAGTAACAGTCAATGTTAAAATACATTCTGGATGTGACACTTGCAAGCCGAAATAGCTCAGTTGGGAGAGCGTTAGACTGAAGATCTAAATGTCCCTGGTTCGATCCCGGGTTTCGGCAGGTGAACTGAGGTACAGAAAACCGTATGGCCCTCAGGCTGATCTCACTGGGGGAAAAACTTTATCAGTTAATTTGTTTAAGAAGTAACAAGTAACAGTCAATGTTAAAATACATTCTGGATGTGACACTTGCAAGCCGAAATAGCTCAGTTGGGAGAGCGTTAGACTGAAGATCTAAATGTCCCTGGTTCGATCCCGGGTTTCGGCAGGTGAACTGAGGTACAGAAAACCGTATGGCCCACAGGCTGATCTCACTGGGGGAAAAACTGTATCAGTTCATTTGTTTAAGAAGTAACAAGTAACAGTCAATGTTAAAATACATTCTGGATGTGATACTTGCAAGCCGAAATAGCTCAGTTGGGAGAGCGTTAGACTGAAGATCTAAATGTCCCTGGTTCGATCCCGGGTTTCGGCAGGTGAAATGAGGTACAGAAAACCCTATGACTCCAAGGCTGATCTGACTAGGGTAAAAGCTGTACGGGTTTATTTGTTTAAAAAGTAACAATCAATGTTAAAATACATTCTGGATGCGACTCTTGCAAGCCGAAATAGCTCATTTGGGAGAGCGTTAGACTGAAGATCTAAATGTCCCTGGTTCGATCCCGGGTTTCGGCAGGTGAACTGAGGTACAGAAAACCGTATGGCTCACTGGGGGAAAAACTGTATCAGTTCATTTGTTTAAGAAGTAACAAGTAACAGTCAATGTTAAAATACATTCTGGATGTGACACTTGCAAGCCGAAATAGCTCAGTTGGGAGAGCGTTAGACTGAAGATCTAAATGTCCCTGGTTCGATCCCGGGTTTCGGCAGGTGAACTGAGGTACAGAAAACCGTATGGCCCACAGGCTGATCTCACTGGGGGAAAAACTGTATCAGTTCATTTGTTTAAGAAGTAACAAGTAACAGTCAATGTTAAAATACATTCTGGATGTGACACTTGCAAGCCGAAATAGCTCAGTTGGGAGAGCGTTAGACTGAAGATCTAAATGTCCCTGGTTCGATCCCGGGTTTCGGCAGGTGAACTGAGGTACAGAAAACCTTATGGCTCACTGGGGGAAAAACTGTATCAGTTCATTTGTTTAAGAAGTAACAAGTAACAGTCAATGTTAAAATACATTCTGG
The DNA here is from genome assembly GCF_963924005.1 of Protomyctophum bolini. Taxonomy (NCBI): domain Eukaryota; kingdom Metazoa; phylum Chordata; class Actinopteri; order Myctophiformes; family Myctophidae; genus Protomyctophum; species Protomyctophum bolini. Next base: position 34,915,835 of record NC_137882.1, read on the forward strand.
ATGTGACACTTGCAAGCCGAAATAGCCCCGTTTGGGAGAGCGTTAGACTGAAGATCTAAATGTCCCTGGTTCGATCCCGGGTTTCGGCAGGTGAACTGAGGTACAGAAAACCGTATGGCCCACAGGCTGATCTCACTGGGGGAAAAACTGTATCAGTTCATTTGTTTAAGAAGTAACAAGTAACAGTCAATGTTAAAATACATTCTGGATGTGACACTTGCAAGCCGAAATAGCTCAGTTGGGAGAGCGTTAGACTGAAGATCTAAATGTCCCTGGTTCGATCCCGGGTTTCGGCAGGTGAAATGAGGTACAGAAAACCCTATGACTCCTAGGCTGATCTGACTAGGGGAAAAGCTGTACGGGTTTATTTGTTTAATAAGTAACAATCAATGTTAAAATACATTCTGGATGCAACTCTTGCAAGCCGAAATAGCTCAGTTGGGAGAGCGTTAGACTGAAGATCTAAATGTCCCTGGTTCGATCCAGGGTTTCGGCAGGTGAACTGAGGTACAGAAAACAGTATGGCTCACTGGGGGAAAAACTGTATCAGTTCATTTGTTTAAGAAGTAACAAGTAACAGTCAATGTTAAAATACATTCTGGATGTGACACTTGCAAGCCGAAATAGCTCAGTTGGGAGAGCGTTAGACTTAAGATCTAAATGTCCCTGGTTCGATCCCGGGTTTAGGCAGGTGAAATGAGGTACAGAAAACCGTATGACTCCAATTCTGATCTCACTGGGGGAAAAGCTGTATGAGTTTATTTGTTTAACAAGTAACAATCAATGTTAAAATACATTCTGGATGTGACACTTGCAAGCCGAAATAGCTCAGTTGGGAGAGCGTTAGACTGAAGATCTAAATGTCCCTGGTTCGATCCCGGGTTTCGGCAGGTGAACTGAGGTACAGAAAACCGTATGGCTCACTGGGGGAAAAACTGTATCAGTTCATTTGTTTAAGAAGTAACAAGTAATAGTCAATGTTAAAATACATTCTGGATGTGACACTTGCAAGCCGAAATAGCTCAGTTGGGAGAGCGTTAGACTGAAGATCTAAATGTCCCTGGTTCGATCCCGGGTTTAGGCAGGTGAAATGAGGTACAGAAAACCGTATGACTCCAAGTCTGATCTCACTGGGGGAAAAGCTGTATGAGTTTATTTGTTTAACAAGTAACAATCAATGTTAAAATACATTCTGGATGTGACACTTGCAAGCCGAAATAGCTCAGTTGGGAGAGCGTTAGACTGAAGATCTAAATGTCCCTGGTTCGATCCCGGGTTTCGGCAGGTGAAATGAGGTACAGAAAACCGTATGACTCCAAGTCTCATCTCACTGGGGAAAAAACTGTATCAGTTCATTTGTTTAAGAAGTAACAGTCAATGTTAAAATACATTCTGGATGTGACACTTGCAAGCCGAAATAGCTCAGTTGGGAGAGCGTTAGACTGAAGATCTAAATGTCCCTGGTTCGATCCCGGGTTTCGGCAGGTGAACTGAGGTACAGAAAACCGTATGGCCCACAGGCTGATCTCACTGGGGGAAAAACTGTATCAGTTCATTTGTTTAAGAAGTAACAAGTAACAGTCAATGTTAAAATACATTCTGGATGTGACACTTGCAAGCCGAAATAGCTCAGTTGGGAGAGCGTTAGACTGAAGATCTAAATGTCCCTGGTTCGATCCCGGGTTTCGGCAGGTGAAATGAGGTACAGAAAACCCTATGACTCCAAGTCTGATCTGACTAGGGGAAAAGCTGTACGGGTTTATTTGTTTAATAAGTAACAATCAATGTTAAAATACATTCTGGATGCGACTCTTGCAAGCCGAAATAGCTCAGTTGGGAGAGCGTTAGACTGAAGATCTAAATGTCCCTGGTTCGATCCCGGGTTTCGGCAGGTGAACTGAGGTACAGAAAACCGTATGGCTCACTGGGGGAAAAACTGTATCAGTTCATTTGTTTAAGAAGTAACAAGTAACAGTCAATGTTAAAATACATTCTGGATGTGACACTTGCAAGCCGAAATAGCTCAGTTGGGAGAGCGTTACACTGAGGATCTAAATGTCCCTGGTTAAATCCTGCGTTTAGGCAAGTGAACTGAGGTACAGAAAACCGTTTGACTCCAAGGCTGATCTCACTGGGGGAAAAGCTGTATGAGTTTATTTGTTTAACAAGTAACAGTAAATGTTAAAATACATTCTGGATGTGACACTTGCAAGCCGAAATAGCCCCGTTTGGGAGAGCGTTAGACTGAAGATCTAAATGTCCCTGGTTCGATCCCGGGTTTCGGCAGGTGAACTGAGGTACAGAAAACCGTATGGCCCACAGGCTGATCTCACTGGGGGAAAACCTTTATGAGTTTATTTGTTTAACAAGTAACAGTCAATGTTAAAATACATTCTGGATGTGACACTTGCAAGCCGAAATAGCTCAGTTGGGAGAGCGTTAGACTGAAGATCTAAATGTCCCTGGTTCGATCCCGGGTTTCGGCAGGTGAACTGAGGTACAGAAAACCGTATGGCCCTCAGGCTGATCTCACTGGGGGAAAAACTTTATCAGTTCATTTGTTTAAGAAGTAACAAGTAACAGTCAATGTTAAAATACATTCTGGATGTCACACTTGCAAGCCGAAATAGCTCAGTTGGGAGAGCGTTAGACTGAAGATCTAAATGTCCCTGGTTCGATCCCGGGTTTCGGCAGGTGAACTGAGGTACAGAAAACCGTATGGCCCACAGGCTGATCTCACTGGGGGAAAAACTGTATCAGTTCATTTGTTTAAGAAGTAACAAGTAACAGTCAATGTTAAAATACATTCTGGATGTGACACTTGCAAGCCGAAATAGCTCAGTTGGGAGAGCGTTAGACTGAAGATCTAAATGTCCCTGGTTCGATCCCGGGTTTAGGCAGGTGAAATGAGGTACAGAAAACGCTATGACTCCAAGGCTGATCTGACTAGGGGAAAAGCTGTACGGGTTTATTTGTTTAATAAGTAACAATCAATGTTAAAATACATTCTGGATGCGACTCTTGCAAGCCGAAATAGCTCAGTTGGGAGAGCGTTAGACTGAAGATCTAAATGTCCCTGGTTCGATCCCGGGTTTCGGCAGGTGAACTGAGGTACAGAAAACCGTATGCCTCACTGGGGGAAAAACTGTATCAGTTCATTTGTTTAAGAAGTAACAAGTAACAGTCAATGTTAAAATACATTCTGGATGTGACACTTGCAAGCCGAAATAGCTCAGTTGGGAGAGCGTTAGACTGAAGATCTAAATGTCCCTGGTTCGATCCCGGGTTTAGGCAGGTGAAATGAGGTACAGAAAACCGTATGACTCCAAGTCTGATCTCACTGGGGGAAAAGCTGTATGAGTTTATTTGTTTAACAAGTAACAATCAATGTTAAAATACATTCTGGATGTGACACTTGCAAGCCGAAATAGCTCAGTTGGGAGAGCGTTAGACTGAAGATCTAAATGTCCCTGGTTCGATCCCGGGTTTCGGCAGGTGAACTGACGTACAGAAAACCGTATGGCTCACAGGCTAATCTCACTGGGGGAAAACTGTATAAATTAATTTGTTTAAGAAGTAACAAGTAACAGTCAATGTTAAAATACATTCTGAATGTGACACTTGCAAGCCGAAATAGCTCAGTTGGGAGAGCGTTACACTGAGGATCTAAATGTCCCTGGTTAAATCCTGTGTTTAGGCAAGTGAACTGAGGTACAGAAAACCGTTTGACTCCAAGGCTGATCTCACTGGGGGAAAAGCTGTATGAGTTTATTTGTTTAACAAGTAACAGTAAATGTTAAAATACATTCTGGATGTGACACTTGCAAGCCGAAATAGCCCCGTTTGGGAGAGCGTTAGACTGAAGATCTAAATGTCCCTGGTTCGATCCCGGGTTTCGGCAGGTGAACTGAGGTACAGAAAACCGTATGGCCCACAGGCTGATCTCACTGGGGGAAAACCCTGTATGAGTTTATTTGTTTAACAAGTAACAGTCAATGTTAAAATACATTCTGGATGTGACACTTGCAAGCCGAAATAGCTCAGTTGGGAGAGCGTTAGACTGAAGATCTAAATGTCCCTGGTTCGATCCCGGGTTTCGGCAGGTGAACTGAGGTACAGAAAACCGTATGGCCCTCAGGCTGATCTCACTGGGGGAAAAACTTTATCAGTTCATTTGTTTAAGAAGTAACAAGTAACAGTCAATGTTAAAATACATTCTGGATGTGACACTTGCAAGCCGAAATAGCTCAGTTGGGAGAGCGTTAGACTGAAGATCTAAATGTCCCTGGTTCGATCCCGGGTTTCGGCAGGTGAACTGAGGTACAGAAAACCGTATGGCCCACAGGCTGATCTCACTGGGGGAAAAACTGTATCAGTTCATTTGTTTAAGAAGTAACAAGTAACAGTCAATGTTAAAATACATTCTGGATGTGATACTTGCAAGCCGAAATAGCTCAGTTGGGAGAGCGTTAGACTGAAGATCTAAATGTCCCTGGTTCGATCCCGGGTTTCGGCAGGTGAAATGAGGTACAGAAAACCCTATGACTCCAAGGCTGATCTGACTAGGGTAAAAGCTGTACGGGTTTATTTGTTTAAAAAGTAACAATCAATGTTAAAATACATTCTGGATGCGACTCTTGCAAGCCGAAATAGCTCATTTGGGAGAGCGTTAGACTGAAGATCTAAATCTCCCTGGTTCGATCCCAGGTTTCGGCATGTGAACTGAGGTACAGAAAACCATATGGCCCACAGGCTGATCTCACTGGGGGAAAAACTGTATCAGTTCATTTGTTTAAGAAGTAACAAGTAACAGTCAATGTTAAAATACATTCTGGATGTGACACTTGCAAGCCGAAATAGCTTAGTTGGGAGAGCGTTAGACTGAAGATCTAAATGTCCCTGGTTCGATCCCGGGTTTCGGCAGGTGAACTGAGGTACAGAAAACCGTATGGCTCACTGGGGGAAAAACTGTATCAGTTCATTTGTTTAAGAAGTAACAAGTAACAGTCAATGTTAAAATACATTCTGGATGTGACACTTGCAAGCCGAAATAGCTCAGTTGGGAGAGCGTTAGACTGAAGATCTAAATGTCCCTGGTTCGATCCCGGGTTTCGGCAGGTGAAATGAGGTACAGAAAACCGTATGACTCCAAGGCTGATCTCACTGGGGGAAAAGCTGTATGAGTTTATTTGTTTAACAAGTAACAGTCAATGTTAAAATACATTCTGGATGTGACACTTTCAAGCCGAAATAGCTCAGTTGGGAGAGCGTTAGACTGAAGATCTAAATGTCCCTGGTTCGATCCCGGGTTTCGGCAGGTGAACTGAGGTACAGAAAACCTTATGGCTCACTGGGGGAAAAACTGTATCAGTTCATTTGTTTAAGAAGTAACAAGTAACAGTCAATGTTAAAATACATTCTGGATGTGACACTTGCAAGCCGAAATAGCCCCGTTTGGGAGAGCGTTAGACTGAAGATCTAAATGTCCCTGGTTCGATCCCGGGTTTCGGCAGGTGAACTGAGGTACAGAAAACCGTATGGCCCACAGGCTGATCTCACTGGGGGAAAACCCTGTATGAGTTTATTTGTTTAACAAGTAACAGTCAATGTTAAAATACATTCTGGATGTGACACTTGCAAGCCGAAATAGCTCAGTTGGGAGAGCGTTAGACTGAAGATCTAAATGTCCCTGGTTCGATCCCGGGTTTCGGCAGGTGAACTGAGGTACAGAAAACCTTATGGCCCTCAGGCTGATCTCACTGGGGGAAAAACTTTATCAGTTCATTTGTTTAAGAAGTAACAAGTAACAGTCAATGTTAAAATACATTCTGGATGTGACACTTGCAAGCCGAAATTGCTCAGTTGGGAGAGCGTTAGACTGAAGATCTAAATGTCCCTGGTTCGATCCCGGGTTTCGGCAGGTGAACTGAGGTACAGAAAACCGTATGGCCCACAGGCTGATCTCACTGGGGGAAAAACTGTATCAGTTCATTTGTTTAAGAAGTAACAAGTAACAGTCAATGTTAAAATACATTCTGGATGTGACACTTGCAAGCCGAAATAGCTCAGTTGGGAGAGCGTTAGACTGAAGATCTAAATGCCCCCTGTTCGATCCCGGGTTTCGGCAGGTGAAATGAGGTACAGAAAACCCTATGACTCCAAGGCTGATCTGACTAGGGTAAAAGCTGTACGGGTTTATTTGTTTAATAAGTAACAATCAATGTTAAAATACATTCTGGATGCGTCTCTTGCAAGCCGAAATAGCTCAGTTGGGAGAGCGTTAGACTGAAGATCTAAATCTCCCTGGTTCGATCCCGGGTTTCGGCATGTGAACTGAGGTACAGAAAACCATATGGCCCACAGGCTGATCTCACTGGGGGAAAAACTGTATCAGTTCATTTGTTTAAGAAGTAACAAGTAACAGTCAATGTTAAAATACATTCTGGATGTGACACTTGCAAGCCGAAATAGCTCAGTTGGGAGAGCGTTAGACTGAAGATCTAAATGTCCCTGGTTCGATCCCGGGTTTCGGCAGGTGAACTGAGGTACAGAAAACCGTATGGCTCACTGGGGGAAAAACTGTATCAGTTCATTTGTTTAAGAAGTAACAAGTAACAGTCAATGTTAAAATACATTCTGGATGTGACACTTGCAAGCCGAAATAGCTCAGTTGGGAGAGCGTTAGACTGAAGATCTAAATGTCCCTGTTTCGATCCCGGGTTTCGGCAGGTGAAATGAGGTACAGAAAACCGTATGACTCCAAGGCTGATCTCACTGGGGGAAAAGCTGTATGAGTTTATTTGTTTAACAAGTATCAGTCAATGTTAAAATACATTCTGGATGTGACACTTTCAAGCCGAAATAGCTCAGTTGGGAGAGCGTTAGACTGAAGATCTAAATGTCCCTGGTTCGATCCCGGGTTTCGGCAGGTGAACTGAGGTACAGAAAACCGTATGGCTCACTGGGGGAAAAACTGTATCAGTTCATTTGTTTAAGAAGTAACAAGTAACAGTCAATGTTAAAATACATTCTGGATGTGACACTTGCAAGCTGAAATAGCTCAGTTGGGAGAGCGTTAGACTGAAGATCTAAATGTCCCTGGTTCGATCCCGGGTTTCGGCAGGTGAAATGAGGTACAGAAAACCGTATGACTCCAAGTCTGATCTCACTGGGGGAAAAGCTGTATGAGTTTATTTGTTTAACAAGTAACAATCAATGTTAAAATACATTCTGGATGTGACACTTGCAAGCCGAAATAGCTCAGTTGGGAGAGCGTTAGACTGAAGATCTAAATGTCCCTGGTTCGATCTTGGTTTTCGGCAGGTGAACTGAGGTACAGAAAACCGTATGACTCCAAGGCTGATCTCACTGGGGGAAAAGCTGTATGAGTTTATTTGTTTAACAAGTAACAGTCAATGTTAAAATACATTCTGGATGTGACACTTTCAAGCCGAAATAGCTCAGTTGGGAGAGCGTTAGACTGAAGATCTAAATGTCCCTGGTTCGATCCCGGGTTTCGGCAGGTGAACTGAGGTACAGAAAACCGTATGGCTCACTGGGGGAAAAACTGTATCAGTTCATTTGTTTAAGAAGTAACAAGTAACAGTCAATGTTAAAATACATTCTGGATGTGACACTTGCAAGCCGAAATAGCTCAGTTGGGAGAGCGTTAGACTGAAGATCTAAATGTCCCTGGTTCGATCCCGGGTTTCGGCAGGTGAAATGAGTTACAGAAAACCGTATGACTCCAAGTCTGATCTCACTGGGGGAAAAGCTGTATGAGTTTATTTGTTTAACAAGTAACAATCAATGTTAAAATACATTCTGGATGTGACACTTGCAAGCCGAAATAGCTCAGTTGGGAGAGCGTTAGACTGAAGATCTAAATGTCCCTGGTTCGACCCCGGGTTTCGGCAGGTGAACTGAGGTACAGAAAACCGTATGGCCCACAGGCTGATCTCACTGGGGGAAAACCTGTATGAGTTTATTTGTTTAACAAGTAACAGTCAATGTTAAAATACATTCTGGATGTGACACTTGCAAGCCGAAATAGCTCAGTTGGGAGAGCGTTAGACTGAAGATCTAAATGTCCCTGGTTCGATCCCGGGTTTCGGCAGGTGAACTGAGGTACAGAAAACCGTATGGCTCACTGGGGGAAAAACTGTATCAGTTCATTTGTTTAAGAAGTAACAAGTAACAGTCAATGTTAAAATACATTCTGGATGTGACACTTGCAAGCCGAAATAGCTCAGTTGGGAGAGCGTTAGACTGAAGATCTAAATGTCCCTGGTTCGATCCAGGGTTTCGGCAGGTGAAATGAGTTACAGAAAACCGTATGACTCCAAGTCTGATCTCACTGGGGGAAAAGCTGTATGAGTTTATTTGTTTAACAAGTAACAATCAATGTTAAAATACATTCTGGATGTGACACTTGCAAGCCGAAATAGCTCAGTTGGGAGAGCGTTAGACTGAAGATCTAAATGTCCCTGGTTCGACCCCGGGTTTCGGCAGGTGAACTGAGGTACAGAAAACCGTATGGCCCACAGGCTGATCTCACTGGGGGAAAACCCTGTATGAGTTTATTTGTTTAACAAGTAACAGTCAATGTTAAAATACATTCTGGATGTGACACTTGCAAGCCGAAATAGCTCAGTTGGGAGAGCGTTAGACTGAAGATCTAAATGTCCCTGGTTCGATCCCGGGTTTCGGCAGGTGAACTGAGGTACAGAAAACCGTATGGCCCTCAGGCTGATCTCACTGGGGGAAAAACTTTATCAGTTAATTTGTTTAAGAAGTAACAAGTAACAGTCAATGTTAAAATACATTCTGGATGTGACACTTGCAAGCCGAAATAGCTCAGTTTGGAGAGCGTTAGACTGAAGATCTAAATGTCCCTGGTTCGATCCCGGGTTTCGGCAGGTGAACTGAGGTACAGAAAACCGTATGGCCCACAGGCTGATCTCACTGGGGGAAAAACTGTATCAGTTCATTTGTTTAAGAAGTAACAAGTAACAGTCAATGTTAAAATACATTCTGGATGTGATACTTGCAAGCCGAAATAGCTCAGTTGGGAGAGCGTTAGACTGAAGATCTAAATGTCCCTGGTTCGATCCCGGGTTTCGGCAGGTGAAATGAGGTACAGAAAACCCTATGACTCCAAGGCTGATCTGACTAGGGTAAAAGCTGTACGGGTTTATTTGTTTAAAAAGTAACAATCAATGTTAAAATACATTCTGGATGCGACTCTTGCAAGCCGAAATAGCTCATTTGGGAGAGCGTTAGACTGAAGATCTAAATGTCCCTGGTTCGATCCCGGGTTTCGGCAGGTGAACTGAGGTACAGAAAACCGTATGGCTCACTGGGGGAAAAACTGTATCAGTTCATTTGTTTAAGAAGTAACAAGTAACAGTCAATGTTAAAATACATTCTGGATGTGACACTTGCAAGCCGAAATAGCTCAGTTGGGAGAGCGTTAGACTGAAGATCTAAATGTCCCTGGTTCGATCCCGGGTTTCGGCAGGTGAACTGAGGTACAGAAAACCGTATGGCCCACAGGCTGATCTCACTGGGGGAAAAACTGTATCAGTTCATTTGTTTAAGAAGTAACAAGTAACAGTCAATGTTAAAATACATTCTGGATGTGACACTTGCAAGCCGAAATAGCTCAGTTGGGAGAGCGTTAGACTGAAGATCTAAATGTCCCTGGTTCGATCCCGGGTTTCGGCAGGTGAACTGAGGTACAGAAAACCTTATGGCTCACTGGGGGAAAAACTGTATCAGTTCATTTGTTTAAGAAGTAACAAGTAACAGTCAATGTTAAAATACATTCTGGATGTGACACTTGCAAGCCGAAATAGCCCCGTTTGGGAGAGCGTTAGACTGAAGATCTAAATGTCCCTGGTTCGATCCCGGGTTTCGGCAGGTGAACTGAGGTACAGAAAACCGTATGGCCCACAGGCTGATCTCACTGGGGGAAAACCCTGTATGAGTTTATTTGTTTAACAAGTAACAGTCAATGTTAAAATACATTCTGGATGTGACACTTGCAAGCCGAAATAGCTCAGTTGGGAGAGCGTTAGACTGAAGATCTAAATGTCCCTGGTTCGATCCCGGGTTTCGGCAGGTGAACTGAGGTACAGAAAACCGTATGGCCCTCAGGCTGATCTCACTGGGGGAAAAACTTTATCAGTTCATTTGTTTAAGAAGTAACAAGTAACAGTCAATGTTAAAATACATTCTGGATGTGACACTTGCAAGCCGAAATAGCTCAGTTGGGAGAGCGTTAGACTGAAGATCTAAATGTCCCTGGTTCGATCCCGGGTTTCGGCAGGTGAACTGAGGTACAGAAAACCGTATGGCCCACAGGCTGATCTCACTGGGGGAAAAACTGTATCAGTTCATTTGTTTAAGAAGTAACAAGTAACAGTCAATGTTAAAATACATTCTGGATGTGACACTTGCAAGCCGAAATAGCTCAGTTGGGAGAGCGTTAGACTGAAGATCTAAATGTCCCTGGTTCGATCCCGGGTTTCGGCAGGTGAAATGAGGTACAGAAAACCCTATGGGCCTGATTCTTCAACGCGTTTACGCTGATATAATGACGTGAAGCTAGCGGAAAGGCATTTACGTGGATTTCCCACATTAATTTGGAATTCATGGAAATGGCCGTGAACTTGACGCTCACGTAGGTTGGTCGGAAACTCCGTAAAATCCCACGGGACCTCTTTAGGTGGCGGACGAATTTACGGATATATTCAGAAGGCTTTAGTCTTCATGCTGAATCAATAAATAGTTCCCAAATCGCAGATAAAATATGTAGGCATGTGTCCCGACCCTAACATTGTTCAGCACATAAAAAAATGATATATAAAAGCCGAGTGCACTTGCACTTGTATGCCTATGCATGCATTCTAGAGTCAAGTCCCATAAGGAAACTGCCCCTGCAAGCGACACCTTTTTATTTATTTATTAGGATATTTCTATAGCATATGCGCGATTGCGCTGCTCACTTGACAGCCTTCTCTAGGCTACTCGCATTGCGTTGTGAGCTTGTAGATCGGCTCCCGTGGACTCGCGCTGCATGTTAAAAAACAAACTCACAATTATAATAAGAACATAGGCCTACACTTATCTGCATTCTGCACTGTACGAATCCAACGTTGTTTAGTGTGTGTTAGTGTTGTTTAGTGAGTCAGTTATCTGACTGTCGGTGTGTGTGTGTGTGTGTGTGTGTGTGTGGGGGGCGGACAGCAGCATGCGGCCGCTGAACCGAGTCCAATCTGGGTGAAATTTACATTGGAAAATTAATATAACGGCGCGGTGAGCCCGGCAAGGACAGAACACGGCCTGGCCCGACTGTTATATGGTCTATCTATGGCATTCTATGGTTCACAGACTGACAGACATGCCGGTCTGACAGACAGACAGCAGTCACGACGAGGGCTATAAATCCACAGCGTGCAATTTGGCCAGTCAGTTTTAAGCCAGCTCACCTTAATTAATTATAATATGGGCAACGTTGTAGCTGTGTAGGCTATATGCTGTAGGCTACTACATTGATCTCATCATGAGTTTGCCGTGTCCCGCGAATCATTTTAATATGACGACATCATGAAATTAATTTACATCTGATACATCGGATATCTATTTTACTTCTGCAGGCGAGTGTTGTTTCTTTTTTTATAACCCTCAGGTGCATTCATCAGTAGCCTATAAGGGCTTATCATTGCCGAGTTGTAATATAGCATTTGGTCGTGTGGTGAACAGTACAAATTAATATCATGTATTGATATTGATCACATGCATGGATGCCACACACAGAATAGTTTAACTCACTGGATAAACTCACTGGATTATAATTTCTTAAATTCTTCAGACAAGAGGATCCCAATTATTCACTTATGAATGTATATGCTTGTACTGTTCTTTATCGCGCAAGCCATGCCCCCCTCCCTCTCTCCCCCCTCTCTCTCTCTCTCTCTCTCTCTCTCTCTCTCTCTCTCTCTCTCTCTCAAAAGACGACTTTTGCATTGACATATATCCGATATTTTAAATATCGGATAGCCTATATTTTACCTCTGACTGCAAAGGTGTGAGTGCAGCACCCGCCTTGGTCCCGAACTTAATTAAATAAATTATAATGATATTGCTTCAGCAGCGGAGCACGCACCGTTGTGGACATTTTAATAGAGTGCGGGCTATATTCATGCATTGACCGCGGCTGTGAAGCCGCATAGTCTGCGGCTGCAAAGCCTTTTTTCTTTCTTTGACAGACCAAACTGCTGTCTGCTGAGTCATGCTTGAAGCCTTTTATGGTGCGATATGGGGCGTGGATCAATGCAAATGAGGTTGTCGGGTGCTTTTCCGATCACTTTGCACCCACTGCATTCAGTATGACATACACCTGCGATACGCCAGCGCACCTGTGGTACACACCGCTCTCTGAATAACACGTCATCTCAACGTAGCTTGATCGGACGGATAAATACGATATCTGTTTCCGCCACAGTGTAACGGTGGCGTATTTCTTTTTAATGAATCAGGCCCTATGACTCCAAGGCTGATCTGACTAGGGTAAAAGCTGTACGGGTTTATTTGTTTAATAAGTAACAATCAATGTTAAAATACATTCTGGATGCGTCTCTTGCAAGCCGAAATAGCTCAGTTGGGAGAGCGTTAGACTGAAGATCTAAATCTCCCTGGTTCGATCCCGGGTTTCGGCATGTGAACTGAGGTACAGAAAACCATATGGCCCACAGGCTGATCTCACTGGGGGAAAAACTGTATCAGTTCATTTGTTTAAGAAGTAACAAGTAACAGTCAATGTTAAAATACATTCTGGATGTGACACTTGCAAGCCGAAATAGCTCAGTTGGGAGAGCGTTAGACTGAAGATCTAAATGTCCCTGGTTCGATCCCGGGTTTCGGCAGGTGAACTGAGGTACAGAAAACCGTATGGCTCACTGGGGGAAAAACTGTATCAGTTCATTTGTTTAAGAAGTAACAAGTAACAGTCAATGTTAAAATACATTCTGGATGTGACACTTGCAAGCCGAAATAGCTCAGTTGGGAGAGCGTTAGACTGAAGATCTAAATGTCCCTGTTTCGATCCCGGGTTTCGGCAGGTGAAATGAGGTACAGAAAACCGTATGACTCCAAGGCTGATCTCACTGGGGGAAAAGCTGTATGAGTTTATTTGTTTAACAAGTAACAGTCAATGTTAAAATACATTCTGGATGTGACACTTTCAAGCCGAAATAGCTCAGTTGGGAGAGCGTTAGACTGAAGATCTAAATGTCCCTGGTTCGATCCCGGGTTTCGGCAGGTGAACTGAGGTACAGAAAACCGTATGGCTCACTGGGGGAAAAACTGTATCAGTTCATTTGTTTAAGAAGTAACAAGTAACAGTCAATGTTAAAATACATTCTGGATGTGACACTTGCAAGCCGAAATAGCTCAGTTGGGAGAGCGTTAGACTGAAGATCTAAATGTCCCTGGTTCGATCCCGGGTTTCGGCAGGTGAACTGAGGTACAGAAAACCGTATGGCTCACTGGGGGAAAAACTGTATCAGTTCATTTGTTTAAGAAGTAACAAGTAACAGTCAATGTTAAAATACATTCTGGATGTGACACTTGCAAGCCGAAATAGCTCAGTTGGGAGAGCGTTAGACTGAAGATCTAAATGTCCCTGGTTCGACCCCGGGTTTCGGCAGGTGAACTGAGGTACAGAAAACCGTATGGCCCACAGGCTGATCTCACTGGGGGAAAACCTGTATGAGTTTTATTTGTTTAACAAGTAACAGTCAATGTTAAAATACATTCTGGATGTGACACTTGCAAGCCGAAATAGCTCAGTTGGGAGAGCGTTAGACTGAAGATCTAAATGTCCCTGGTTCGATCCCGGGTTTCGGCAGGTGAACTGAGGTACAGAAAACCGTATGGCTCACTGGGGGAAAAACTGTATCAGTTCATTTGTTTAAGAAGTAACAAGTAACAGTCAATGTTAAAATACATTCTGGATGTGACACTTGCAAGCCGAAATAGCTCAGTTGGGAGAGCGTTAGACTGAAGATCTAAATGTCCCTGGTTCGATCCAGGGTTTCGGCAGGTGAAATGTGTTACAGAAAACCGTATGACTCCAAGTCTGATCTCACTGGGGGAAAAGCTGTATGAGTTTATTTGTTTAACAAGTAACAATCAATGTTAAAATACATTCTGGATGTGACACTTGCAAGCCGAAATAGCTCAGTTGGGAGAGCGTTAGACTGAAGATCTAAATGTCCCTGGTTCGACCCCGGGTTTCGGCAGGTGAACTGAGGTACAGAAAACCGTATGGCCCACAGGCTGATCTCACTGGGGGAAAACCCTGTATGAGTTTATTTGTTTAACAAGTAACAGTCAATGTTAAAATACATTCTGGATGTGACACTTGCAAGCCGAAATAGCTCAGTTGGGAGAGCGTTAGACTGAAGATCTAAATGTCCCTGGTTCGATCCCGGGTTTCGGCAGGTGAACTGAGGTACAGAAAACCGTATGGCCCTCAGGCTGATCTCACTGGGGGAAAAACTTTATCAGTTCATTTGTTTAAGAAGTAACAAGTAACAGGCAATGTTAAAATACATTCTGGATGTGACACTTGCAAGCCGAAATAGCTCAGTTGGGAGAGCGTTAGACTGAAGATCTAAATGTCCCTGGTTCGATCCCGGGTTTCGGCAGGTGAACTGAGGTACAGAAAACCGTATGGCCCACAGGCTGATCTCACTGGGGGAAAAACTGTATCAGTTCATTTGTTTAAGAAGTAACAAGTAACAGTCAATGTTAAAATACATTCTGGATGTGATACTTGCAAGCCGAAATAGCTCAGTTGGGAGAGCGTTAGACTGAAGATCTAAATGTCCCTGGTTCGATCCCGGGTTTCGGCAGGTGAAATGAGGTACAGAAAACCCTATGACTCCAAGGCTGATCTGACTAGGGTAAAAGCTGTACGGATTTATTTGTTTAAAAAGTAACAATCAATGTTAAAATACATTCTGGATGCGACTCTTGCAAGCCGAAATAGCTCATTTGGGAGAGCGTTAGACTGAAGATCTAAATCTCCCTGGTTCCATCCCAGGTTTCGGCATGTGAACTGAGGTACAGAAAACCATATGGCCCACAGGCTGATCTCACTGGGGGAAAAACTGTATCAGTTCATTTGTTTAAGAAGTAACAAGTAACAGTCAATGTTAAAATACATTCTGGATGTGACACTTGCTAGCCGAAATAGCTCAGTTGGGAGAGCGTTAGACTGAAGATCTAAATGTCCCTGGTTCGATCCCGGGTTTCGGCAGGTGAACTGAGGTACAGAAAACCGTATGGCTCACTGGGGGAAAAACTGTATCAGTTCATTTGTTTAAGAAGTAACAAGTAACAGTCAATGTTAAAATACATTCTGGATGTGACACTTGCAAGCCGAAATAGCTCAGTTGGGAGAGCGTTAGACTGAAGATCTAAATGTCCCTGGTTCGATCCCGGGTTTCGGCAGGTGAAATGAGGTACAGAAAACCGTATGACTCCAAGGCTGATCTCACTGGGGGAAAAGCTGTATGAGTTTATTTGTTTAACAAGTAACAGTCAATGTTAAAATACATTCTGGATGTGACACTTTCAAGCCGAAATAGCTCAGTTGGGAGAGCGTTAGACTGAAGATCTAAATGTCCCTGGTTCGATCCCGGGTTTCGGCAGGTGAACTGAGGTACAGAAAACCTTATGGCTCACTGGGGGAAAAACTGTATCAGTTCATTTGTTTAAGAAGTAACAAGTAACAGTCAATGTTAAAATACATTCTGGATGTGACACTTGCAAGCCGAAATAGCCCCGTTTGGGAGAGCGTTAGACTGAAGATCTAAATGTCCCTGGTTCGATCCCGGGTTTCGGCAGGTGAACTGAGGTACAGAAAACCGTATGGCCCACAGGCTGATCTCACTGGGGGAAAACCCTGTATGAGTTTATTTGTTTAACAAGTAACAGTCAATGTTAAAATACATTCTGGATGTAAAACTTGCAAGCCGAAATAGCTCAGTTGGGAGAGCTTTAGACTGAAGATCTAAATTTCCCTGGTTCGATCCCGGGTTTCGGCAGGTGAACTGAGGTACAGAAAACCGTATGGCCCTCAGGCTGATCTCACTGGGGGAAAAACTTTATCAGTTCATTTGTTTAAGAAGTAACAAGTAACAGTCAATGTTAAAATACATTCTGGATGTGACACTTGCAAGCCGAAATAGCTCAGTTGGGAGAGCGTTAGACTGAAGATCTAAATGTCCCTGGTTCGATCCCGGGTTTCGGCAGGTGAACTGAGGTACAGAAAACCGTATGGCCCACAGGCTGATCTCACTGGGGGAAAAACTGTATCAGTTCATTTGTTTAACAAGTAACAGTCAATGTTAAAATACATTCTGGATGTGACACTTGCAAGCCGAAATAGCTCAGTTGGGAGAGCGTTAGACTGAAGATCTAAATGTCCCTGGTTCGATCCCGGGTTTCGGCAGGTGAAATGAGGTACAGAAAACCCTATGACTCCAAGGCTGATCTGACTAGGGTAAAAGCTGTACGGGTTTATTTGTTTAATAAGTAACAATCAATGTTAAAATACATTCTGGATGCGTCTCTTGCAAGCCGAAATAGCTCAGTTGGGAGAGCGTTAGACTGAAGATCTAAATCTCCCTGGTTCGATCCCGGGTTTCGGCATGTGAACTGAGGTACAGAAAACCATATGGCCCACAGGCTGATCTCACTGGGGGAAAAACTGTATCAGTTCATTTGTTTAAGAAGTAACAAGTAACAGTCAATGTTAAAATACATTCTGGATGTGACACTTGCAAGCCGAAATAGCTCAGTTGGGAGAGCGTTAGACTGAAGATCTAAATGTCCCTGGTTCGATCCCGGGTTTCGGCAGGTGAACTGAGGTACAGAAAACCGTATGGCTCACTGGGGGAAAAACTGTATCAGTTCATTTGTTTAAGAAGTAACAAGTAACAGTCAATGTTAAAATACATTCTGGATGTGACACTTGCAAGCCGAAATAGCTCAGTTGGGAGAGCGTTAGACTGAAGATCTAAATGTCCCTGTTTCGATCCCGGGTTTCGGCAGGTGAAATGAGGTACAGAAAACCGTATGACTCCAAGGCTGATCTCACTGGGGGAAAAGCTGTATGAGTTTATTTGTTTAACAAGTAACAGTCAATGTTAAAATACATTCTGGATGTGACACTTTCAAGCCGAAATAGCTCAGTTGGGAGAGCGTTAGACTGAAGATCTAAATGTCCCTGGTTCGATCCCGGGTTTCGGCAGGTGAACTGAGGTACAGAAAACCGTATGGCTCACTGGGGGAAAAACTGTATCAGTTCATTTGTTTAAGAAGTAACAAGTAACAGTCAATGTTAAAATACATTCTGGATGTGACACTTGCAAGCTGAAATAGCTCAGTTGGGAGAGCGTTAGACTGAAGATCTAAATGTCCCTGGTTCGATCCCGGGTTTCGGCAGGTGAAATGAGGTACAGAAAACCGTATGACTCCAAGTCTGATCTCACTGGGGGAAAAGCTGTATGAGTTTATTTGTTTAACAAGTAACAATCAATGTTAAAATACATTCTGGATGTGACACTTGCAAGCCGAAATAGCTCAGTTGGGAGAGCGTTAGACTGAAGATCTAAATGTCCCTGGTTCGATCTTGGTTTTCGGCAGGTGAACTGAGGTACAGAAAACCGTATGACTCCAAGGCTGATCTCACTGGGGGAAAAGCTGTATGAGTTTATTTGTTTAACAAGTAACAGTCAATGTTAAAATACATTCTGGATGTGACACTTTCAAGCCGAAATAGCTCAGTTGGGAGAGCGTTAGACTGAAGATCTAAATGTCCCTGGTTCGATCCCGGGTTTCGGCAGGTGAACTGAGGTACAGAAAACCGTATGGCTCACTGGGGGAAAAACTGTATCAGTTCATTTGTTTAAGAAGTAACAAGTAACAGTCAATGTTAAAATACATTCTGGATGTGACACTTGCAAGCCGAAATAGCTCAGTTGGGAGAGCGTTAGACTGAAGATCTAAATGTCCCTGGTTCGATCCCGGGTTTCGGCAGGTGAAATGAGTTACAGAAAACCGTATGACTCCAAGTCTGATCTCACTGGGGGAAAAGCTGTATGAGTTTATTTGTTTAACAAGTAACAATCAATGTTAAAATACATTCTGGATGTGACACTTGCAAGCCGAAATAGCTCAGTTGGGAGAGCGTTAGACTGAAGATCTAAATGTCCCTGGTTCGACCCCGGGTTTCGGCAGGTGAACTGAGGTACAGAAAACCGTATGGCCCACAGGCTGATCTCACTGGGGGAAAACCTGTATGAGTTTATTTGTTTAACAAGTAACAGTCAATGTTAAAATACATTCTGGATGTGACACTTGCAAGCCGAAATAGCTCAGTTGGGAGAGCTTTAGACTGAAGATCTAAATGTCCCTGGTTCGATCCCGGGTTTCGGCAGGTGAACTGAGGTACAGAAAACCGTATGGCTCACTGGGGGAAAAACTGTATCAGTTCATTTGTTTAAGAAGTAACAAGTAACAGTCAATGTTAAAATACATTCTGGATGTGACACTTGCAAGCCGAAATAGCTCAGTTGGGAGAGCGTTAGACTGAAGATCTAAATGTCCCTGGTTCGATCCCGGGTTTCGGCAGGTGAAATGAGTTACAGAAAACCGTATGACTCCAAGTCTGATCTCACTGGGGGAAAAGCTGTATGAGTTTATTTGTTTAACAAGTAACAATCAATGTTAAAATACATTCTGGATGTGACACTTGCAAGCCGAAATAGCTCAGTTGGGAGAGCGTTAGACTGAAGATCTAAATGTCCCTGGTTCGACCCCGGGTTTCGGCAGGTGAACTGAGGTACAGAAAACCGTATGGCCCACAGGCTGATCTCACTGGGGGAAAACCTGTATGAGTTTATTTGTTTAACAAGTAACAGTCAATGTTAAAATACATTCTGGATGTGACACTTGCAAGCCGAAATAGCTCAGTTGGGAGAGCGTTAGACTGAAGATCTAAATGTCCCTGGTTCGATCTTGGTTTTCGGCAGGTGAACTGAGGTACAGAAAACCGTATGACTCCAAGGCTGATCTCACTGGGGGAAAAGCTGTATGAGTTTATTTGTTTAACAAGTAACAGTCAATGTTAAAATACATTCTGGATGTGACACTTTCAAGCCGAAATAGCTCAGTTGGGAGAGCGTTAGACTGAAGATCTAAATGTCCCTGGTTCGATCCCGGGTTTCGGCAGGTGAACTGAGGTACAGAAAACCGTATGGCTCACTCGGGGAAAAACTGTATCAGTTCATTTGTTTAAGAAGTAACAAGTAACAGTCAATGTTAAAATACATTCTGGATGTGACACTTGCAAGCCGAAATAGCTCAGTTGGGAGAGCGTTAGACTGAAGATCTAAATGTCCCTCGTTCGATCCCGGGTTTCGGCAGGTGAAATGAGTTACAGAAAACCGTATGACTCCAAGTCTGATCTCACTGGGGGAAAAGCTGTATGAGTTTATTTGTTTAACAAGTAACAATCAATGTTAAAATACATTCTGGATGTGACACTTGCAAGCCGAAATAGCTCAGTTGGGAGAGCGTTAGACTGAAGATCTAAATGTCCCTGGTTCGACCCCGGGTTTCGGCAGGTGAACTGAGGTACAGAAAACCGTATGGCCCACAGGCTGATCTCACTGGGGGAAAACCTGTATGAGTTTATTTGTTTAACAAGTAACAGTCAATGTTAAAATACATTCTGGATGTGACACTTGCAAGCCGAAATAGCTCAGTTGGGAGAGCGTTAGACTGAAGATCTAAATGTCCCTGGTTCGATCCCGGGTTTCGGCCGGTGAACTGAGGTACAGAAAACCGTATGGCCCACAGGCTGATCTCACTGGGGGAAAAACTGTATCAGTTCATTTGTTTAAGAAGTAACAAGTAACAGTCAATGTTAAAATACATTCTGGATGTTACACTTTCAAGCCGAAATAGCTCAGTTGGGAGAGCGTTAGACTGAAGATCTAAATGTCCCTGGTTCGATCCCGGGTTTCGGCAGGTGAACTGAGGTACAGAAAACCGTATGGCCCACAGGCTGATCTCACTGGGGGAAAAACTGTATCAGTTCATTTGTTTAAGAAGTAACAAGTAACAGTCAATGTTAAAATACATTCTGGATGTGACACTTGCAAGCCGAAATAGCTCAGTTGGGAGAGCGTTAGACTGAAGATCTAAATGTCCCTGGTGTGATCCCGGGTTTCGGCAGGTGAAATGAGGTACAGAAAACCCTAATACTCCAAGGCTGATCTCACTAGGGGAAAAGCTGTACGGGTTTATTTGTTTAATAAGTAACAATCAATGTTAAAATACATTCTGGATGCGACTCTTGCAAGCCGAAATAGCTCAGTTGGGAGAGCGTTAGACTGAAGATCTAAATGTCCCTGGTTCGATCCCGGGTTTCGGCAGGTGAACTGAGGTACAGAAAACCGTATGGCCCACAGGCTGATCTCACTGGGGGAAAAACTGTATCAGTTCATTTGTTTAAGAAGTAACAAGTAACAGTCAATGTTAAAATACATTCTGGATGTTACACTTTCAAGCCGAAATAGCTCAGTTGCGAGAGCGTTAGACTGAAGATCAAAATATCCCTCGTTCAATCCTGGGGTAAGGCAAGTGAACTGAGCTACAGAAAACCGTATGACTCCAAGGCAAGCTGTATGAGTTTATTTGTTTAACAAGTAACAGTCAATGTTAAAATACATTCTGGATGTGACACTTGCAAGCCGAAATAGCTCAGTTGGGAGAGCGTTAGACTGAAGATCTAAATGTCCCTGGTTCGATCCTGGGTTTCGTTAGGTGAAATGAGGTACAGAAAACCGTATAACTCCAAGTCTGATCTCACTGGGGGAAAAGCTGTATGAGTTTATTTGTTTAACAAGTAACAATCAATGTTAAAATACATTCTGGATGTGACACTTGCAAGCCGAAATAGCTCAGTTGGGAGAGCGTTAGACTGAAGATCTAAATGTCCCTGGTTCGATCCCGGGTTTCGGCAGGTGAATAGAGGTACAGAAAACCGTATGGCTCACAGGCTAATCTCACTGGGGGGAAAACTGTATAAATTCATTTGTTTAAGAAGTAACAAGTAACAGTCAATGTTAAAATACATTCTGAATGTGACACTTCCAAGCCGAAATAGCTCAGTTAGAAGAGCGTTACACTGAGGATCTAAATGTCCCTGGTTCAATCCTGGGTTTAGGCAAGTGAACTGAGGTACAGAAAACCGTTTGACTCCAAGGCTGATCTCACTGGGGGAAAAGCTGTATGAGTTAACCCTAACCCTTTAACAAGTAACAGTCAATGTTAAAATACATTCTGGATGTGACACGTGCAAGCCGAAATAGCTCAGTTGGGAGAGCGTTAGACTGAAGATCTAAATGTCCCTGGTTCGATCCCGAGTTTCGGCAGGTGAATAGAGGTACAGAAAACCGTATGGCCCTCAGGCTGATCTCACTGGGGGAAAAACTTTATCAGTTCATTTGTTTAAGAAGTAACTAGTAACAGTCAATGTTAAAATACATTCTGGATGTGACACTTGCAAGCCGAAATAGCTCAGTTGGGAGAGCGTTAGACTGAAGATCTAAATGTCCCTGGTTCGATCCCGGGTTTCGGCAGGTGAAATGAGGTACAGAAAACCGTATGACTTCAAGTCTGATCTCACTGGGGGAAAAGCTGTATGAGTTTATTTGTTTAACAAGTAACAATCAATGTTAAAATACATTCTGGATGTGACACTTGCAAGCCGAAATAGCTCAGTTGGGAGAGCGTTAGACTGAAGATCTAAATGTCCCTGGTTCGATCTTGGTTTTCGGCAGGTGAACTGAGGTACAGAAAACTGTATGACTCCAAGGCTGATCTCACTGGGGGAAAAGCTGTATGAGTTTATTTGTTTAACAAGTAACAGTCAATGTTAAAATACATTCTGGATGTGACACTTTCAAGCCGAAATAGCTCAGTTTGGAGAGCGTTAGACTGAAGATCTAAATGTCCCTGGTCCGATCCCGGGTTTCGGCAGGTGAACTGAGGTACAGAAAACCGTATGGCTCACTGGGGGAAAAACTGTATCAGTTCATTTGTTTAAGAAGTAACAAGTAACAATCAATGTTAAAATACATTCTGGATATGACACTTGCAAGCCGAAATAGCTCAGTTGGGAGAGCGTTAGACTGAAGATCTAAATGTCCCTGGTTCGATCCCGGGTTTCGGCAGGTGAACTGAGGTACAGAAAACCGTATGGCTCACAGGCTAATCTCACTGGGGGAAAACTGTATAAGTTCATTTGTTGAAGAAGTAACAAGTAACAGTCAATGTTAAAATACATTCTGAATGTGACACTTGCAAGCCGAAATAGCTCAGTTGGGAGAGCGTTACACTGAGGATCTAAATGTCCCTGGTTCAATCCTGGGTTTAGGCAAGTGAACTGAGGTACAGAAAACCGTTTGACTCCAAGGCTGATCTCACTGGGGGAAAAGCTGTATGAGTTTATTTGTTTAACAAGTAACAGTAAATGTTAAAATACATTCTGGATGTGACACTTGCAAGCCGAAATAGCCCCGTTTGGGAGAGCGTTAGACTGAAGATCTAAATGTCCCTGTTTCGATCCCGGGTTTCGGCAGGTGAACTGAGGTACAGAAAACCGTATGGCCCACAGGCTGATCTCACTGGGGGAAAACCTGTATGAGTTTATTTGTTTAACAAGTAACAGTCAATGTTAAAATACATTCTGGATGTGACACTTGCAAGCCGAAATAGCTCAGTTGGGAGAGCGTTAGACTGAAGATCAAAATATCCCTCGTTCAATCCTGGGGTAAGGCAAGTGAACTGAGCTACAGAAAACCGTATGACTCCAAGGCAAGCTGTATGAGTTTATTTGTTTAACAAGTAACAGTCAATGTTAAAATACATTCTGGATGTGACACTTGCAAGCCGAAATAGCTCAGTTGGGAGAGCGTTAGACTGAAGATCTAAATTTCCCTGGTTCGATCCCGGGTTTCGGCAGGTGAACTGAGGTACAGAAAACCGTATGGCTCACAGGCTGATCTCACTGGGGGAAAAACTGTATCAGTTAATTTGTTTAACAAGTAACAGTCAATGTTAAAATACATTCTGGATGTGACACTTTCAAGCCGAAATAGCTCAGTTGGGAGAGCGTTAGACTGAAGATCTAAATGTCCCTGGTTCGATCCCGGGTTTCGGCAGGTGAAATGAGGTACATAAAACCGTATGACTCCAAGTCTGATCTCACTGGGGGAAAAAGCTGTATGAGTTTATTTGTTTAACAAGTAACAATCAATGTTAAAATACATTCTGGATGTGACACTTGCAAGCCGAAATAGCTCAGTTGGGAGAGCGTTAGACTGAAGATCTAAATGTCCCTGGTTCGATCCCGGGTTTCAGGCAGGTGAACTGAGGTACAGAAAACCGTATGGCTCACAGGCTAATCTCACTGGGGGGAAAACTGTATAAGTTCATTTGTTTAAGAAGTAACAAGTAACAGTCAATGTTAAAATACATTCTGAATGTGACACTTCCAAGCCGAAATAGCTCAGTTAGAAGAGCGTTACACTGAGGATCTAAATGTCCCTGGTTCAATCCTGGGTTTAGGCAAGTGAACTGAGGTACAGAAAACCGTTTGACTCCAAGGCTGATCTCACTGGGGGAAAAGCTGTATGAGTTTATTTGTTTAACAAGTAACAGTCAATGTTAAAATACATTCTGGATGTGACACTTGCAAGCCGAAATAGCTCAGTTGGGAGAGCGTTAGACTGAAGATCTAAATTTCCCTGGTTCGATCCCGGGTTTCGGCAGGTGAACTGAGGTACAGAAAACCGTATGGCTCACAGGCTGATCTCACTGGGGGAAAAACTGTATCAGTTAATTTGTTTAACAAGTAACAGTCAATGTTAAAATACATTCTGGATGTGACACTTTCAAGCCGAAATAGCTCAGTTGGGAGAGCGTTAGACTGAAGATCTAAATGTCCCTGGTTCGATCCCGGGTTTCGGCAGGTGAACAGAGGTACAGAAAACCGTATGGATCACTGGGGGAAAAACTGTATCAGTTCATTTGTTTAAGAAGTAACAAGTAACAGTCAATGTTAAAATACATTCTGGATGTGACACTTGCAAGCCGAAATAGCTCAGTTGGGAGAGCGTGACTGAAGATCTAAATGTCCCTGGTTCGATCCCGGGTTTCGGCAGGTGAACTGAGGTACAGAAAACCGTATGGATCACTGGGGGAAAAACTGTATCAGTTCATTTGTTTAAGAAGTAACAAGTAACAGTCAATGTTAAAATACATTCTGGATGTGACACTTGCAAGCCGCAATAGCTCAGTTGGGAGAGCGTTAGACTGAAGATCTAAATGTCCCTTGTTCGATCCCGGGTTTCGGCAGGTGAAATGAGGTACAGAAAACCCTATGACTCCAAGGCTGATCTGACTAGGGGAAAAGCTGTACGGGTTTATTTGTTTAATAAGTAACAATCAATGTTAAAATACATTCTGGATGCGACTCTTGCAAGCCGAAATAGCTCAGTTGGGAGAGCGTTAGACTGAAGATCTAAATCTCCCTGGTTCGATCCCGGGTTTCGGCATGTGAACTGAGGTACAGAAAACCATATGGCCCTCAGGCTGATCTCACTGGGGGAAAAACTGTATCAGTTCATTTGTTTAAGAAGTAACAAGTAACAGTCAATGTTAAAATACATTCTGGATGTGACACTTGCAAGCCGAAATAGCTCAGTTGGGAGAGCGTTAGACTGAAGATCTAAATGTCCCTGGTTCGATCCCGGGTTTCGGCAGGTGAACTGAGGTACAGAAAACCGTATGGCTCACTGTGGGAAAAACTCTATCAGTTAATTTGTTTAAGAAGTAACAAGTAACAGTCAATGTTAAAATACATTCTGGATGTGACACTTTCAAGCCGAATTAGCTCAGTTGGGAGAGCGTTAGACTGAAGATCTAAATGTCCCTGGTTAGATCCCGGCTTTCGGCAGGTGAAATGAGGTACAGAAAACAGTATGACTCCAAGTCTGATCTCACTGGGGGAAAAGCTGTATGAGTTTATTTGTTTAACAAGTAACAATCAATGTTAAAATACATTCTGGATGTGACACTTGCAAGCCGAAATAGCTCAGTTGGGAGAGCGTTAGACTGAAGATCTAAATGTCCCTGGTTCGATCCAGGGTTTCGGCAGGTGAACTGAGGTACAGAAAACCGTATGGCTCACAGGCTAATCTCACTGGGGGAAAACTGTATAAGTTCATTTGTTTAAGAAGTAACAAGTAACAGTCAATGTTAAAATACATTCTGAATGTGACACTTGCAAGCCGAAATAGCTCAGTTGGGAGAGCGTTACACTGAGGATCTAAATGTCCCTGGTTCAATCCTGGGTTTAGGCAAGTGAATTGAGGTACAGAAAACCGTTTGACTCCAAGGCTGATCTCACTGGGGGAAAAGCTGTATGAGTTTATTTGTTTAACAAGTAACAGTAAATGTTAAAATACATTCTGGATGTGACACTTGCAAGCCGAAATAGCCCCGTTTGGGAGAGCGTTAGACTGAAGATCTAAATGTCCCTGGTTCGATCCCGGGTTTCGGCAGGTGAACTGAGGTACAGAAAACCGTATGGCCCACAGGCTGATCTCACTGGGGGAAAACCTGTATGAGTTTATTTGTTTAACAAGTAACAGTCAATGTTAAAATACATTCTGGATGTGACACTTGCAAGCCGAAATAGCTCAGTTGGGAGAGCGTTAGACTGAAGATCTAAATGTCCCTGGTTCGATCCAGGGTTTCGGCAGGTGAACTGAGGTACAGAAAACCGTATGGCCCACAGGCTGATCTCACTGGGGGAAAAACTGTATCAGTTCATTTGTTTAAGAAGTAACAAGTAACAGTCAATGTTAAAATACATTCTGGATGTTACACTTTCAAGCCGAAATAGCTCAGTTGGGAGAGCGTTAGACTGAAGATCTAAATGTCGCTGGTTCGATCCCGGGTTTCGGCAGGTGAACTGAGGTACAGAAAACCGTATGGCCCAAAGGGTGATCTCACTGGGGGAAAAACTGTATCAGTTCATTTGTTTAAGAAGTAACAAGTAACAGTCAATGTTAAAATACATTCTGGATGTGACACTTGCAAGCCGAAATAGCTCAGTTGGGAGAGTGTTAGACTGAAGATCTAAATGTCCCTGGTTCGATCCCGGGTTTCGGCAGGTGAAATGAGGTACAGAAAACCCTAATACTCCAAGGCTGATCTCACTAGGGGAAAAGCTGTACGGGTTTATTTGTTTAATAAGTAAAAATCAATGTTAAAATACATTCTGGATGCGACTCTTGCAAGCCGAAATAGCTCAGTTGGTAGAGCGTTAGACTGAAGATCTAAATGTCCCTGGTTCGATCCCGGATTTCGGCAGGTGAACTGAGGTACAGAAAACCGTATGGCTCACAGGCTGATCTCACTGGGGGAAAAACTGTATCAGTTCATTTGTTTAAGATTTAAGAAGTAACAGTCAATGTAAAAATACATTCTGGATGTGACACTAGCAAGCCGAAATAGCTCAGTTGGGAGAGCGTTAGACTGAAGATCAAAATATCCCTCGTTCAATCCTGGGGTAAGGCAAGTGAACTGAGCTACAGAAAACCGTATGACTCCAAGGTAAGCTGTATGAGTTTATTTGTTTAACAAGTAACAGTCAATGTTAAAATACATTCTGGATGTGACACTTGCAAGCCGAAATAGCTCAGTTGGGAGAGCGTTAGACTGAAGATCTAAATGTCCCTGGTTCGATCCCGGGTTTCGTCAGGTGAACTGAGGTACAGAAAACCGTATGGCTCACAGGCTGATCTCACTGGGGGAAAAACTGTATCAGTTAATTTGTTTAACAAGTAACAGTCAATGTTAAAATACATTCTGGATGTGACACTTTCAAGCCGAAATAGCTCAGTTGGGAGAGCGTTAGACTGAAGATCTAAATGTCCCTGGTTCGATCCCGGGTTTCGGCAGGTGAACTGAGGTACAGAAAACCGTATGGATCACTGGGGGAAAAACTGTATTAGTTCATTTGTTTAAGAAGTAACAAGTAACAGTCAATGTTAAAATACATTCTGGATGTGACACTTGCAAGCCGAAATAGCTCAGTTGGGAGAGCGTTAGACTGAAGATCTAAATGTCCCTGGTTCGATCCCGGGTTTCGGCAGGTGAAATGAGGTACTGTAAACCGTATGACTCCAAGTCTGATCTCACTGGGGGAAAAGCTGTATGAGTTTATTTGTTTAACAAGTAACAATCAATGTTAAAATAAATTCTGGATGTGACACTTGCAAGCCGAAATAGCTCAGTTGGGAGAGCGTTAGACTGAAGATCTAAATGTCCCTGGTTCGATCCCGGGTTTCGTCAGGTGAAATGAGGTACTGTAAACCGTATGACTCCAAGTCTGATCTCACTGGGGGAAAAGCTGTATGAGTTTATTTGTTTAACAAGTAACAATCAATGTTAAAATAAATTCTGGATGTGACACTTGCAAGCCGAAATAGCTCAGTTGGGAGAGCGTTAGACTGAAGATCTAAATGTCCCTGGTTCGATCCAGGGTTTCGGCAGGTGAACTGAGGTACAGAAAACCGTATGGCCCACAGGCTGATCTCACTGGGGGAAAAACTGTATCAGTTCATTTGTTTAAGAAGTAACAAGTAACAGTCAATGTTAAAATACATTCTGGATGTGACACTTGCAAGCCGAAATAGCTCGGTTGGGAGAGTGTTAGACTGAAGATCTAAATGTCCCTGGTTCGATCCCGGGTTTCGGCAGGTGAACTGAGGTACAGAAAACCGTATGGCCCAAAGGGTGATCTCACTGGGGGAAAAACTGTATCAGTTCATTTGTTTAAGAAGTAACAAGTAACAGTCAATGTTAAAATACATTCTGGATGTGACACTTGCAAGCCGAAATAGCTCAGTTGGGAGAGTGTTAGACTGAAGATCTAAATGTCCCTGGTTCGATCCCGGGTTTCGGCACTTGAAATGAGGTACAGAAAACCCTAATACTCCAAGGCTGATCTCACTAGGGGAAAAGCTGTACGGGTTTATTTGTTTAATAAGTAAAAATCAATGTTAAAATACATTCTGGATGCGACTCTTGCAAGCCGAAATAGCTCAGTTGGAAGAGCGTTAGACTGAAGATCTAAATGCCCCTGGTTCGATCCCGGATTTCGGCAGGTGAACTGAGGTACAGAAAACCGTATGGCTCACAGGCTGATCTCACTGGGGGAAAAACTGTATCAGTTCATTTGTTTAAGATTTAAGAAGTAACAGTCAATGTAAAAATACATTCTGGATGTGACACTAGCAAGCCGAAATAGCTCAGTTGGGAGAGCGTTAGACTGAAGATCAAAATATCCCTCGTTCAATCCTGGGGTAAGGCAAGTGAACTGAGCTACAGAAAACCGTATGACTCCAAGGTAAGCTGTATGAGTTTATTTGTTTAACAAGTAACAGTCAATGTTAAAATACATTCTGGATGTGACACTTGCAAGCCGAAATAGCTCAGTTGGGAGAGCGTTAGACTGAAGATCTAAATGTCCCTGGTTCGATCCCGGGTTTCGGCAGGTGAACTGAGGTACAGAAAACCGTATGGCTCACAGGCTGATCTCACTTGGGGAAAAACTGTATCAGTTAATTTGTTTAACAAGTAACAGTCAATGTTAAAATACATTCTGGATGTGACACTTTCAAGCCGAAATAGCTCAGTTGGGAGAGCGTTAGACTGAAGATCTAAATGTCCCTGGTTCGATCCCGGGTTTCGGCAGGTGAACTGAGGTACAGAAAACCGTATGGATCACTGGGGGAAAAACTGTATTAGTTCATTTGTTTAAGAAGTAACAAGTAACAGTCAATGTTAAAATACATTCTGGATGTGACACTTGCAAGCCGAAATAGCTCAGTTGGGAGAGCGTTAGACTGAAGATCTAAATGTCCCTGGTTCGATCCCGGGTTTCGGCAGGTGAAATGAGGTACTGTAAACCGTATGACTCCAAGTCTGATCTCACTGGGGGAAAAGCTGTATGAGTTTATTTGTTTAACAAGTAACAATCAATGTTAAAATAAATTCTGGATGTGAAACTTGCAAGCCGAAATAGCTCAGTTGGGAGAGCGTTAGACTGAAGATCTAAATGTCCCTGGTTCGATCCCGGGTTTCGGCAGGTGAAATGAGGTACTGTAAACCGTATGACTCCAAGTCTGATCTCACTGGGGGAAAAGCTGTATGAGTTTATTTGTTTAACAAGTAACAATCAATGTTAAAATAAATTCTGGATGTGACACTTGCAAGCCGAAATAGCTCAGTTGGGAGAGCGTTAGACTGAAGATCTAAATGTCCCTGGTTCGATCCCGGGTTTCGGCAGGTGAACTGAGGTACAGAAAACCGTATGGCCCAAAGGGTGATCTCACTGGGGGAAAAACTTTATCAGTTCATTTGTTTAAGAAGTAACAAGTAACAGTCAATGTTAAAATACATTCTGGATGTGACACTTGCAAGCCGAAATAGCTCAGTTGGGAGAGTGTTAGACTGAAGATCTAAATGTCCCTGGTTCGATCCCGGGTTTCGGCAGGTGAAATGAGGTACAGAAAACCCTAATACTCCAAGGCTGATCTCACTAGGGGAAAAGCTGTACGGGTTTATTTGTTTAATAAGTAAAAATCAATGTTAAAATACATTCTGGATGCGACTCTTGCAAGCCGAAATAGCTCAGTTGGTAGAGCGTTAGACTGAAGATCTAAATGTCCCTGGTTCGATCCCGGATTTCGGCAGGTGAACTGAGGTACAGAAAACCGTATGGCTCACAGGCTGTTCTCACTGGGGGAA
Organism: Protomyctophum bolini; assembly: GCF_963924005.1. Taxonomy (NCBI): domain Eukaryota; kingdom Metazoa; phylum Chordata; class Actinopteri; order Myctophiformes; family Myctophidae; genus Protomyctophum; species Protomyctophum bolini. Next base: position 34,945,805 of record NC_137882.1, read on the forward strand.
AAACTGTATCAGTTCATTTGTTTAAGATTTAAGAAGTAACAGTCAATGTAAAAATACATTCTGGATGTGACACTAGCAAGCCGAAATAGCTCAGTTGGGAGAGCGTTAGACTGAAGATCAAAATATCCCTCGTTCAATCCTGGGGTAAGGCAAGTGAACTGAGCTACAGAAAACCGTATGACTCCAAGGTAAGCTGTATGAGTTTATTTGTTTAACAAGTAACAGTCAATGTTAAAATACATTCTGGATGTGACACTTGCAAGCCGAAATAGCTCAGTTGGGAGAGCGTTAGACTGAAGATCTAAATGTCCCTGGTTCGATCCCGGGTTTCGGCAGGTGAACTGAGGTACAGAAAACCGTATGGCTCACAGGCTGATCTCACTGGGGGAAAAACTGTATCAGTTAATTTGTTTAACAAGTAACAGTCAATGTTAAAATACATTCTGGATGTGACACTTTCAAGCCGAAATAGCTCAGTTGGGAGAGCGTTAGACTGAAGATCTAAATGTCCCTGGTTCGATCCCGGGTTTCGGCAGGTGAACTGAGGTACAGAAAACCGTATGGCTCACAGGCTAATCTCACTGGGGGGAAAACTGTATAAGTTAATTTGTTTAAGAAGTAACAAGTAACAGTCAATGTTAAAATACATTCTGAATGTGACACTTCCAAGCCGAAATAGCTCAGTTGGAAGAGCGTTACACTGAGGATCTAAATGACCCTGGTTCAATCCTGGTTTTAGGCAAGTGAAATGAGGCACATAAAACCATATGACTCCAAGTCTGATCTCACTGGGGGAAAAGCTGTGTGAGTTTATTTGTTTAACAAGTAACAATCAATGTTAAAATACATTCTGGATGTGACACTTGCAAGCCGAAATAGCTCAGTTGGGAGAGCGTTAGACTGAAGATCTAAATGTCCCTGTTTCGATCCCAGGTTTCGGCAGGTGAACTGAGGTACAGAAAACCGTATGGCCCACAGGCTGATCTCACTGGGGAAAAACTGTATCAGTTCATTTGTTTAAGAAGTACAAGTAACAGTCAATGTTAAAATACATTCTGGATGTGACACTTGCAAGCCGAAATAGCTCAGTTGGGAGAGCGTTAGACTGAAGATCTAAATGTCCCTGGTTCGATCCCGGGTTTCGGCAGGTGAAATGAGGTACAGAAAACCCTATGACTCCAAGGCTGATCTGACTAGGGTAAAAGCTGTACGGGTTTATTTGTTTAAAAAGTAACAATCAATGTTAAAATACATTCTGGATGCGACTCTTGCAAGCCGAAATAGCTCAGTTGGGAGAGCGTTAGACTGAAGATCTAAATCTCCCTGGTTCGATCCCGGGTTTCGGCATGTGAACTGAGGTACAGAAAACCGTATGGCCCACAGGCTGATCTCACTGGGGGAAAAACTGTATCAGTTCATTTGTTTAAGAAGTAACAAGTAACAGTCAATGTTAAAATACATTCTGGATGTGACACTTGCAAGCCGAAATAGCTCAGTTGGGAGAGCGTTAGACTGAAGATCTAAATGTCCCTCGTTCGATCCCGGTTTTCGGCAGGTGAACTGAGGTACAGAAAACCGTATGGCTCACTGGGGGAAAAACTGTATCAGTTCATTTGTTTAAGAAGTAACAAGTAACAGTCAATGTTAAAATACATTCTGGATGTGACACTTGCAAGCCGAAATAGCTCAGTTGGGAGAGCGTTGGACTGAAGATCTAAATGTCCCTGGTTCGATCCCGGGTTTCGGCAGGTGAAATGAGGTACAGAAAACCGTATGACTCCAAGGCTGATCTCACTGGGGGAAAAGCTGTATGAGTTTATTTGTTTAACAAGTAACAGTCAATGTTAAAATACATTCTGGATGTGACACTTTCAAGCCGAAATAGCTCAGTTGGGAGAGCGTTAAACTGAAGATCTAAATGTCCCTGGTTCGATCCCGGGTTTCGGCAGGTGAACTGAGGTACAGAAAACCGTATGGCTCACTGGCGGAAAAACTGTATCAGTTCATTTGTTTAAGAAGTAACAAGTAACAGTCAATGTTAAAATACATTCTGGATGTGACACTTGCAAGCCGAAATAGCTCAGTTGGGAGAGCGTTAGACTGAAGATCTAAATGTCCCTGGTTCGATCCCGGGTTTCGGCAGGTGAAATGAGGTACAGAAAACCGTATGACTCCAAGTCTGATCTCACTGGGGAAAAAACTGTATCAGTTCATTTGTTTAAGAAGTAACAGTCAATGTTAAAATACATTCTGGATGTGACACTTGCAAGCCGAAATAGCTCAGTTGGGAGAGCGTTAGACTGAAGATCTAAATGTCCCTGGTTCGATCCCGGGTTTCGGCAGGTGAACTGAGGTACAGAAAACCGTATGGCCCACAGGCTGATCTCACTGGGGGAAAAACTGTATCAGTTCATTTGTTTAAGAAGTAATAAGTAACAATCAATGTTAAAATACATTCTGGATGTGACACTTGCAAGCCGAAATAGCTCAGTTGGGAGAGCGTTAGACTGAAGATCTAAATGTCCCTGGTTCGATCCCGGGTTTCGGCAGGTGAACTGAGGTACAGAAAACCGTATGGCCCACAGGCTGATCTCACTGGGGGAAAAACTGTATCAGTTCATTTGTTTAAGAAGTAACAGTCAATGTTAAAATACATTCTGGATGTGACACTTGCAAGCCGAAATAGCTCAGTTGGGAGAGCGTTAGACTGAAGATCTAAATGTCCCTGGTTCGATCCCGGGTTTCGGCAGGTGAAATGATGTACAGAAAACCGTATGACTCCAAGGCTGATCTCACTGGGGGAAAAGCTGTATGAGTTTATTTGTTTAACAAGTAACAGTCAATGTTAAAATACATTCTGGATGTGACACTTTCAATCCGAAATAGCTCAGTTGGGAGAGCGTTAAACTGAAGATCTAAATGTCCCTGGTTCGATCCCGGGTTTCGGCAGGTGAACTGAGGTACAGAAAACCGTATGGCTCACTGGCGGAAAAACTGTATCAGTTCATTTGTTTAAGAAGTAACAAGTAACAGTCAATGTTAAAATACATTCTGGATGTGACACTTGCAAGCCGAAATAGCTCAGTTGGGAGAGCGTTAGACTGAAGATCTAAATGTCCCTGGTTCGATCCCGGGTTTCGGCAGGTGAAATGAGGTACAGAAAACCGTATGACTCCAAGTCTGATCTCACTGGGGAAAAAACTGTATCAGTTCATTTGTTTAAGAAGTAACAGTCAATGTTAAAATACATTCTGGATGTGACACTTGCAAGCCGAAATAGCTCAGTTGGGAGAGCGTTAGACTGAAGATCTAAATGTCCCTGGTTCGATCCCGGGTTTCGGCAGGTGAACTGAGGTACAGAAAACCGTATGGCCCACAGGCTGATCTCACTGGGGGAAAAACTGTATCAGTTCATTTGTTTAAGAAGTAATAAGTAACAATCAATGTTAAAATACATTCTGGATGTGACACTTGCAAGCCGAAATAGCTCAGTTGGGAGAGCGTTAGACTGAAGATCTAAATGTCCCTGGTTCGATCCCGGGTTTCGGCAGGTGAACTGAGGTACAGAAAACCGTATGGCCCACAGGCTGATCTCACTGGGGGAAAAACTGTATCAGTTCATTTGTTTAAGAAGTAACAAGTAACAGTCAATGTTAAAATACATTCTGGATGTGACACTTGCAAGCCGAAATAGCTCAGTTGGGAGAGCGTTAGACTGAAGATCTAAATGTCCCTGGTTCGATCCCGGGTTTCGGCAGGTGAAATGAGGTACAGAAAACCGTATGACTCCAAGTCTGATCTCACTGGGGAAAAAACTGTATCAGTTCATTTGTTTAAGAAGTAACAGTCAATGTTAAAATACATTCTGGATGTGACACTTGCAAGCCGAAATACCTCAGTTGGGAGAGCGTTAGACTGAAGATCTAAATGTCCCTGGTTCGATCCCGGGTTTCGGCAGGTGAACTGAGGTACAGAAAACCGTATGGCCCACAGGCTGATCTCACTGGGGGAAAAACTGTATCAGTTCATTTGTTTAAGGCGAGACACCCCAGGTGAATAGGGAAAAAAAGTTAAATAATAGCTATCACAATGAAACTTCTCCAGTTGATTACTTATATTAAAACTAAGATTTTTTGTATTACAAGTTTTCTGAAATTATATGTTTAAATATGCAAATTAGGCATTATATGCGCTAATTTGCATACATTTCGGGACGATAAATCTGAAGATCGGATAAAGCCAGGTTCAAAATTATCATTTCATTTTGTTGACACATTAGAGACAAAGAAAATTACACATGGGATTTTTGATATCTCTAATTATCACTCCACAAATCAGAAAATAGTGTCAACAGGCATAAAAAATCCAATTTTCGGCATTTTTTTGGTATAAAATGTGATGTAAATCAGGCTGTGAATGATATATCAACAAATCCATGTGTAAATGTCTGCAGAATATAGTTATGAATAAGACTGGAAAGTTTGGTGTATGTGAGTTCAACTGAAGTGGAGATTCTTTGTCCCAAGTATGAGGAAAACTCATTTTGAGAAAACGGCCTTTAAAGATTTGTATTGTAAAATTCCAAAACATTTCATTTTGAAGCCACTATTTTGAGACAAAATATCTCATCCAAACCTTCACAACAACATATAATGGCATATATCATTGGAAAGGTCTGGACCTCGAGCTGACTGTGGTCTGATCCAAATATGGTCACTTCCTTTGTACCAACAACCAATCATGAAAATAGAGATGGTGGCTTTTCACCCAGAAAAACGAGCTGTCATTGGCTAAAATAAACTATCCAACTAAACATCAAAATCTATATTTTTAACGTGTATTTTGCTTTAGTTTGAAAGAAAACATGTTTAGGAAGCAAAATAGCAAAAAAAAAAAAAAATGAAAAATCATGATTTCACCTGGGGTGTCTCACCTTAAGAAGTAACAAGTAACAGTCAATCTTAAAATACATTCTGGATGTGACACTTGCAAGCCGAAATAGCTCAGTTGGGAGAGCGTTAGACTGAAGATCTAAATGTCCCTGGTTCGATCCCGGGTTTCGGCAGGTGAAATGAGGTACAGAAAACCCTATGACTCCAAGGCTGATCTGACTAGGGGAAAAGCTGTACGGGTTTATTTGTTTAATAAGTAACAATCAATGTTAAAATACATTCTGGATGCGACTCTTGCAAGCCGAAATAGCTCAGTTGGGAGAGCGTTAGACTGAAGATCTAAATGTCCCTGGTTCGATCCCGGGTTTCGGCAGGTGAACTGAGGTACAGAAAACCGTATGGCCCACAGGCTGATCTCACTGGGGGAAAAACTGTATCAGTTCATTTGTTTAAGAAGTAACAAGTAACAGTCAATGTTAAAATACATTCTGGATGTGACACTTGCAAGCCGAAATAGCTCAGTTGGGAGACCGTTAGACTGAAGATCTAAATGTCCCTGGTTCGATCCCGGGTTTCGGCAGGTGAAATGAGGTACAGAAAACCGTATGACTCCAAGTCTGATCTCACTGGGGAAAAAACTGTATCAGTTCATTTGTTTAAGAAGTAACAGTCAATGTTAAAATACATTCTGGATGTGACACTTGCAAGCCGAAATAGCTCAGTTGGGAGAGCGTTAGACTGAAGATCTAAATGTCCCTGGTTCGATCCCGGGTTTCGGCAGGTGAAATGAGGTACAGAAAACCGTATGACTCCAAGGCTGATCTCACTGGGGGAAAAGCTGTATGAGTTTATTTGTTTAACAAGTAACAGTCAATGTTAAAATACATTCTGGATGTGACACTTTCAAGCCGAAATAGCTCAGTTGGGAGAGCGTTAAACTGAAGATCTAAATGTCCCTGGTTCGATCCCGGGTTTCGGCAGGTGAACTGAGGTACAGAAAACCGTATGGCTCACTGGGGGAAAAACTGTATCAGTTCATTTGTTTAAGAAGTAACAAGTAACAGTCAATGTTAAAATACATTCTGGATGTGACACTTGCAAGCCGAAATAGCTCAGTTGGGAGAGCGTTAGACTGAAGATCTAAATGTCCCTGGTTCGATCCCGGGTTTCGGCAGGTGAAATGAGGTACAGAAAACCGTATGACTCCAAGTCTGATCTCACTGGGGAAAAAACTGTATCAGTTCATTTGTTTAAGAAGTAACAGTCAATGTTAAAATACATTCTGGATGTGACACTTGCAAGCCGAAATAGCTCAGTTGGGAGACCGTTAGACTGAAGATCTAAATGTCCCTGGTTCGATCCCGGGTTTCGGCAGGTGAACTGAGGTACAGAAAACCGTATGGCCCACAGGCTGATCTCACTGGGGGAAAAACTGTATCAGTTCATTTGTTTAAGAAGTAACAAGTAACAGTCAATGTTAAAATACATTCTGGATGTGACACTTGCAAGCCGAAATAGCTCAGTTGGGAGAGCGTTAGACTGAAGATCTAAATGTCCCTGGTTCGATCCCGGGTTTCGGCAGGTGAACTGAGGTACAGAAAACCGTATGGCCCACAGGCTGATCTCACTGGGGGAAAAACTGTATCAGTTCATTTGTTTAAGAAGTAACAAGTAACAGTCAATGTTAAAATACATTCTGGATGTGACACTTGCAAGCCGAAATAGCTCAGTTGGGAGAGCGTTAGACTGAAGATCTAAATGTCCCTGGTTCGATCCCGGGTTTCGGCAGGTGAAATGAGGTACAGAAAACCCTATGACTCCAAGGCTGATCTGACTAGGGGAAAAGCTGCACGGGTTTTTGTTTAATAAGTAACAATCAATGTTAAAATACATTCTGGATGCGACTCTTGCAAGCCGAAATAGCTCAGTTGGGAGAGCGTTAGACTGAAGATCTAAATGTCCCTGGTTCGATCCCGGGTTTCGGCAGGTGAACTGAGGTACAGAAAACCGTATGGCCCACAGGCTGATCTCACTGGGGGAAAAACTGTATCAGTTCATTTGTTTAAGAAGTAACAAGTAACAGTCAATGTTAAAATACATTCTGGATGTGACACTTGCAAGCCGAAATAGCTCAGTTGGGAGAGCGTTAGACTGAAGATCTAAATGTCCCTGGTTCGATCCCCGGTTTCGGCAGGTGAAATGAGGTACAGAAAACCGTATGACTCCAAGTCTGATCTCACTGGGGAAAAAACTGTATCAGTTCATTTGTTTAAGAAGTAACAGTCAATGTTAAAATACATTCTGGATGTGACACTTGCAAGCCGAAATAGCTCAGTTGGGAGAGCGTTAGACTGAAGATCTAAATGTCCCTGGTTCGATCCCGGGTTTCGGCAGGTGAAATGAGGTACAGAAAACCGTATGACTCCAAGGCTGATCTCACTGGGGGAAAAGCTGTATGAGTTTATTTGTTTAACAAGTAACAGTCAATGTTAAAATACATTCTGGATGTGACACTTTCAAGCCGAAATAGCTCAGTTGGGAGAGCGTTAAACTGAAGATCTAAATGTCCCTGGTTCGATCCCGGGTTTCGGCAGGTGAACTGAGGTACAGAAAACCGTATGGCTCACTGGGGGAAAAACTGTATCAGTTCATTTGTTTAAGAAGTAACAAGTAACAGTCAATGTTAAAATACATTCTGGATGTGACACTTGCAAGCCGAAATAGCTCAGTTGGGAGAGCGTTAGACTGAAGATCTAAATGTCCCTGGTTCGATCCCGGGTTTCGGCAGGTGAAATGAGGTACAGAAAACCGTATGACTCCAAGTCTGATCTCACTGGGGAAAAAACTGTATCAGTTCATTTGTTTAAGAAGTAACAGTCAATGTTAAAATACATTCTGGATGTGACACTTGCAAGCCGAAATAGCTCAGTTGGGAGAGCGTTAGACTGAAGATCTAAATGTCCCTGGTTCGATCCCGGGTTTCGGCAGGTGAACTGAGGTACAGAAAACCGTATGGCCCACAGGCTGATCTCACTGGGGGAAAAACTGTATCAGTTCATTGTTTAAGAAGTAACAAGTAACAGTCAATGTTAAAATACATTCTGGATGTGACACTTGCAAGCCGAAATAGCTCAGTTGGGAGAGCGTTAGACTGAAGATCTAAATGTCCCTGGTTCGATCCCGGGTTTCGGCAGGTGAACTGAGGTACAGAAAACCGTATGGCCCACAGGCTGATCTCACTGGGGGAAAAACTGTATCAGTTCATTTGTTTAAGAAGTAACAAGTAACAGTCAATGTTAAAATACATTCTGGATGTGACACTTGCAAGCCGAAATAGCTCAGTTGGGAGAGCGTTAGACTGAAGATCTAAATGTCCCTGGTTCGATCCCGGGTTTCGGCAGGTGAAATGAGGTACAGAAAACCCTATGACTCCAAGGCTGATCTGACTAGGGGAAAAGCTGTACGGGTTTATTTGTTTAATAAGTAACAATCAATGTTAAAATACATTCTGGATGCGACTCTTGCAAGCCGAAATAGCTCAGTTGGGAGAGCGTTAGACTGAAGATCTAAATGTCCCTGGTTCCATCCCGGGTTTCGGCAGGTGAACTGAGGTACAGAAAACCGTATGGCCCACAGGCTGATCTCACTGGGGGAAAAACTGTATCAGTTCATTTGTTTAAGAAGTAACAAGTAACAGTCAATGTTAAAATACATTCTGGATGTGACACTTGCAAGCCGAAATAGCTCAGTTGGGAGAGCGTTAGCCTGAAGATCTAAATGTCCCTGGTTCGATCCCGGGTTTCGGCAGGTGAACTGAGGTACAGAAAACCGTATGGCCCACAGGCTGATCTCACTGGGGGAAAAACTGTATCAGTTCATTTGTTTAAGAAGTAACAAGTAACAGTCAATGTTAAAATACATTCTGGATGTGACACTTGCAAGCCGAAATAGCTCAGTTGGGAGAGCGTTAGACTGAAGATCTAAATGTCCCTGGTTCGATCCCGGGTTTCGGCAGGTGAACTGAGGTACAGAAAACCGTATGGCCCACAGGCTGATCTCACTGGGGGAAAAACTGTATCAGTTCATTTGTTTAAGAAGTAACAAGTAACAGTCAATGTTAAAATACATTCTGGATGTGACACTTGCAAGCCGAAATAGCTCAGTTGGGAGAGCGTTAGACTGAAGATCTAAATGTCCCTGGTTCGATCCCGGGTTTCGGCAGGTGAAATGAGGTACAGAAAACCCTATGACTCCAAGGCTGATCTGACTAGGGGAAAAGCTGTACGGGTTTATTTGTTTAATAAGTAACAATCAATGTTAAAATACATTCTGGATGCGACTCTTGCAAGCCGAAATAGCTCAGTTGGGAGAGCGTTAGACTGAAGATCTAAATGTCCCTGGTTCCATCCCGGGTTTCGGCAGGTGAACTGAGGTACAGAAAACCGTATGGCCCACAGGCTGATCTCACTGGGGGAAAAACTGTATCAGTTCATTTGTTTAAGAAGTAACAAGTAACAGTCAATGTTAAAATACATTCTGGATGTTACACTTTCAAGCCGAAATAGCTCAGTTGGGAGAGCGTTAGACTGAAGATCTAAATGTCGCTGGTTCGATCCCGGGTTTCGGCAGGTGAACTGAGGTACAGAAAACCGTATGGCCCAAAGGGTGATCTCACTGGGGGAAAAACTGTATCAGTTCATTTGTTTAAGAAGTAACAAGTAACAGTCAATGTTAAAATACATTCTGGATGTGACACTTGCAAGCCGAAATAGCTCAGTTGGGAGAGTGTTAGACTGAAGATCTAAATGTCCCTGGTTCGATCCCGGGTTTCGGCAGGTGAAATGAGGTACAGAAAACCCTAATACTCCAAGGCTGATCTCACTAGGGGAAAAGCTGTACGGGTTTATTTGTTTAATAAGTAAAAATCAATGTTAAAATACATTCTGGATGCGACTCTTGCAAGCCGAAATAGCTCAGTTGGTAGAGCGTTAGACTGAAGATCTAAATGTCCCTGGTTCGATCCCGGATTTCGGCAGGTGAACTGAGGTACAGAAAACCGTATGGCTCACAGGCTGATCTCACTGGGGGAAAAACTGTATCAGTTCATTTGTTTAAGATTTAAGAAGTAACAGTCAATGTAAAAATACATTCTGGATGTGACACTAGCAAGCCGAAATAGCTCAGTTGGGAGAGCGTTAGACTGAAGATCAAAATATCCCTCGTTCAATCCTGGGGTAAGGCAAGTGAACTGAGCTACAGAAAACCGTATGACTCCAAGGTAAGCTGTATGAGTTTATTTGTTTAACAAGTAACAGTCAATGTTAAAATACATTCTGGATGTGACACTTGCAAGCCGAAATAGCTCAGTTGGGAGAGCGTTAGACTGAAGATCTAAATGTCCCTGGTTCGATCCCGGGTTTCGTCAGGTGAACTGAGGTACAGAAAACCGTATGGCTCACAGGCTGATCTCACTGGGGGAAAAACTGTATCAGTTAATTTGTTTAACAAGTAACAGTCAATGTTAAAATACATTCTGGATGTGACACTTTCAAGCCGAAATAGCTCAGTTGGGAGAGCGTTAGACTGAAGATCTAAATGTCCCTGGTTCGATCCCGGGTTTCGGCAGGTGAACTGAGGTACAGAAAACCGTATGGATCACTGGGGGAAAAACTGTATTAGTTCATTTGTTTAAGAAGTAACAAGTAACAGTCAATGTTAAAATACATTCTGGATGTGACACTTGCAAGCCGAAATAGCTCAGTTGGGAGAGCGTTAGACTGAAGATCTAAATGTCCCTGGTTCGATCCCGGGTTTCGGCAGGTGAAATGAGGTACTGTAAACCGTATGACTCCAAGTCTGATCTCACTGGGGGAAAAGCTGTATGAGTTTATTTGTTTAACAAGTAACAATCAATGTTAAAATAAATTCTGGATGTGACACTTGCAAGCCGAAATAGCTCAGTTGGGAGAGCGTTAGACTGAAGATCTAAATGTCCCTGGTTCGATCCCGGGTTTCGTCAGGTGAAATGAGGTACTGTAAACCGTATGACTCCAAGTCTGATCTCACTGGGGGAAAAGCTGTATGAGTTTATTTGTTTAACAAGTAACAATCAATGTTAAAATAAATTCTGGATGTGACACTTGCAAGCCGAAATAGCTCAGTTGGGAGAGCGTTAGACTGAAGATCTAAATGTCCCTGGTTCGATCCAGGGTTTCGGCAGGTGAACTGAGGTACAGAAAACCGTATGGCCCACAGGCTGATCTCACTGGGGGAAAAACTGTATCAGTTCATTTGTTTAAGAAGTAACAAGTAACAGTCAATGTTAAAATACATTCTGGATGTGACACTTGCAAGCCGAAATAGCTCGGTTGGGAGAGTGTTAGACTGAAGATCTAAATGTCCCTGGTTCGATCCCGGGTTTCGGCAGGTGAACTGAGGTACAGAAAACCGTATGGCCCAAAGGGTGATCTCACTGGGGGAAAAACTGTATCAGTTCATTTGTTTAAGAAGTAACAAGTAACAGTCAATGTTAAAATACATTCTGGATGTGACACTTGCAAGCCGAAATAGCTCAGTTGGGAGAGTGTTAGACTGAAGATCTAAATGTCCCTGGTTCGATCCCGGGTTTCGGCACGTGAAATGAGGTACAGAAAACCCTAATACTCCAAGGCTGATCTCACTAGGGGAAAAGCTGTACGGGTTTATTTGTTTAATAAGTAAAAATCAATGTTAAAATACATTCTGGATGCGACTCTTGCAAGCCGAAATAGCTCAGTTGGAAGAGCGTTAGACTGAAGATCTAAATGCCCCTGGTTCGATCCCGGATTTCGGCAGGTGAACTGAGGTACAGAAAACCGTATGGCTCACAGGCTGATCTCACTGGGGGAAAAACTGTATCAGTTCATTTGTTTAAGATTTAAGAAGTAACAGTCAATGTAAAAATACATTCTGGATGTGACACTAGCAAGCCGAAATAGCTCAGTTGGGAGAGCGTTAGACTGAAGATCAAAATATCCCTCGTTCAATCCTGGGGTAAGGCAAGTGAACTGAGCTACAGAAAACCGTATGACTCCAAGGTAAGCTGTATGAGTTTATTTGTTTAACAAGTAACAGTCAATGTTAAAATACATTCTGGATGTGACACTTGCAAGCCGAAATAGCTCAGTTGGGAGAGCGTTAGACTGAAGATCTAAATGTCCCTGGTTCGATCCCGGGTTTCGGCAGGTGAACTGAGGTACAGAAAACCGTATGGCTCACAGGCTGATCTCACTTGGGGAAAAACTGTATCAGTTAATTTGTTTAACAAGTAACAGTCAATGTTAAAATACATTCTGGATGTGACACTTTCAAGCCGAAATAGCTCAGTTGGGAGAGCGTTAGACTGAAGATCTAAATGTCCCTGGTTCGATCCCGGGTTTCGGCAGGTGAACTGAGGTACAGAAAACCGTATGGATCACTGGGGGAAAAACTGTATTAGTTCATTTGTTTAAGAAGTAACAAGTAACAGTCAATGTTAAAATACATTCTGGATGTGACACTTGCAAGCCGAAATAGCTCAGTTGGGAGAGCGTTAGACTGAAGATCTAAATGTCCCTGGTTCGATCCCGGGTTTCGGCAGGTGAAATGAGGTACTGTAAACCGTATGACTCCAAGTCTGATCTCACTGGGGGAAAAGCTGTATGAGTTTATTTGTTTAACAAGTAACAATCAATGTTAAAATAAATTCTGGATGTGACACTTGCAAGCCGAAATAGCTCAGTTGGGAGAGCGTTAGACTGAAGATCTAAATGTCCCTGGTTCGATCCCGGGTTTCGGCAGGTGAAATGAGGTACTGTAAACCGTATGACTCCAAGTCTGATCTCACTGGGGGAAAAGCTGTATGAGTTTATTTGTTTAACAAGTAACAATCAATGTTAAAATAAATTCTGGATGTGACACTTGCAAGCCGAAATAGCTCAGTTGGGAGAGCGTTAGACTGAAGATCTAAATGTCCCTGGTTCGATCCCGGGTTTCGGCAGGTGAACTGAGGTACAGAAAACCGTATGGCCCAAAGGGTGATCTCACTGGGGGAAAAACTTTATCAGTTCATTTGTTTAAGAAGTAACAAGTAACAGTCAATGTTAAAATACATTCTGGATGTGACACTTGCAAGCCGAAATAGCTCAGTTGGGAGAGTGTTAGACTGAAGATCTAAATGTCCCTGGTTCGATCCCGGGTTTCGGCAGGTGAAATGAGGTACAGAAAACCCTAATACTCCAAGGCTGATCTCACTAGGGGAAAAGCTGTACGGGTTTATTTGTTTAATAAGTAAAAATCAATGTTAAAATACATTCTGGATGCGACTCTTGCAAGCCGAAATAGCTCAGTTGGTAGAGCGTTAGACTGAAGATCTAAATGTCCCTGGTTCGATCCCGGATTTCGGCAGGTGAACTGAGGTACAGAAAACCGTATGGCTCACAGGCTGTTCTCACTGGGGGAAAAACTGTATCAGTTCATTTGTTTAAGATTTAAGAAGTAACAGTCAATGTAAAAATACATTCTGGATGTGACACTAGCAAGCCGAAATAGCTCAGTTGGGAGAGCGTTAGACTGAAGATCAAAATATCCCTCGTTCAATCCTGGGGTAAGGCAAGTGAACTGAGCTACAGAAAACCGTATGACTCCAAGGTAAGCTGTATGAGTTTATTTGTTTAACAAGTAACAGTCAATGTTAAAATACATTCTGGATGTGACACTTGCAAGCCGAAATAGCTCAGTTGGGAGAGCGTTAGACTGAAGATCTAAATGTCCCTGGTTCGATCCCGGGTTTCGGCAGGTGAACTGAGGTACAGAAAACCGTATGGCTCACAGGCTGATCTCACTGGGGGAAAAACTGTATCAGTTAATTTGTTTAACAAGTAACAGTCAATGTTAAAATACATTCTGGATGTGACACTTTCAAGCCGAAATAGCTCAGTTGGGAGAGCGTTAGACTGAAGATCTAAATGTCCCTGGTTCGATCCCGGGTTTCGGCAGGTGAACTGAGGTACAGAAAACCGTATGGCTCACAGGCTAATCTCACTGGGGGGAAAACTGTATAAGTTAATTTGTTTAAGAAGTAACAAGTAACAGTCAATGTTAAAATACATTCTGAATGTGACACTTCCAAGCCGAAATAGCTCAGTTGGAAGAGCGTTACACTGAGGATCTAAATGTCCCTGGTTCAATCCTGGGTTTAGGCAAGTGAAATGAGGCACATAAAACCATATGACTCCAAGTCTGATCTCACTGGGGGAAAAGCTGTGTGAGTTTATTTGTTTAACAAGTAACAATCAATGTTAAAATACATTCTGGATGTGACACTTGCAAGCCGAAATAGCTCAGTTGGGAGAGCGTTAGACTGAAGATCTAAATGTCCCTGTTTCGATCCCAGGTTTCGGCAGGTGAACTGAGGTACAGAAAACCGTATGGCCCACAGGCTGATCTCACTGGGGAAAAACTGTATCAGTTCATTTGTTTAAGAAGTACAAGTAACAGTCAATGTTAAAATACATTCTGGATGTGACACTTGCAAGCCGAAATAGCTCAGTTGGGAGAGCGTTAGACTGAAGATCTAAATGTCCCTGGTTCGATCCCGGGTTTCGGCAGGTGAAATGAGGTACAGAAAACCCTATGACTCCAAGGCTGATCTGACTAGGGTAAAAGCTGTACGGGTTTATTTGTTTAAAAAGTAACAATCAATGTTAAAATACATTCTGGATGCGACTCTTGCAAGCCGAAATAGCTCAGTTGGGAGAGCGTTAGACTGAAGATCTAAATCTCCCTGGTTCGATCCCGGGTTTCGGCATGTGAACTGAGGTACAGAAAACCGTATGGCCCACAGGCTGATCTCACTGGGGGAAAAACTGTATCAGTTCATTTGTTTAAGAAGTAACAAGTAACAGTCAATGTTAAAATACATTCTGGATGTGACACTTGCAAGCCGAAATAGCTCAGTTGGGAGAGCGTTAGACTGAAGATCTAAATGTCCCTCGTTCGATCCCGGTTTTCGGCAGGTGAACTGAGGTACAGAAAACCGTATGGCTCACTGGCGGAAAAACTGTATCAGTTCATTTGTTTAAGAAGTAACAAGTAACAGTCAATGTTAAAATACATTCTGGATGTGACACTTGCAAGCCGAAATAGCTCAGTTGGGAGAGCGTTAGACTGAAGATCTAAATGTCCCTGGTTCGATCCCGGGTTTCGGCAGGTGAAATGAGGTACAGAAAACCGTATGACTCCAAGTCTGATCTCACTGGGGAAAAAACTGTATCAGTTCATTTGTTTAAGAAGTAACAGTCAATGTTAAAATACATTCTGGATGTGACACTTGCAAGCCGAAATAGCTCAGTTGGGAGAGCGTTAGACTGAAGATCTAAATGTCCCTGGTTCGATCCCGGGTTTCGGCAGGTGAACTGAGGTACAGAAAACCGTATGGCCCACAGGCTGATCTCACTGGGGGAAAAACTGTATCAGTTCATTTGTTTAAGAAGTAATAAGTAACAATCAATGTTAAAATACATTCTGGATGTGACACTTGCAAGCCGAAATAGCTCAGTTGGGAGAGCGTTAGACTGAAGATCTAAATGTCCCTGGTTCGATCCCGGGTTTCGGCAGGTGAACTGAGGTACAGAAAACCGTATGGCCCACAGGCTGATCTCACTGGGGGAAAAACTGTATCAGTTCATTTGTTTAAGAAGTAACAGTCAATGTTAAAATACATTCTGGATGTGACACTTGCAAGCCGAAATAGCTCAGTTGGGAGAGCGTTAGACTGAAGATCTAAATGTCCCTGGTTCGATCCCGGGTTTCGGCAGGTGAAATGATGTACAGAAAACCGTATGACTCCAAGGCTGATCTCACTGGGGGAAAAGCTGTATGAGTTTATTTGTTTAACAAGTAACAGTCAATGTTAAAATACATTCTGGATGTGACACTTTCAATCCGAAATAGCTCAGTTGGGAGAGCGTTAAACTGAAGATCTAAATGTCCCTGGTTCGATCCCGGGTTTCGGCAGGTGAACTGAGGTACAGAAAACCGTATGGCTCACTGGCGGAAAAACTGTATCAGTTCATTTGTTTAAGAAGTAACAAGTAACAGTCAATGTTAAAATACATTCTGGATGTGACACTTGCAAGCCGAAATAGCTCAGTTGGGAGAGCGTTAGACTGAAGATCTAAATGTCCCTGGTTCGATCCCGGGTTTCGGCAGGTGAAATGAGGTACAGAAAACCGTATGACTCCAAGTCTGATCTCACTGGGGAAAAAACTGTATCAGTTCATTTGTTTAAGAAGTAACAGTCAATGTTAAAATACATTCTGGATGTGACACTTGCAAGCCGAAATAGCTCAGTTGGGAGAGCGTTAGACTGAAGATCTAAATGTCCCTGGTTCGATCCCGGGTTTCGGCAGGTGAACTGAGGTACAGAAAACCGTATGGCCCACAGGCTGATCTCACTGGGGGAAAAACTGTATCAGTTCATTTGTTTAAGAAGTAATAAGTAACAATCAATGTTAAAATACATTCTGGATGTGACACTTGCAAGCCGAAATAGCTCAGTTGGGAGAGCGTTAGACTGAAGATCTAAATGTCCCTGGTTCGATCCCGGGTTTCGGCAGGTGAACTGAGGTACAGAAAACCGTATGGCCCACAGGCTGATCTCACTGGGGGAAAAACTGTATCAGTTCATTTGTTTAAGAAGTAACAAGTAACAGTCAATGTTAAAATACATTCTGGATGTGACACTTGCAAGCCGAAATAGCTCAGTTGGGAGAGCGTTAGACTGAAGATCTAAATGTCCCTGGTTCGATCCCGGGTTTCGGCAGGTGAAATGAGGTACAGAAAACCGTATGACTCCAAGTCTGATCTCACTGGGGAAAAAACTGTATCAGTTCATTTGTTTAAGAAGTAACAGTCAATGTTAAAATACATTCTGGATGTGACACTTGCAAGCCGAAATACCTCAGTTGGGAGAGCGTTAGACTGAAGATCTAAATGTCCCTGGTTCGATCCCGGGTTTCGGCAGGTGAACTGAGGTACAGAAAACCGTATGGCCCACAGGCTGATCTCACTGGGGGAAAAACTGTATCAGTTCATTTGTTTAAGAAGTAACAAGTAACAGTCAATCTTAAAATACATTCTGGATGTGACACTTGCAAGCCGAAATAGCTCAGTTGGGAGAGCGTTAGACTGAAGATCTAAATGTCCCTGGTTCGATCCCGGGTTTCGGCAGGTGAAATGAGGTACAGAAAACCCTATGACTCCAAGGCTGATCTGACTAGGGGAAAAGCTGTACGGGTTTATTTGTTTAATAAGTAACAATCAATGTTAAAATACATTCTGGATGCGACTCTTGCAAGCCGAAATAGCTCAGTTGGGAGAGCGTTAGACTGAAGATCTAAATGTCCCTGGTTCGATCCCGGGTTTCGGCAGGTGAACTGAGGTACAGAAAACCGTATGGCCCACAGGCTGATCTCACTGGGGGAAAAACTGTATCAGTTCATTTGTTTAAGAAGTAACAAGTAACAGTCAATGTTAAAATACATTCTGGATGTGACACTTGCAAGCCGAAATAGCTCAGTTGGGAGAGCGTTAGACTGAAGATCTAAATGTCCCTGGTTCGATCCCGGGTTTCGGCAGGTGAACTGAGGTACAGAAAACCGTATGGCCCACAGGCTGATCTCACTGGGGGAAAAACTGTATCAGTTCATTTGTTTAAGAAGTAACAAGTAACAGTCAATGTTAAAATACATTCTGGATGTGACACTTGCAAGCCGAAATAGCTCAGTTGGGAGAGCGTTAGACTGAAGATCTAAATGTCCCTGGTTCGATCCCGGGTTTCGGCAGGTGAAATGAGGTACAGAAAACCCTATGACTCCAAGGCTGATCTGACTAGGGGAAAAGCTGTACGGGTTTTTGTTTAATAAGTAACAATCAATGTTAAAATACATTCTGGATGCGACTCTTGCAAGCCGAAATAGCTCAGTTGGGAGAGCGTTAGACTGAAGATCTAAATGTCCCTGGTTCGATCCCGGGTTTCGGCAGGTGAACTGAGGTACAGAAAACCGTATGGCCCACAGGCTGATCTCACTGGGGGAAAAACTGTATCAGTTCATTTGTTTAAGAAGTAACAAGTAACAGTCAATGTTAAAATACATTCTGGATGTGACACTTGCAAGCCGAAATAGCTCAGTTGGGAGAGCGTTAGACTGAAGATCTAAATGTCCCTGGTTCGATCCCGGGTTTCGGCAGGTGAAATGAGGTACAGAAAACCGTATGACTCCAAGTCTGATCTCACTGGGGAAAAAACTGTATCAGTTCATTTGTTTAAGAAGTAACAGTCAATGTTAAAATACATTCTGGATGTGACACTTGCAAGCCGAAATAGCTCAGTTGGGAGAGCGTTAGACTGAAGATCTAAATGTCCCTGGTTCGATCCCGGGTTTCGGCAGGTGAAATGAGGTACAGAAAACCGTATGACTCCAAGGCTGATCTCACTGGGGGAAAAGCTGTATGAGTTTATTTGTTTAACAAGTAACAGTCAATGTTAAAATACATTCTGGATGTGACACTTTCAAGCCGAAATAGCTCAGTTGGGAGAGCGTTAAACTGAAGATCTAAATGTCCCTGGTTCGATCCCGGGTTTCGGCAGGTGAACTGAGGTACAGAAAACCGTATGGCTCACTGGGGGAAAAACTGTATCAGTTCATTTGTTTAAGAAGTAACAAGTAACAGTCAATGTTAAAATACATTCTGGATGTGACACTTGCAAGCCGAAATAGCTCAGTTGGGAGAGCGTTAGACTGAAGATCTAAATGTCCCTGGTTCGATCCCGGGTTTCGGCAGGTGAAATGAGGTACAGAAAACCGTATGACTCCAAGTCTGATCTCACTGGGGAAAAAACTGTATCAGTTCATTTGTTTAAGAAGTAACAGTCAATGTTAAAATACATTCTGGATGTGACACTTGCAAGCCGAAATAGCTCAGTTGGGAGACCGTTAGACTGAAGATCTAAATGTCCCTGGTTCGATCCCGGGTTTCGGCAGGTGAACTGAGGTACAGAAAACCGTATGGCCCACAGGCTGATCTCACTGGGGGAAAAACTGTATCAGTTCATTTGTTTAAGAAGTAACAAGTAACAGTCAATGTTAAAATACATTCTGGATGTGACACTTGCAAGCCGAAATAGCTCAGTTGGGAGAGCGTTAGACTGAAGATCTAAATGTCCCTGGTTCGATCCCGGGTTTCGGCAGGTGAACTGAGGTACAGAAAACCGTATGGCCCACAGGCTGATCTCACTGGGGGAAAAACTGTATCAGTTCATTTGTTTAAGAAGTAACAAGTAACAGTCAATGTTAAAATACATTCTGGATGTGACACTTGCAAGCCGAAATAGCTCAGTTGGGAGAGCGTTAGACTGAAGATCTAAATGTCCCTGGTTCGATCCCGGGTTTCGGCAGGTGAAATGAGGTACAGAAAACCCTATGACTCCAAGGCTGATCTGACTAGGGGAAAAGCTGCACGGGTTTTTGTTTAATAAGTAACAATCAATGTTAAAATACATTCTGGATGCGACTCTTGCAAGCCGAAATAGCTCAGTTGGGAGAGCGTTAGACTGAAGATCTAAATGTCCCTGGTTCGATCCCGGGTTTCGGCAGGTGAACTGAGGTACAGAAAACCGTATGGCCCACAGGCTGATCTCACTGGGGGAAAAACTGTATCAGTTCATTTGTTTAAGAAGTAACAAGTAACAGTCAATGTTAAAATACATTCTGGATGTGACACTTGCAAGCCGAAATAGCTCAGTTGGGAGAGCGTTAGACTGAAGATCTAAATGTCCCTGGTTCGATCCCCGGTTTCGGCAGGTGAAATGAGGTACAGAAAACCGTATGACTCCAAGTCTGATCTCACTGGGGAAAAAACTGTATCAGTTCATTTGTTTAAGAAGTAACAGTCAATGTTAAAATACATTCTGGATGTGACACTTGCAAGCCGAAATAGCTCAGTTGGGAGAGCGTTAGACTGAAGATCTAAATGTCCCTGGTTCGATCCCGGGTTTCGGCAGGTGAAATGAGGTACAGAAAACCGTATGACTCCAAGGCTGATCTCACTGGGGGAAAAGCTGTATGAGTTTATTTGTTTAACAAGTAACAGTCAATGTTAAAATACATTCTGGATGTGACACTTTCAAGCCGAAATAGCTCAGTTGGGAGAGCGTTAAACTGAAGATCTAAATGTCCCTGGTTCGATCCCGGGTTTCGGCAGGTGAACTGAGGTACAGAAAACCGTATGGCTCACTGGGGGAAAAACTGTATCAGTTCATTTGTTTAAGAAGTAACAAGTAACAGTCAATGTTAAAATACATTCTGGATGTGACACTTGCAAGCCGAAATAGCTCAGTTGGGAGAGCGTTAGACTGAAGATCTAAATGTCCCTGGTTCGATCCCGGGTTTCGGCAGGTGAAATGAGGTACAGAAAACCGTATGACTCCAAGTCTGATCTCACTGGGGAAAAAACTGTATCAGTTCATTTGTTTAAGAAGTAACAGTCAATGTTAAAATACATTCTGGATGTGACACTTGCAAGCCGAAATAGCTCAGTTGGGAGAGCGTTAGACTGAAGATCTAAATGTCCCTGGTTCGATCCCGGGTTTCGGCAGGTGAACTGAGGTACAGAAAACCGTATGGCCCACAGGCTGATCTCACTGGGGGAAAAACTGTATCAGTTCATTTGTTTAAGAAGTAACAAGTAACAGTCAATGTTAAAATACATTCTGGATGTGACACTTGCAAGCCGAAATAGCTCAGTTGGGAGAGCGTTAGACTGAAGATCTAAATGTCCCTGGTTCGATCCCGGGTTTCGGCAGGTGAACTGAGGTACAGAAAACCGTATGGCCCACAGGCTGATCTCACTGGGGGAAAAACTGTATCAGTTCATTTGTTTAAGAAGTAACAAGTAACAGTCAATGTTAAAATACATTCTGGATGTGACACTTGCAAGCCGAAATAGCTCAGTTGGGAGAGCGTTAGACTGAAGATCTAAATGTCCCTGGTTCGATCCCGGGTTTCGGCAGGTGAAATGAGGTACAGAAAACCCTATGACTCCAAGGCTGATCTGACTAGGGGAAAAGCTGTACGGGTTTATTTGTTTAATAAGTAACAATCAATGTTAAAATACATTCTGGATGCGACTCTTGCAAGCCGAAATAGCTCAGTTGGGAGAGCGTTAGACTGAAGATCTAAATGTCCCTGGTTCCATCCCGGGTTTCGGCAGGTGAACTGAGGTACAGAAAACCGTATGGCCCACAGGCTGATCTCACTGGGGGAAAAACTGTATCAGTTCATTTGTTTAAGAAGTAACAAGTAACAGTCAATGTTAAAATACATTCTGGATGTGACACTTGCAAGCCGAAATAGCTCAGTTGGGAGAGCGTTAGCCTGAAGTTCTAAATGTCCCTGGTTCGATCCCGGGTTTCGGCAGGTGAACTGAGGTACAGAAAACCGTATGGCCCACAGGCTGATCTCACTGGGGGAAAAACTGTATCAGTTCATTTGTTTAAGAAGTAACAAGTAACAGTCAATGTTAAAATACATTCTGGATGTGACACTTGCAAGCCGAAATAGCTCAGTTGGGAGAGCGTTAGACTGAAGATCTAAATGTCCCTGGTTCGATCCCGGGTTTCGGCAGGTGAACTGAGGTACAGAAAACCGTATGGCCCACAGGCTGATCTCACTGGGGGAAAAACTGTATCAGTTCATTTGTTTAAGAAGTAACAAGTAACAGTCAATGTTAAAATACATTCTGGATGTGACACTTGCAAGCCGAAATAGCTCAGTTGGGAGAGCGTTAGACTGAAGATCTAAATGTCCCTGGTTCGATCCCGGGTTTCGGCAGGTGAAATGAGGTACAGAAAACCCTATGACTCCAAGGCTGATCTGACTAGGGGAAAAGCTGTACGGGTTTATTTGTTTAATAAGTAACAATCAATGTTAAAATACATTCTGGATGCGACTCTTGCAAGCCGAAATAGCTCAGTTGGGAGAGCGTTAGACTGAAGATCTAAATGTCCCTGGTTCCTTCCCGGGTTTCGGCAGGTGAACTGAGGTACAGAAAACCGTATGGCCCACAGGCTGATCTCACTGGGGGAAAAACTGTATCAGTTCATTTGTTTAAGAAGTAACAAGTAACAGTCAATGTTAAAATACATTCTGGATGTGACACTTGCAAGCCGAAATAGCTCAGTTGGGAGAGCGTTAGACTGAAGATCTAAATGTCCCTGGTTCGATCCCGGGTTTCGGCAGGTGAAATGAGGTACAGAAAACCGTATGACTCCAAGTCTGATCTCACTGGGGAAAAAACTGTATCAGTTCATTTGTTTAAGAAATATCAGTCAATGTTAAAATACATTCTGGATGTGACACTTGCAAGCCGAAATAGCTCAGTTGGGAGAGCGTTAGACTGAAGATCTAAATGTCCCTGGTTCGATCCCGGGTTTCGGCAGGTGAAATGAGGTACAGAAAACCCTATGACTCCAAGGCTGATCTGACTAGGGGAAAAGCTGTACGGGTTTATTTGTTTAATAAGTAACAATCAATGTTAAAATACATTCTGGATGCGACTCTTGCAAGCCGAAATAGCTCAGTTGGGAGAGCGTTAGACTGAAGATCTAAATGTCCCTGGTTCCATCCCGGGTTTCGGCAGGTGAACTGAGGTACAGAAAACCGTATGGCCCACAGGCTGATCTCACTGGGGGAAAAACTGTATCAGTTCATTTGTTTAAGAAGTAACAAGTAACAGTCAATGTTAAAATACATTCTGGATGTGACACTTGCAAGCCGAAATAGCTCAGTTGGGAGAGCGTTAGCCTGAAGATCTAAATGTCCCTGGTTCGATCCCGGGTTTCGGCAGGTGAACTGAGGTACAGAAAACCGTATGGCCCACAGGCTGATCTCACTGGGGGAAAAACTGTATCAGTTCATTTGTTTAAGAAGTAACAAGTAACAGTCAATGTTAAAATACATTCTGGATGTGACACTTGCAAGCCGAAATAGCTCAGTTGGGAGAGCGTTAGACTGAAGATCTAAATGTCCCTGGTTCGATCCCGGGTTTCGGCAGGTGAACTGAGGTACAGAAAACCGTATGGCCCACAGGCTGATCTCACTGGGGGAAAAACTGTATCAGTTCATTTGTTTAAGAAGTAACAAGTAACAGTCAATGTTAAAATACATTCTGGATGTGACACTTGCAAGCCGAAATAGCTCAGTTGGGAGAGCGTTAGACTGAAGATCTAAATGTCCCTGGTTCGATCCCGGGTTTCGGCAGGTGAAATGAGGTACAGAAAACCCTATGACTCCAAGGCTGATCTGACTAGGGGAAAAGCTGTACGGGTTTATTTGTTTAATAAGTAACAATCAATGTTAAAATACATTCTGGATGCGACTCTTGCAAGCCGAAATAGCTCAGTTGGGAGAGCGTTAGACTGAAGATCTAAATGTCCCTGGTTCCATCCCGGGTTTCGGCAGGTGAACTGAGGTACAGAAAACCGTATGGCCCACAGGCTGATCTCACTGGGGGAAAAACTGTATCAGTTCATTTGTTTAAGAAGTAACAAGTAACAGTCAATGTTAAAATACATTCTGGATGTGACACTTGCAAGCCGAAATAGCTCAGTTGGGAGAGCGTTAGACTGAAGATCTAAATGTCCCTGGTTCGATCCCGGGTTTCGGCAGGTGAAATGAGGTACAGAAAACCGTATGACTCCAAGTCTGATCTCACTGGGGAAAAAACTGTATCAGTTCATTTGTTTAAGAAGTAACAGTCAATGTTAAAATACATTCTGGATGTGACACTTGCAAGCCGAAATAGCTCAGTTGGGAGAGCGTTAGACTGAAGATCTAAATGTCCCTGGTTCGATCCCGGGTTTCGGCAGGTGAAATGAGGTACAGAAAATCGTATGACTCCAAGGCTGATCTCACTGGGGGAAAAGCTGTATGAGTTTATTTGTTTAACAAGTAACAGTCAATGTTAAAATACATTCTGGATGTGACACTTTCAAGCCGAAATAGCTCAGTTGGGAGAGCGTTAAACTGAAGATCTAAATGTCCCTTGTTCGATCCCGGGTTTCGGCAGGTGAACTGAGGTACAGAAAACCGTATGGCTCACTGGGGGAAAAACTGTATCAGTTCATTTGTTTAAGAAGTAACAAGTAACAGTCAATGTTAAAATACATTCTGGATGTGACACTTGCAAGCCGAAATAGCTCAGTTGGGAGAGCGTTAGACTGAAGATCTAAATGTCCCTGGTTCGATCCCGGGTTTCGGCAGGTGAAATGAGGTACAGAAAACCGTATGACTCCAAGTCTGATCTCACTGGGGAAAAAACTGTATCAGTTCATTTGTTTAAGAAGTAACAGTCAATGTTAAAATACATTCTGGATGTGACACTTGCAAGCCGAAATAGCTCAGTTGGGAGAGCGTTAGACTGAAGATCTAAATGTCCCTGGTTCGATCCCGGGTTTCGGCAGGTGAACTGAGGTACAGAAAACCGTATGGCCCACAGGCTGATCTCACTGGGGGAAAAACTGTATCAGTTCATTTGTTTAAGAAGTAACAAGTAACAGTCAATGTTAAAATACATTCTGGATGTGACACTTGCAAGCCGAAATAGCTCAGTTGGGAGAGCGTTAGACTGAAGATCTAAATGTCCCTGGTTCGATCCCGGGTTTCGGCAGGTGAACTGAGGTACAGAAAACCGTATGGCCCACAGGCTGATCTCACTGGGGGAAAAACTGTATCAGTTCATTTGTTTAAGAAGTAACAAGTAACAATCAATGTTAAAATACATTCTGGATGTGACACTTGCAAGCCGAAATAGCTCAGTTGGGAGAGCGTTAGACTGAAGATCTAAATGTCCCTGGTTCGATCCCGGGTTTCGGCAGGTGAAATGAGGTACAGAAAACCCTATGACTCCAAGGCTGATCTGACTAGGGGAAAAGCTGTACGGGTTTTTGTTTAATAAGTAACAATCAATGTTAAAATACATTCTGGATGCGACTCTTGCAAGCCGAAATAGCTCAGTTGGGAGAGCGTTAGACTGAAGATCTAAATGTCCCTGGTTCGATCCCGGGTTTCGGCAGGTGAACTGAGGTACAGAAAACCGTATGGCCCACAGGCTGATCTCACTGGGGGAAAAACTGTATCAGTTCATTTGTTTAAGAAGTAACAAGTAACAGTCAATGTTAAAATACATTCTGGATGTGACACTTGCAAGCCGAAATAGCTCAGTTGGGAGAGCGTTAGACTGAAGATCTAAATGTCCCTGGTTCGATCCCGGGTTTCGGCAGGTGAAATGAGGTACAGAAAACCGTATGACTCCAAGTCTGATCTCACTGGGGAAAAAACTGTATCAGTTCATTTGTTTAAGAAGTAACAGTCAATGTTAAAATACATTCTGGATGTCACACTTGCAAGCCGAAATAGCTCAGTTGGGAGAGCGTTAGACTGAAGATCTAAATGTCCCTGGTTCGATCCCGGGTTTCGGCAGGTGAAATGAGGTACAGAAAACCGTATGACTCCAAGGCTGATCTCACTGGGGGAAAAGCTGTATGAGTTTATTTGTTTAACAAGTAACAGTCAATGTTAAAATACATTCTGGATGTGACACTTTCAAGCCGAAATAGCTCAGTTGGGAGAGCGTTAAACTGAAGATCTAAATGTCCCTGGTTCGATCCCGGGTTTCGGCAGGTGAACTGAGGTACTGAAAACCGTATGGCTCACTGGGGGAAAAACTGTATCAGTTCATTTGTTTAAGAAGTAACAAGTAACAGTCAATGTTAAAATACATTCTGGATGTGACACTTGCAAGCCGAAATAGCTCAGTTGGGAGAGCGTTAGACTGAAGATCTAAATCTCCCTGGTTCGATCCCGGGTTTCGGCAGGTGAAATGAGGTACAGAAAACCGTATGACTCCAAGTCTGATCTCACTGGGGAAAAAACTGTATCAGTTCATTTGTTTAAGAAGTAACAGTCAATGTTAAAATACATTCTGGATGTGACACTTGCAAGCCGAAATAGCTCAGTTGGGAGAGCGTTAGACTGAAGATCTAAATGTCCCTGGTTCGATCCCGGGTTTCGGCAGGTGAACTGAGGTACAGAAAACCGTATGGCCCACAGGCTGATCTCACTGGGGGAAAAACTGTATCAGTTCATTTGTTTAAGAAGTAACAAGTAACAGTCAATGTTAAAATACATTCTGGATGTGACACTTGCAAGCCGAAATAGCTCAGTTGGGAGAGCGTTAGACTGAAGATCTAAATGTCCCTGGTTCGATCCCGGGTTTCGGCAGGTGAAATGAGGTACAGAAAACCCTATGACTCCAAGGCTGATCTGACTAGGGGAAAAGCTGTACGGGTTTTTGTTTAATAAGTAACAATCAATGTTAAAATACATTCTGGATGCGACTCTTGCAAGCCGAAATAGCTCAGTTGGGAGAGCGTTAGACTGAAGATCTAAATGTCCCTGGTTCGATCCCGGGTTTCGGCAGGTGAACTGAGGTACAGAAAACCGTATGGCCCACAGGCTGATCTCACTGGGGGAAAAACTGTATCAGTTCATTTGTTTAAGAAGTAACAAGTAACAGTCAATGTTAAAATACATTCTGGATGTGACACTTGCAAGCCGAAATAGCTCAGTTGGGAGAGCGTTAGACTGAAGATCTAAATGTCCCTGGTTCGATCCCGGGTTTCGGCAGGTGAAATGAGGTACAGAAAACCGTATGACTCCAAGTCTGATCTCACTGGGGAAAAAACTGTATCAGTTCATTTGTTTAAGAAGTAACAGTCAATGTTAAAATACATTCTGGATGTGACACTTGCAAGCCGAAATAGCTCAGTTGGGAGAGCGTTAGACTGAAGATCTAAATGTCCCTGGTTCAATCCCGGGTTTCGGCAGGTGAAATGAGGTACAGAAAACCGTATGACTCCAAGGCTGATCTCACTGGGGGAAAAGCTGTATGAGTTTATTTGTTTAACAAGTAACAGTCAATGTTAAAATACATTCTGGATGTGACACTTGCAAGCCGAAATAGCTCAGTTGGGAGAGCGTTAAACTGAAGATCTAAATGTCCCTGGTTCGATCCCGGGTTTCGGCAGGTGAACTGAGGTACAGAAAACCGTATGGCTCACTGGGGGAAAAACTGTATCAGTTCATTTGTTTAAGAAGTAACAAGTAACAGTCAATGTTAAAATACATTCTGGATGTGACACTTGCAAGCCGAAATAGCTCAGTTGGGAGAGCGTTAGACTGAAGATCTAAATGTCCCTGGTTCGATCCCGGGTTTCGGCAGGTGAAATGAGGTACAGAAAACCGTATGACTCCAAGTCTGATCTCACTGGGGAAAAAACTGTATCAGTTCATTTGTTTAAGAAGTAACAGTCAATGTTAAAATACATTCTGGATGTGACACTTGCAAGCCGAAATAGCTCAGTTGGGAGAGCGTTAGACTGAAGATCTAAATGTCCCTGGTTCGATCCCGGGTTTCGGCAGGTGAACTGAGGTACAGAAAACCGTATGGCCCACAGGCTGATCTCACTGGGGGAAAAACTGTATCAGTTCATTTGTTTAAGAAGTAACAAGTAACAGTCAATGTTAAAATACATTCTGGATGTGACTCTTGCAAGCCGAAATAGCTCAGTTGGGAGAGCGTTAGACTGAAGATCTAAATGTCCCTGGTTCGATCCCGGGTTTCGGCAGGTGAAATGAGGTACAGAAAACCCTATGACTCCAAGGCTGATCTGACTAGGGGAAAAGCTGTACGGGTTTATTTGTTTAATAAGTAACAATCAATGTTAAAATACATTCTGGATGCGACTCTTGCAAGCCGAAATAGCTCAGTTGGGAGAGCGTTAGACTGAAGATCTAAATGTCCCTGGTTCGATCCCGGGTTTCGGCAGGTGAACTGAGGTACAGAAAACCGTATGGCCCACAGGCTGATCTCACTGGGGGAAAAACTGTATCAGTTCATTTGTTTAAGAAGTAACAAGTAACAGTCAATGTTAAAATACATTCTGGATGTGACACTTGCAAGCCGAAATAGCTCAGTTGGGAGAGCGTTAGACTGAAGATCTAAATGTCCCTGGTTCGATCCCAGGTTTCGGCAGGTGAACTGAGGTACAGAAAACCGTATGGCCCACAGGCTGATCTCACTGGGGGAAAAACTGTATCAGTTCATTTGTTTAAGAAGTAACAAGTAACAGTCAATGTTAAAATACATTCTGGATGTGACACTTGCAAGCCGAAATAGCTCAGTTGGGAGAGCGTTAGACTGAAGATCTAAATGTCCCTGGTCCGATCCCGGGTTTCGGCAGGTGAAATGAGGTACAGAAAACCCTATGACTCCAAGGCTGATCTGACTAGGGTAAAAGCTGTACGGGTTTATTTGTTTAATAAGTAACAATCAATGTTAAAATACATTCTGGATGCGACTCTTGCAAGCCGAAATAGCTCAGTTGGGAGAGCGTTAGACTGAAGATCTAAATCTCCCTGGTTCGATCCCGGGTTTCGGCATGTGAACTGAGGTACAGAAAACCGTATGGCCCACAGGCTGATCTCACTGGGGGAAAAACTGTATCAGTTCATTTGTTTAAGAAGTAACAAGTAACAGTCAATGTTAAAATACATTCTGGATGTGACACTTGCAAGCCGAAATAGCTCAGTTGGGAGAGCGTTAGACTGAAGATCTAAATGTCCCTGGTTCGATCCCGGGTTTCGGCAGGTGAAATGAGGTACAGAAAACCGTATGACTCCAAGGCTGATCTCACTGGGGGAAAAGCTGTATGAGTTTATTTGTTTAACAAGTAACAGTCAATGTTAAAATACATTCTGGATGTGACACTTTCAAGCCGAAATAGCTCAGTTGGGAGACCGTTAAACTGAAGATCTAAATGTCCCTGGTTCGATCCCGGGTTTCGGCAGGTGAACTGAGGTACAGAAAACCGTATGGCTCACTGGGGGAAAAACTGTATCAGTTCATTTGTTTAAGAAGTAACAAGTAACAGTCAATGTTAAAATACATTCTGGATGTGACACTTGCAAGCCGAAATAGCTCAGTTGGGAGAGCGTTAGACTGAAGATCTAAATGTCCCTGGTTCGATCCCGGGTTTCGGCAGGTGAAATGAGGTACAGAAAACCGTATGACTCCAAGTTTGATCTCACTGGGGATTAAAACTGTATCAGTTCATTTGTTTAAGAAGTAACAGTCAATGTTAAAATACATTCTGGATGTGACACTTGCAAGCCGAAATAGCTCAGTTGGGAGAGCGTTAGACTGAAGATCTAAATGTCCCTGGTTCGATCCCGGGTTTCGGCAGGTGAACTGAGGTACAGAAAACCGTATGGCCCACAGGCTGATCTCACTGGGGGAAAAACTGTATCAGTTCATTTGTTTAAGAAGTAACAAGTAACAGTCAATGTTAAAATACATTCTGGATGTGACACTTGCAAGCAGAAATAGCTCAGTTGGGAGAGCGTTAGACTGAAGATCTAAATGTCCCTGGTTCGATCCCGGGTTTCGGCAGGTGAACTGAGGTACAGAAAACCGTATGGCCCACAGGCTGATCTCACTGGGGGAAAAACTGTATCAGTTAATTTGTTTAAGAAGTAACAAGTAACAGTCAATGTTAAAATACATTCTGGATGTAACACTTGCAAGCCGAAATAGCTCAGTTGGGAGAGCGTTAAACTGAAGATCTAAATGTCCCTGGTTCGATCCCGGGTTTCGGCAGGTGAAATGAGGTACAGAAAACCCTATGACTCCAAGGCTGATCTGACTAGGGGAAAAGCTGTACGGGTTTATTTGTTTAATAAGTAACAATCAATGTTAAAATACATTCTGGATGCGACTCTTGCAAGCCGAAATTGCTCAGTTGGGAGAGCGTTAGACTGAAGATCTAAATGTCCCTGGTTCGATCTTGTTTTTCGGCAGGTGAACTGAGGTACAGAAAACCGTATGACTCCAAGGCTGATCTCACTGGGGGAAAAGCTGTATGAGTTTATTTGTTTAACAAGTAACAGTCAATGTTAAAATACATTCTGGATGTGACACTTGCAAGCCGAAATAGCTCAGTTGGGAGAGCGTTAGACTGAAGATCTAAATGTCCCTGGTTCGATCTTGTTTTTCGGCAGGTGAACTGAGGTACAGAAAACCGTATGACTCCAAGGCTGATCTCACTGGGGGAAAAGCTGTATGAGTTTATTTGTTTAACAAGTAACAGTCAATGTTAAAATACATTCTGGATGTGACACTTTCAAGCCGAAATAGCTCAGTTGGGAGAGCGTTAGACTGAAGATCTAAATGTCCCTGGTTCGATCCCGGGTTTCGGCAGTTGAACTGAGGTACAGAAAACTGTATGGCTCACTGGGGGAAAAACTGTATCATTTCATTTGTTTAAGAAGTAACAAGTAACAGTCAATGTTAAAATACATTCTGGATGTGACACTTGCAAGCCGAAATAGCTCAGTTTGGAGAGCGTTAGACTGAAGATCTAAATGTCCCTGGTTCGATCCCGGGTTTCGGCAGGTGAAATGAGGTACAGAAAACCGTATGACTCCAAGTCTGATCTCACTGGGGGAAAAGCTGTATGAGTTTATTTGTTTAACAAGTAACAATCAATGTTAAAATACATTCTGGATGTGACACTTGCAAGCCGAAATAGCTCAGTTGGGAGAGTGTTAGACTGAAGATCTAAATGTCCCTGGTTCGATCCCGGGTTTCGGCAGGTGAACTGAGGTACAGAAAACCGTATGGCTCACAGGCTAATCTCACTGGGGGAAAACTGTATAAATGAATTTGTTTAAGAAGTAACAAGTAACAGTCAATGTTAAAATACATTCTGAATGTGACACTTGCAAGCCGAAATAGCTCAGTTGGGAGAGCGTTACACTGAGGATCTAAATGTCCCTGGTTAAATCCTGCGTTTAGGCAAGTGAACTGAGTTACAGAAAACCGTTTGACTCCAAGGCTGATCTCACTGGGGGAAAAGCTGTATGAGTTTATTTGTTTAAGAAGTAACAGTAAATGTTAAAATACATTCTGGATGTGACACTTGCAAGCCGAAATAGCCCCGTTTGGGAGAGCTTTAGACTGAAGATCTAAATGTCCCTGGTTCGATCCCGGGTTTCGGCAGGTGAACTGAGGTACAGAAAACCGTATGACTCCAAGTCTGATCTCACTGGGGAAAAAACTGTATCAGTTCATTTGTTTAAGAAGTAACAGTCAATGTTAAAATACATTCTGGATGTGACACTTGCAAGCCGAAATAGCTCAGTTGGGAGAGCGTTAGACTGAAGATCTAAATGTCCCTGGTTCGATCCCGGGTTTCGGCAGGTGAACTGAGGTACAGAAAACCGTATGGCCCACAGGCTGATCTCACTGGGGGAAAAACTGTATCAGTTCATTTGTTTAAGAAGTAACAAGTAACAGTCAATGTTAAAATACATTCTGGATGTGACACTTGCAAGCAGAAATAGCTCAGTTGGGAGAGCGTTAGACTGAAGATCTAAATGTCCCTGGTTCGATCCCGGGTTTCGGCAGGTGAACTGAGTTACAGAAAACCGTATGGCCCACAGGCTGATCTCACTGGGGGAAAAACTGTATCAGTTCATTTGTTTAAGAAGTAACAAGTAACAGTCAATGTTAAAATACATTCTGGATGTAACACTTGCAAGCTGAAATAGCTCAGTTGGGAGAGCGTTAAACTGAAGATCTAAATGTCCCTGGTTCGATCCCGGGTTTCGGCAGTTGAACTGAGGTACAGAAAACTGTATGGCTCACTGGGGGAAAAACTGTATCATTTCATTTGTTTAAGAAGTAACAAGTAACAGTCAATGTTAAAATACATTCTGGATGTGACACTTGCAAGCCGAAATAGCTCAGTTTGGAGAGCGTTAGACTGAAGATCTAAATGTCCCTGGTTCGATCCCGGGTTTCGGCAGGTGAAATGAGGTACAGAAAACCGTATGACTCCAAGTCTGATCTCACTGGGGGAAAAGCTGTATGAGTTTATTTGTTTAACAAGTAACAATCAATGTTAAAATACATTCTGGATGTGACACTTGCAAGCCGAAATAGCTCAGTTGGGAGAGTGTTAGACTGAAGATCTAAATGTCCCTGGTTCGATCCCGGGTTTCGGCAGGTGAACTGAGGTACAGAAAACCGTATGGCTCACAGGCTAATCTCACTGGGGGAAAACTGTATAAATTCATTTGTTTAAGAAGTAACAAGTAACAGTCAATGTTAAAATACATTCTGAATGTGACACTTGCAAAGCCGAAATAGCTCAGTTGGGAGAGTGTTACACTGAGGATCTAAATGTCCCTGGTTAAATCCTGCGTTTAGGCAAGTGAACTGAGTTACAGAAAACCGTTTGACTCCAAGGCTGATCTCACTGGGGGAAAAGCTGTATGAGTTTATTTGTTTAAGAAGTAACAGTAAATGTTAAAATACATTCTGGATGTGACACTTGCAAGCCGAAATAGCCCCGTTTGGGAGAGCTTTAGACTGAAGATCTAAATGTCCCTGGTTCGATCCCGGGTTTCGGCAGGTGAACTGAGGTACAGAAAACCGTATGGCCCACAGGCTGATCTCACTGGGGGAAAACCTGTATGAGTTTATTTGTTTAACAAGTAACAGTCAATGTTAAAATACATTCTGGATGTGACACTTGCAAGCCGAAATAGCTCAGTTGGGAGAGCGTTAGACTGAAGATCTAAATGTCCCTGGTTCGATCCCGGGTTTCGGCAGGTGAACTGAGGTACAGAAAACCGTATGGCCCTCAGGCTGATCTCACTGGGGGAAAAACTTTATCAGTTCATTTGTTTAAGAAGTAACAAGTAACAGTCAATGTTAAAATACATTCTGGATGTGACACTTGCAAGCCGAAATAGCTCAGTTGGGAGAGCGTTAGACTGAAGATCTAAATGTCCCTGGTTCGATCCCGGGTTTCGGCAGGTGAACTGAGGTACAGAAAACCGTATGGCCCACAGGCTGATCTCACTGGGGGAAAAACTGTATCAGTTCATTTGTTTAAGAAGTAACAAGTAACAGTCAATGTTAAAATACATTCTGGATGTAACACTTGCAAGCCGAAATAGCTCAGTTGGGAGAGCGTTAAACTGAAGATCTAAATGTCCCTGGTTCGATCCCGGGTTTCGGCAGGTGAAATGAGGTACAGAAAACCCTATGACTCCAAGGCTGATCTGACTAGGGGAAAAGCTGTACGGGTTTATTTGTTTAATAAGTAACAATCAATGTTAAAATACATTCTGGATGCGACTCTTGCAAGCCGAAATAGCTCAGTTGGGAGAGCGTTAGACTGAAGATCTAAATGTCCCTGGTTCTATCCCGGGTTTCGGCAGGTGAACTGAGGTACAGAAAACCGTATGGCCCACAGGCTGATCTCACTGGGGGAAAAACTGTATCAGTTCATTTGTTTAAGAAGTAACAAGTAACAGTCAATGTTAAAATACATTCTGGATGTGACACTTGCAAGCCGAAATAGCTCAGTTGGGAGAGCGTTAGACTGAAGATCTAAATGTCCCTGGTTCGATCTTGGTTTTCGGCAGGTGAACTGAGGTACAGAAAACCGTATGACTCCAAGGCTGATCTCACTGGGGGAAAAGCTGTATGAGTTTATTTGTTTAACAAGTAACAGTCAATGTTAAAATACATTCTGGATGTGACACTTTCAAGCCGAAATAGCTCAGTTGGGAGAGCGTTAGACTGAAGATCTAAATGTCCCTGGTTCGATCCCGGGTTTCGGCAGTTGAACTGAGGTACAGAAAACCGTATGGCTCACTGGGGGAAAAACTGTATCATTTCATTTGTTTAAGAAGTAACAAGTAACAGTCAATGTTAAAATACATTCTGGATGTGACACTTGCAAGCCGAAATAGCTCAGTTTGGAGAGCGTTAGACTGAAGATCTAAATGTCCCTGGTTCGATCCCGGGTTTCGGCAGGTGAAATGAGGTACAGAAAACCGTATGTCTCCAAGTCTGATCTCACTGCTGTATGAGTTTATTTGTTTAACAAGTAACAATCAATGTTAAAATACATTCTGGATGTGACACTTGAAAGCAGAAATAGCTCAGTTGGGAGAGTGTTAGACTGAAGATCTAAATGTCCCTGGTTCGATACCGGGTTTCGGCAGGTGAACTGAGGTACAGAAAACCGTATGGCTCACAGGCTAATCTCACTGGGGGAAAACTGTATAAATTCATTTGTTTAAGAAGTAACAAGTAACAGTCAATGTTAAAATACATTCTGAATGTGACACTTGTAAGCCGAAATAGCTCAGTTGGGAGAGCGTTACACTGAGGATCTAAATGTCCCTGGTTAAATCCTGCGTTTAGGCAAGTGAACTGAGTTACAGAAAACCGTTTGACTCCAAGGCTGATCTCACTGGGGGAAAAGCTGTATGAGTTTATTTGTTTAAGAAGTAACAGTAAATGTTAAAATACATTCTGGATGTGACACTTGCAAGCCGAAATAGCCCCGTTTGTAAGAAGTAACAAGTAACAGTCAATGTTAAAATACATTCTGGATGTGACACTTGCAAGCCGAAATAGCTCAGTTGGGAGAGCGTTACACTGAGGATCTAAATGTCCCTGGTTAAATCCTGCGTTTAGGCAAGTGAACTGAGTTACAGAAAACCGTTTGACTCCAAGGCTGATCTCACTGGGGGAAAAGCTGTATGAGTTTATTTGTTTAACAAGTAACAGTAAATGTTAAAATACATTCTGGATGTGACACTTGCAAGCCGAAATAGCCCCGTTTGGGAGAGCTTTAGACTGAAGATCTAAATGTCCCTGGTTCGATCCCGGGTTTCGGCAGGTGAACTGAGGTACAGAAAACCGTATGGCCCACAGGCTGATCTCACTGGGGGAAAACCTGTATGAGTTTATTTGTTTAACAAGTAACAGTCAATGTTAAAATACATTCTGGATGTGACACTTGCAAGACGAAATAGCTCAGTTGGGAGAGCGTTAGACTGAAGATCTAAATGTCCCTGGTTCGATCCCGGGTTTCGGCAGGTGAACTGAGGTACAGAAAACCGTATGGCCCTCAGGCTGATCTCACTGGGGGAAAAACTTTATCAGTTCATTTGTTTAAGAAGTAACACGTAACAGTCAATGTTAAAATACATTCTGGATGTGACACTTGCAAGCCGAAATAGCTCAGTTGGGAGAGCGTTAGACTGAAGATCTAAATGTCCCTGGTTCGATCCCGGGTTTCGGCAGGTGAACTGAGGTACAGAAAACCGTATGGCCCACAGGCTGATCTCACTGGGGGAAAAACTGTATCAGTTCATTTGTTTAAGAAGTAACAAGTAACAGTCAATGTTAAAATACATTCTGGATGTGACACTTGCAAGCCGAAATAGCTCAGTTGGGAGAGCGTTAGACTGAAGATATAAAAATGTCCCTGGTTCGATCCCGGGTTTCGGCAGGTGAAATGAGGTACTGTAAACCGTATGACTCCAAGTCTGATCTCACTGGGGGAAAAGCTGTATGAGTTTATTTGTTTAACAAGTAACAATCAATGTTAAAATAAATTCTGGATGTGACACTTGCAAGCCGAAATAGCTCAGTTGGGAGAGCGTTAGACTGAAGATCTAAATGTCCCTGGTTCGATCCCGGGTTTTGGCAGGTGAAATGAGGTACATAAAACCGTATGACTCCAAGTCTGATCTCACTGGGGGAAAAGCTGTATGAGTTTATTTGTTTAACAAGTAACAATCAATGTTAAAATACATTCTGGATGTGACACTTGCAAGCCGAAATAGCTCAGTTGGGAGAGCGTTAGACTGAAGATCTAAATGTCCCTGGTTCGATCCCGGGTTTCGGCAGGTGAACTGAGGTACAGAAAACCGTATGGCTCACAGGCTAATCTCACTGGGGGGAAAACTGTATAAGTTCATTTGTTTAAGAAGTAACAAGTAACAGTCAATGTTAAAATACATTCTGAATGTGACACTTCCAAGCCGAAATAGCTCAGTTGGAAGAGCGTTACACTGAGGATCTAAATGTCCCTGGTTCAATCCTGGGTTTAGGCAAGTGAACTGAGGTACAGAAAACCGTTTGACTCCAAGGCTGATCTCACTGGGGTAAAAGCTGTATGAGTTTATTTGTTTAACAAGTAACAGTCAATGTTAAAATACATTCTGGATGTGACACTTGCAAGCCGAAATAGCTCAGATGGGAGAGCGTTAGACTGAAGATCTAAATGTCCCTGTTTCGATCCCAGGTTTCGGCAGGTGAACTGAGGTACAGAAAACCTTATGGCCCACAGGCTGATCTCACTGGGGGAAAAACTGTATCAGTTCATTTGTTTAAGAAGTAACAAGTAACAGTCAATGTTAAAATACATTCTGGATGTGACACTTGCAAGCCGAAATAGCTCAGTTGGGAGAGCGTTAGACTGAAGATCTAAATGTCCCTGGTTCGATCCCGGGTTTCGGCAGGTGAAATGAGGTACAGAAAACCCTATGACTCCAAGGCTGATCTGACTAGGGTAAAAGCTGTACGGGTTTATTTGTTTAATAAGTAACAATCAATGTTAAAATACATTCTGGATGCGACTCTTGCAAGCCGAAATAGCTCAGTTGGGAGAGCGTTAGACTGAAGATCTAAATCTCCCTTCTTCGATCCCGGGTTTCGGCATGTGAACTGAGGTACAGAAAACCGTATGGCCCACAGGCTGATCTCACTGGGGGAAAAACTGTATCAGTTCATTTGTTTAAGAAGTAACAAGTCACAGTCAATGTTAAAATACATTCTGGATGTGACACTTGCAAGCCGAAATAGCTCAGTTGGGAGAGCGTTAGACTGAAGATCTAAATGTCCCTGGTTCGATCCCGGGTTTCGGCAGGTGAAATGAGGTACAGAAAACCGTATGACTCCAAGTCTGATTTCACTGGGGAAAAAACTGTATCAGTTCATTTGTTTAAGAAGTAACAGTCAATGTTAAAATACATTCTGGATGTGACACTTGCAAGCCGAAATAGCTCAGTTGGGAGAGCGTTAGACTGAAGATCTAAATGTCCCTGGTTCGATCCCGGGTTTCGGCAGGTGAACTGAGGTACAGAAAACCGTATGGCCCACAGGCTGATCTCACTGGGGGAAAAACTGTATCAGTTCATTTGTTTAAGAAGTAACAAGTCACAGTCAATGTTAAAATACATTCTGGATGTGACACTTGCAAGCAGAAATAGCTCAGTTGGGAGAGCGTTAGACTGAAGATCTAAATGTCCCTGGTTCGATCCCGGGTTTAGGCAGGTGAAATGAGGTACAGAAAACCGTATGACTCCAAGTCTGATCTCACTGGGGGAAAAGCTGTATGAGTTTATTTGTTTAACAAGTAACAGTCAATGTTAAAATACATTCTGGATGTGACACTTTCAAGCCGAAATAGCTCAGTTGGGAGAGCGTTAAACTGAAGATCTAAATGTCCCTGGTTCGATCCCGGGTTTCGGCAGGTGAACTGAGGTACAGAAAACCGTATGGCTCACTGGGGGAAAAACTATATCAGTTCATTTGTTTAAGAAGTAACAAGTAACAGTCAATGTTAAAATACATTCTGGATGTGACACTTGCAAGCCGAAATAGCTCAGTTGGGAGAGCGTTAGACTGAAGATCTAAATGTCCCTGGTTCGATCCCGGGTTTCGGCAGGTGAAATGAGGTACAGAAAACCGTATGACTCCAAGTCTGATTTCACTGGGGAAAAAACTGTATCAGTTCATTTGTTTAAGAAGTAACAGTCAATGTTAAAATACATTCTGGATGTGACACTTGCAAGCCGAAATAGCTCAGTTGGGAGAGCGTTAGACTGAAGATCTAAATGTCCCTGGTTCGATCCCGGGTTTCGGCAGGTGAACTGAGGTACAGAAAACCGTATGGCCCACAGGCTGATCTCACTGGGGGAAAAACTGTATCAGTTCATTTGTTTAAGAAGTAACAAGTAACAGTCAATGTTAAAATACATTCTGGATGTGACACTTGCAAGCAGAAATAGCTCAGTTGGGAGAGCGTTAGACTGAAGATCTAAATGTCCCTGGTTCGATCCCGGGTTTCGGCAGGTGAACTGAGGTACAGAAAACCGTATGGCCCACAGGCTGATCTCACTGGGGGAAAAACTGTATCAGTTCATTTGTTTAAGAAGTAACAAGTAACAGTCAATGTTAAAATACATTCTGGATGTGACACTTGCAAGCCGAAATAGCTCAGTTGGGAGAGCGTTAGACTGAAGATCTAAATGTCCCTGGTTCGATCCCGGGTTTTGGCAGGTGAAATGAGGTACATAAAACCGTATGACTCCAAGTCTGATCTCACTGGGGGAAAAGCTGTATGAGTTTATTTGTTTAACAAGTAACAATCAATGTTAAAATACATTCTGGATGTGAC
The DNA here is from genome assembly GCF_963924005.1 of Protomyctophum bolini. Lineage (NCBI taxonomy): Eukaryota > Metazoa > Chordata > Actinopteri > Myctophiformes > Myctophidae > Protomyctophum > Protomyctophum bolini. The sequence continues at coordinate 34,984,169 of NC_137882.1, forward strand.
ACTTGCAAGCCGAAATAGCTCAGTTGGGAGAGCGTTAGACTGAAGATCTAAATGTCCCTGGTTCGATCCCGGGTTTCGGCAGGTGAACTGAGGTACAGAAAACCGTATGGCTCACAGGCTAATCTCACTGGGGGGAAAACTGTATAAGTTCATTTGTTTAAGAAGTAACAAGTAACAGTCAATGTTAAAATACATTCTGAATGTGACACTTCCAAGCCGAAATAGCTCAGTTGGAAGAGCGTTACACTGAGGATCTAAATGTCCCTGGTTCAATCCTGGGTTTAGGCAAGTGAACTGAGGTACAGAAAACCGTTTGACTCCAAGGCTGATCTCACTGGGGTAAAAGCTGTATGAGTTTATTTGTTTAACAAGTAACAGTCAATGTTAAAATACATTCTGGATGTGACACTTGCAAGCCGAAATAGCTCAGATGGGAGAGCGTTAGACTGAAGATCTAAATGTCCCTGTTTCGATCCCAGGTTTCGGCAGGTGAACTGAGGTACAGAAAACCTTATGGCCCACAGGCTGATCTCACTGGGGGAAAAACTGTATCAGTTCATTTGTTTAAGAAGTAACAAGTAACAGTCAATGTTAAAATACATTCTGGATGTGACACTTGCAAGCCGAAATAGCTCAGTTGGGAGAGCGTTAGACTGAAGATCTAAATGTCCCTGGTTCGATCCCGGGTTTCGGCAGGTGAAATGAGGTACAGAAAACCCTATGACTCCAAGGCTGATCTGACTAGGGTAAAAGCTGTACGGGTTTATTTGTTTAATAAGTAACAATCAATGTTAAAATACATTCTGGATGCGACTCTTGCAAGCCGAAATAGCTCAGTTGGGAGAGCGTTAGACTGAAGATCTAAATCTCCCTGCTTCGATCCCGGGTTTCGGCATGTGAACTGAGGTACAGAAAACCGTATGGCCCACAGGCTGATCTCACTGGGGGAAAAACTGTATCAGTTCATTTGTTTAAGAAGTAACAAGTCACAGTCAATGTTAAAATACATTCTGGATGTGACACTTGCAAGCCGAAATAGCTCAGTTGGGAGAGCGTTAGACTGAAGATCTAAATGTCCCTGGTTCGATCCCGGGTTTCGGCAGGTGAAATGAGGTACAGAAAACCGTATGACTCCAAGTCTGATTTCACTGGGGAAAAAACTGTATCAGTTCATTTGTTTAAGAAGTAACAGTCAATGTTAAAATACATTCTGGATGTGACACTTGCAAGCCGAAATAGCTCAGTTGGGAGAGCGTTAGACTGAAGATCTAAATGTCCCTGGTTCGATCCCGGGTTTCGGCAGGTGAACTGAGGTACAGAAAACCGTATGGCCCACAGGCTGATCTCACTGGGGGAAAAACTGTATCAGTTCATTTGTTTAAGAAGTAACAAGTCACAGTCAATGTTAAAATACATTCTGGATGTGACACTTGCAAGCATAAATAGCTCAGTTGGGAGAGCGTTAGACTGAAGATCTAAATGTCCCTGGTTCGATCCCGGGTTTAGGCAGGTGAAATGAGGTACAGAAAACCGTATGACTCCAAGTCTGATCTCACTGGGGGAAAAGCTGTATGAGTTTATTTGTTTAACAAGTAACAGTCAATGTTAAAATACATTCTGGATGTGACACTTTCAAGCCGAAATAGCTCAGTTGGGAGAGCGTTAAACTGAAGATCTAAATGTCCCTGGTTCGATCCCGGGTTTCGGCAGGTGAACTGAGGTACAGAAAACCGTATGGCTCACTGGGGGAAAAACTATATCAGTTCATTTGTTTAAGAAGTAACAAGTAACAGTCAATGTTAAAATACATTCTGGATGTGACACTTGCAAGCCGAAATAGCTCAGTTGGGAGAGCGTTAGACTGAAGATCTAAATGTCCCTGGTTCGATCCCGGGTTTCGGCAGGTGAAATGAGGTACAGAAAACCGTATGACTCCAAGTCTGATTTCACTGGGGAAAAAACTGTATCAGTTCATTTGTTTAAGAAGTAACAGTCAATGTTAAAATACATTCTGGATGTGACACTTGCAAGCCGAAATAGCTCAGTTGGGAGAGCGTTAGACTGAAGATCTAAATGTCCCTGGTTCGATCCCGGGTTTTGGCAGGTGAAATGAGGTACATAAAACCGTATGACTCCAAGTCTGATCTCACTGGGGGAAAAGCTGTATGAGTTTATTTGTTTAACAAGTAACAATCAATGTTAAAATACATTCTGGATGTGACACTTGCAAGCCGAAATAGCTCAGTTGGGAGAGCGTTAGACTGAAGATCTAAATGTCCCTGGTTCGATCCCGGGTTTCGGCAGGTGAACTGAGGTACAGAAAACCGTATGGCTCACAGGCTAATCTCACTGGGGGGAAAACTGTATAAGTTCATTTGTTTAAGAAGTAACAAGTAACAGTCAATGTTAAAATACATTCTGAATGTGACACTTCCAAGCCGAAATAGCTCAGTTGGAAGAGCGTTACACTGAGGATCTAAATGTCCCTGGTTCAATCCTGGGTTTAGGCAAGTGAACTGAGGTAAGGAAAACCGTTTGACTCCAAGGCTGATCTCACTGGGGTAAAAGCTCTATGAGTTTATTTGTTTAACCAGTAACAGTCAATGTTAAAATACATTCTGGATGTGACACTTGCAAGCCGAAATAGCTCAGATGGGAGAGCGTTAGACTGAAGATCTAAATGTCCCTGTTTCGATCCCAGGTTTCGGCAGGTGAACTGAGGTACAGAAAACCGTATGGCCCACAGGCTGATCTCACTGGGGGGAAAACTGTATCAGTTCATTTGTTTAAGAAGTAACAAGTAACAGTCAATGTTAAAATACATTCTGGATGTGACACTTGCAAGCCGAAATAGCTCAGTTGGGAGAGCGTTAGACTGAAGATCTAAATGTCCCTGGTTCGATCCCCGGTTTCGGCAGGTGAAATGAGGTACAGAAAACCCTATGACTCCAAGGCTGATCTGACTAGGGTAAAAGCTGTACGGGTTTATTTGTTTAATAAGTAACAATCTATGTTAAAATACATTCTGGATGCTACTCTTGCAAGCCGAAATAGCTCAGTTGGGAGAGCGTTAGACTGAAGATCTAAATCTCCCTGGTTCGATCCCGGGTTTCGGCATGTGAACTGAGGTACAGAAAACCGTATGGCCCACAGGCTGATCTCACTGGGGGAAAAACTGTATCAGTTCATTTGTTTAAGAAGTAACAAGTAACAGTCAATGTTAAAATACATTCTGGATGTGACACTTGCAAGCCGAAATAGCTCAGTTGGGAGAGAGTTAGACTGAAGATCTAAATGTCCCTGGTTCGATCCCGGGTTTCGGCAGGTGAAATGAGGTACAGAAAACCGTATGACTCCAAGGCTGATCTCACTGGGGGAAAAGCTGTATGAGTTTATTTGTTTAACAAGTAACAGTCAATGTTAAAATACATTCTGGATGTGACACTTTCAAGCCGAAATAGCTCAGTTGGGAGAGCGTTAGACTGAAGATCTAAATGTCCCTGGTTCGATCCCGGGTTTCGGCAGGTGAACTGAGGTACAGAAAACCGTATGGCTCACTGGGGGAAAAACTGTATCAGTTCATTTGTTTAAGAAGTAACAAGTAACAGTCAATGTTAAAATACATTCTGGATGTGACACTTGCAAGCCGAAATAGCTCAGTTGGGAGAGCGTTAGACTGAAGATCTAAATGTCCCTGGTTCGATCTTGGTTTTCGGCAGGTGAACTGAGGTACAGAAAACCGTATGACTCCAAGGCTGATCTCACTGGGGGAAAAGCTGTATGAGTTTATTTGTTTAACAAGTAACAGTCAATGTTAAAATACATTCTGGATGTGACACTTGCAAGCCGAAATAGCTCAGTTGGGAGAGCGTTAGACTGAAGATCTAAATGTCCCTGGTTCGATCCCGGGTTTCGGCAGGTGAAATGAGGTACAGAAAACCGTATGACTCCAAGTCTGATCTCACTGGGGGAAAAGCTGTATGAGTTTATTTGTTTAACAAGTAACAATCAATGTTAAAATACATTCTGGATGTGACACTTGCAAGCCGAAATAGCTCAGTTGGGAGAGTGTTAGACTGAAGATCTAAATGTCCCTGGTTCGATCCCGGGTTTCGGCAGGTGAACTGAGGTACAGAAAACCGTATGGCTCACAGGCTAATCTCACTGGGTGAAAACTGTATAAATTCATTTGTTTAAGAAGTAACAAGTAACAGTCAATGTTAAAATACATTCTGAATGTGACACTTGCAAGCCGAAATAGCTCAGTTGGGAGAGCGTTACACTGAGGATCTAAATGTCCCTGGTTAAATCCTGCTTTTAGGCAAGTGAACTGAGTTACAGAAAACCGTTTGACTCCAAGGCTGATCTCACTGGGGGAAAAGCTGTATGAGTTTATTTGTTTAACAAGTAACAGTAAATGTTAAAATACATTCTGGATGTGACACTTGCAAGCCGAAATAGCCCCGTTTGGGAGAGCTTTAGACTGAAGATCTAAATGTCCCTGGTTCGATCCCGGGTTTCGGCAGGTGAACTGAGGTACAGAAAACCGTATGGCCCACAGGCTGATCTCACTGGGGGAAAACCTGTATGAGTTTATTTGTTTAACAAGTAACAGTCAATGTTAAAATAAATTCTGGATGTGACACTTGCAAGCCGAAATAGCTCAGTTGGGAGAGCGTTAGACTGAAGATCTAAATGTCCCTGGTTCGATCCCGGGTTTCGGCAGGTGAACTGAGGTACAGAAAACCGTATGGCCCTCAGGCTGATCTCACTGGGGGAAAAACTTTATCAGTTCATTTGTTTAAGAAGTAACAAGTAACAGTCAATGTTAAAATACATTCTGGATGTGACACTTGCAAGCCGAAATAGCTCAGTTGGGAGAGAGTTAGACTGAAGATCTAAATGTCCCTGGTTCGATCCCGGGTTTCGGCAGGTGAAATGAGGTACAGAAAACCGTATGACTCCAAGGCTGATCTCACTGGGGGAAAAGCTGTATGAGTTTATTTGTTTAACAAGTAACAGTCAATGTTAAAATACATTCTGGATGTGACACTTTCAAGCCGAAATAGCTCAGTTGGGAGAGCGTTAGACTGAAGATCTAAATGTCCCTGGTTCGATCCCGGGTTTCGGCAGGTGAACTGAGGTACAGAAAACCGTATGGCTCACTGGGGGAAAAACTGTATCAGTTCATTTGTTTAAGAAGTAACAAGTAACAGTCAATGTTAAAATACATTCTGGATGTGACACTTGCAAGCCGAAATAGCTCAGTTGGGAGAGCGTTAGACTGAAGATCTAAATGTCCCTGGTTCGATCTTGGTTTTCGGCAGGTGAACTGAGGTACAGAAAACCGTATGACTCCAAGGCTGATCTCACTGGGGGAAAAGCTGTATGAGTTTATTTGTTTAACAAGTAACAGTCAATGTTAAAATACATTCTGGATGTGACACTTGCAAGCCGAAATAGCTCAGTTGGGAGAGCGTTAGACTGAAGATCTAAATGTCCCTGGTTCGATCCCGGGTTTCGGCAGGTGAAATGAGGTACAGAAAACCGTATGACTCCAAGTCTGATCTCACTGGGGGAAAAGCTGTATGAGTTTATTTGTTTAACAAGTAACAATCAATGTTAAAATACATTCTGGATGTGACACTTGCAAGCCGAAATAGCTCAGTTGGGAGAGTTTTAGACTGAAGATCTAAATGTCCCTGGTTCGATCCCGGGTTTCGGCAGGTGAACTGAGGTACAGAAAACCGTATGGCTCACAGGCTAATCTCACTGGGTGAAAACTGTATAAATTCATTTGTTTAAGAAGTAACAAGTAACAGTCAATGTTAAAATACATTCTGAATGTGACACTTGCAAGCCGAAATAGCTCAGTTGGGAGAGCGTTACACTGAGGATCTAAATGTCCCTGGTTAAATCCTGCGTTTAGGCAAGTGAACTGAGTTACAGAAAACCGTTTGACTCCAAGGCTGATCTCACTGGGGGAAAAGCTGTATGAGTTTATTTGTTTAACAAGTAACAGTAAATGTTAAAATACATTCTGGATGTGACACTTGCAAGCCGAAATAGCCCCGTTTGGGAGAGCTTTAGACTGAAGATCTAAATGTCCCTGGTTCGATCCCGGGTTTCGGCAGGTGAACTGAGGTACAGAAAACCGTATGGCCCACAGGCTGATCTCACTGGGGGAAATCCTGTATGAGTTTATTTGTTTAACAAGTAACAGTCAATGTTAAAATACATTCTGGATGTGACACTTGCAAGCCGAAATAGCTCAGTTGGGAGAGCGTTAGACTGAAGATCTAAATGTCCCTGGTTCGATCCCGGGTTTCGGCAGGTGAACTGAGGTACAGAAAACCGTATGGCCCTCAGGCTGATCTCACTGGGGGAAAAACTTTATCAGTTCATTTGTTTAAGAAGTAACAAGTAACAGTCAATGTTAAAATACATTCTGGATGTGACACTTGCAAGCCGAAATAGCTCAGTTGGGAGAGCGTTAGACTGAAGATCTAAATGTCCCTGGTTCGATCCCGGGTTTCGAAGGTGAACTGAGGTACAGAAAACCGTATGGCCCACAGGCTGATCTCACTGGGGGAAAAACTGTATCAGTTCATTTGTTTAAGAAGTAACAAGTAACAGTCAATGTTAAAATACATTCTGGATGTCACACTTGCAAGCCGAAATAGCTCAGTTGGGAGAGCGTTAGACTGAAGATCTAAATGTCCCTGGTTCGATCCCGGGTTTCGGCAGGTGAAATGAGGTACTGTAAACAGTATGACTCCAAGTCTGATCTCACTGGGGGAAAAGCTGTATGAGTTTATTTGTTTAACAAGTAACAATCAATGTTAAAATAAATTCTGGATGTGACACTTGCAAGCCGAAATAGCTCAGTTGGGAGAGCGTTAGACTGAAGATCTAAATGTCCCTGGTTCGATCCCGGGTTTTGGCAGGTGAAATGAGGTACATAAAACCGTATGACTCCAAGTCTGATCTCACTGGGGGAAAAGCTGTATGAGTTTATTTGTTTAACAAGTAACAATCAATGTTAAAATACATTCTGGATGTGACACTTGCAAGCCGAAATAGCTCAGTTGGGAGAGCGTTAGACTGAAGATCTAAATGTCCCTGGTTCGATCCCGGGTTTCGGCAGGTGAACTGAGGTACAGAAAACCGTATGGCTCACAGGCTAATCTCACTGGGGGGAAAACTGTATAAGTTCATTTGTTTAAGAAGTAACAAGTAACAGTCAATGTTAAAATACATTCTGAATGTGACACTTCCAAGCCGAAATAGCTCAGTTGGAAGAGCGTTACACTGAGGATCTAAATGTCCCTGGTTCAATCCTGGGTTTAGGCAAGTGAACTGAGGTACAGAAAACCGTTTGACTCCAAGGCTGATCTCACTGGGGTAAAAGCAGTATGAGTTTATTTGTTTAACAAGTAACAGTCAATGTTAAAATACATTCTGGATGTGACACTTGCAAGCCGAAATAGCTCAGATGGGAGAGCGTTAGACTGAAGATCTAAATGTCCCTCTTTCGATCCCAGGTTTCGGCAGGTGAACTGAGGTACAGAAAACCGTATGGCCCACAGGCTGATCTCACTGGGGGAAAAACTGTATCAGTTCATTTGTTTAAGAAGTAACAAGTAACAGTCAATGTTAAAATACATTCTGGATGTGACACTTGCAAGCCGAAATAGCTCAGTTGGGAGAGCGTTAGACTGAAGATCTAAATGTCCCTGGTTCGATCCCGTGTTTCGGCAGGTGAAATGAGGTACAGAAAACCCTATGACTCCAAGGCTGATCTGACTAGGGTAAAAGCTGTACGGGTTTATTTGTTTAATAAGTAACAATCAATGCTAAAATACATTCTGGATGCGACTCTTGCAAGCCGAAATAGCTCAGTTGGGAGAGCGTTAGACTGAAGATCTAAATCTCCCTGGTTCGATCCCGGGTTTCGGCATGTGAACTGAGGTACAGAAAACCGTATGGCCCACAGGCTGATCTCACTGGGGGAAAAACTGTATCAGTTCATTTGTTTAAGAAGTAACAAGTAACAGTCAATGTTAAAATACATTCTGGATGTGACACTTGCAAGCCGAAATAGCTCAGTTGCGAGAGCGTTAGACTGAAGATCTAAATGTCCCTCGTTCGATCCCCGGTTTCGGCAGGTGAAATGAGGTACAGAAAACCGTATGACTCCAAGTCTGATCTCACTGGGGGAAAAGCTGTATGAGTTTATTTGTTTAACAAGTAACAGTCAATGTTAAAATACATTCTGGATGTGACACTTTCAAGCCGAAATAGCTCAGTTGGGAGAGCGTTAAACTGAAGATCTAAATGTCCCTGGTTCGATCCCGGGTTTCGGCAGGTGAACTGAGTTACAGAAAACCGTATGGCTCACTGGGGAAAAAACTGTATCAGTTCATTTGTTTAAGAAGTAACAGTCAATGTTAAAATACATTCTGGATGTGACACTTGCAAGCCGAAATAGCTCAGTTGGGAGAGCGTTAGACTGAAGATCTAAATGTCCCTGGTTCGATCCCGGGTTTCGGCAGGTGAACTGAGGTACAGAAAACCGTATGGCCCACAGGCTGATCTCACTGGGGGAAAAACTGTATCAGTTCATTTGTTTAAGAAGTAACAAGTAACAGTCAATGTTAAAATACATTCTGGATGTGACACTTGCAAGCCGAAATAGCTCAGTTGGGAGAGCGTTAGACTGAAGATCTAAATGTCCCTGGTTCGATCCCGGGTTTCGGCAGGTGAAATGAGGTACAGAAAACCCTATGACTCCAAGGCTGATCTGACTAGGGTAAAAGCTGTACGGGTTTATTTGTTTAATAAGTAACAATCAATGCTAAAATACATTCTGGATGCGACTCTTGCAAGCCGAAATAGCTCAGTTGGGAGAGCGTTAGACTGAAGATCTAAATCTCCCTGGTTCGATCCCGGGTTTCGGCATGTGAACTGAGGTACAGAAAACCGTATGGCCCACAGGCTGATCTCACTGGGGGAAAAACTGTATCAGTTCATTTGTTTAAGAAGTAACAAGTAACAGTCAATGTTAAAATACATTCTGGATGTGACACTTGCAAGCCGAAATAGCTCAGTTGGGAGAGCGTTAGACTGAAGATCTAAATGTCCCTCGTTCGATCCCGGGTTTCGGCAGGTGAAATGAGGTACAGAAAACCGTATGACTCCAAGTCTGATCTCACTGGGGGAAAAGCTGTATGAGTTTATTTGTTTAACAAGTAACAGTCAATGTTAAAATACATTCTGGATGTGACACTTGCAAGCCGAAATAGCTCAGTTGGGAGAGCGTTAGACTGAAGATCTAAATGTCCCTCGTTCGATCCCGGGTTTCGGCAGGTGAAATGAGGTACAGAAAACCGTATGACTCCAAGTCTGATCTCACTGGGGGAAAAGCTGTATGAGTTTATTTGTTTAAGAAGTAACAGTCAATGTTAAAATACATTCTGGATGTGACACTTGCAAGCCGAAATAGCTCAGTTGGGAGAGCGTTAGACTGAAGATCTAAATGTCCCTGGTTCGATCCCGGGTTTCGGCAGGTGAACTGAGGTACAGAAAACCGTATGGCCCACAGGCTGATCTCACTGGGGGAAAAACTGTATCAGTTCATTTGTTTAAGAAGTAACAAGTAACAGTCAATGTTAAAATACATTCTGGATGTGACACTTGCAAGCCGAAATAGCTCAGTTGGGAGAGCGTTAGACTGAAGATCTAAATGTCCCTGGTTCGATCCCGGGTTTCGGCAGGTGAACTGAGGTACAGAAAACCGTATGGCCCACAGGCTGATCTCACTGGGGGAAAAACTGTATCAGTTCATTTGTTTAAGAAGTAACAAGTAACAGTCAATGTTAAAATACATTCTGGATGTGACACTTGCAAGCCGAAATAGCTCAGTTGGGAGAGCGTTAGACTGAAGATCTAAATGTCCCTGGTTCGATCCCGGGTTTCGGCAGGTGAAATGAGGTACAGAAAACCGTATGACTCCAAGTCTGATCTCACTGGGGAAAAAACTGTATCAGTTCATTTGTTTAAGAAGTAACAGTCAATGTTAAAATACATTCTGGATGTGACACTTGCAAGCCGAAATAGCTCAGTTGGGAGAGCGTTAGACTGAAGATCTAAATGTCCCTGGTTCGATCCCGGGTTTCGGCAGGTGAAATGAGGTACAGAAAACCGTATGACTCCAAGTCTGATCTCACTGGGGAAAAAACTGTATCAGTTCATTTGTTTAAGAAGTAACAGTCAATGTTAAAATACATTCTGGATGTGACACTTGCAAGCCGAAATAGCTCAGTTGGGAGAGCGTTAGACTGAAGATCTAAATGTCCCTGGTTCGATCCCGGGTTTCGGCAGGTGAACTGAGGTACAGAAAACCGTATGGCCCACAGGCTGATCTCACTGGGGGAAAAACTGTATCAGTTCATTTGTTTAAGAAGTAACAAGTAACAGTCAATGTTAAAATACATTCTGGATGTGACACTTGCAAGCCGAAATAGCTCAGTTGGGAGAGCGTTAGACTGAAGATCTAAATGTCCCTGGTTCGATCCCGGGTTTCGGCAGGTGAACTGAGGTACAGAAAACCGTATGGCCCACAGGCTGATCTCACTGGGGGAAAAACTGTATCAGTTCATTTGTTTAAGAAGTAACAAGTAACAGTCAATGTTAAAATACATTCTGGATGTGACACTTGCAAGCCGAAATAGCTCAGTTGGGAGAGCGTTAGACTGAAGATCTAAATGTCCCTCGTTCGATCCCGGGTTTCGGCAGGTGAAATGAGGTACAGAAAACCGTATGACTCCAAGTCTGATCTCACTGGGGAAAAAACTGTATCAGTTCATTTGTTTAAGAAGTAACAGTCAATGTTAAAATACATTCTGGATGTGACACTTGCAAGCCGAAATAGCTCAGTTGGGAGAGCGTTAGACTGAAGATCTAAATGTCCCTGGTTCGATCCCGGGTTTCGGCAGGTGAACTGAGGTACAGAAAACCGTATGGCCCACAGGCTGATCTCACTGGGGGAAAAACTGTATCAGTTCATTTGTTTAAGAAGTAACAAGTAACAGTCAATGTTAAAATACATTCTGGATGTGACACTTGCAAGCCGAAATAGCTCAGTTGGGAGAGCGTTAGACTGAAGATCTAAATGTCCCTGGTTCGATCCCGGGTTTCGGCAGGTGAACTGAGGTACAGAAAACCGTATGGCCCACAGGCTGATCTCACCGGGGGAAAAACTGTATCAGTTCATTTGTTTAAGAAGTAACAAGTAACAGTCAATGTTAAAATACATTCTGGATGTGACACTTGCAAGCCGAAATAGCTCAGTTGGGAGAGCGTTAGACTGAAGATCTAAATGTCCCTGGTTCGATCCCGGGTTTCGGCAGGTGAAATGAGGTACAGAAAACCGTATGACTCCAAGTCTGATCTCACTGGGGGAAAAGCTGTATGAGTTTATTTGTTTAACAAGTAACAGTCAATGTTAAAATACATTCTGGATGTGACACTTTCAAGCCGAAATAGCTCAGTTGGGAGAGCGTTAAACTGAAGATCTAAATGTCCCTGGTTCGATCCCGGGTTTCGGCAGGTGAACTGAGGTACAGAAAACCGTATGGCTCACTGGGGGAAAAACTGTATCAGTTCATTTGTTTAAGAAGTAACAAGTAACAGTCAATGTTAAAATACATTCTGGATGTGACACTTGCAAGCCGAAATAGCTCAGTTGGGAGAGCGTTAGACTGAAGATCTAAATGTCCCTGGTTCGATCCCGGGTTTCGGCAGGTGAAATGAGGTACAGAAAACCGTATGACTCCAAGTCTGATCTCACTGGGGAAAAAACTGTATCAGTTCATTTGTTTAAGAAGTAACAGTCAATGTTAAAATACATTCTGGATGTGACACTTGCAAGCCGAAATAGCTCAGTTGGGAGAGCGTTAGACTGAAGATTTTAATGTCCCTGGTTCGATCCCGGGTTTCGGCAGGTGAACTGAGGTACAGAAAACCGTATGGCCCACAGGCTGATCTCACTGGGGGAAAAACTGTATCAGTTCATTTGTTTAAGAAGTAACAAGTAACAGTCAATGTTAAAATACATTCTGGATGTGACACTTGCAAGCCGAAATAGCTCAGTTGGGAGAGCGTTAGACTGAAGATCTAAATGTCCCTGGTTCGATCCCGGGTTTTGGCAGGTGAAATGAGGTACATAAAACCGTATGACTCCAAGTCTGATCTCACTTGGGGAAAAGCTGTATGAGTTTATTTGTTTAACAAGTAACAATCAATGTTAAAATACATTCTGGATGTGACACTTGCAAGCCGAAATAGCTCAGTTGGGAGAGCGTTAGACTGAAGATCTAAATGTCCCTGGTTCGATCCCGGGTTTCGGCAGGTGAACTGAGGTACAGAAAACCGTATGGCCCACAGGCTGATCTCACTGGGGGAAAAACTGTATCAGTTCATTTGTTTAAGAAGTAACAAGTAACAGTCAATGTTAAAATACATTCTGGATGTGACACTTGCAAGCCGAAATAGCTCAGTTGGGAGAGCGTTAGACTGAAGATCTAAATGTCCCTCGTTCGATCCCGGGTTTCGGCAGGTGAAATGAGGTACAGAAAACCGTATGACTCCAAGTCTGATCTCACTGGGGAAAAAACTGTATCAGTTCATTTGTTTAAGAAGTAACAGTCAATGTTAAAATACATTCTGGATGTGACACTTGCAAGCCGAAATAGCTCAGTTGGGAGAGCGTTAGACTGAAGATCTAAATGTCCCTGGTTCGATCCCGGGTTTCGGCAGGTGAACTGAGGTACAGAAAACCGTATGGCCCACAGGCTGATCTCACTGGGGGAAAAACTGTATCACTCATTTGTTTAAGAAGTAACAAGTAACAGTCAATGTTAAAATACATTCTGGATGTGACACTTGCAAGCCGAAATAGCTCAGTTGGGAGAGCGTTAGACTGAAGATCTAAATGTCCCTGGTTCGATCCCGGGTTTCGGCAGGTGAACTGAGGTACAGAAAACCGTATGGCCCACAGGCTGATCTCACCGGGGGAAAAACTGTATCAGTTCATTTGTTTAAGAAGTAACAAGTAACAGTCAATGTTAAAATACATTCTGGATGTGACACTTGCAAGCCGAAATAGCTCAGTTGGGAGAGCGTTAGACTGAAGATCTAAATGTCCCTGGTTCGATCCCGGGTTTCGACAGGTGAAATGAGGTACAGAAAACCGTATGACTCCAAGTCTGATCTCACTGGGGGAAAAGCTGTATGAGTTTATTTGTTTAACAAGTAACAGTCAATGTTAAAATACATTCTGGATGTGACACTTTCAAGCCGAAATAGCTCAGTTGGGAGAGCGTTAAACTGAAGATCTAAATGTCCCTGGTTCGATCCCGGGTTTCGGCAGGTGAACTGAGGTACAGAAAACCGTATGGCTCACTGGGGGAAAAACTGTATCAGTTCATTTGTTTAAGAAGTAACAAGTAACAGTCAATGTTAAAATACATTCTGGATGTGACACTTGCAAGCCGAAATAGCTCAGTTGGGAGAGCGTTAGACTGAAGATCTAAATGTCCCTGGTTCGATCCCGGGTTTCGGCAGGTGAAATGAGGTACAGAAAACCGTATGACTCCAAGTCTGATCTCACTGGGGAAAAAACTGTATCAGTTCATTTGTTTAAGAAGTAACAGTCAATGTTAAAATACATTCTGGATGTGACACTTGCAAGCCGAAATAGCTCAGTTGGGAGAGCGTTAGACTGAAGATTTTAATGTCCCTGGTTCGATCCCGGGTTTCGGCAGGTGAACTGAGGTACAGAAAACCGTATGGCCCACAGGCTGATCTCACTGGGGGAAAAACTTTATCAGTTCATTTGTTTAAGAAGTAACAAGTAACAGTCAATGTTAAAATACATTCTGGATGTGACACTTGGAAGCCGAAATAGCTCAGTTGGGAGAGCGTTAGACTGAAGATCTAAATGTCCCTGGTTCGATCCCGGGTTTCGGCAGGTGAACTGAGGTACAGAAAACCGTATGGCCCACAGGCTGATCTCACTGGGGGAAAAACTGTATCAGTTCATTTGTTTAAGAAGTAACAAGTAACAGTCAATGTTAAAATACATTCTGGATGTGACACTTGCAAGCCGAAATAGCTCAGTTGGGAGAGCGTTAGACTGAAGATCTAAATGTCCCTGGTTCGATCCCGGGTTTTGGCAGGTGAAATGAGGTACATAAAACCGTATGACTCCAAGTCTGATCTCACTGGGGGAAAAGCTGTATGAGTTTATTTGTTTAACAAGTAACAATCAATGTTAAAATACATTCTGGATGTGACACTTGCAAGCCGAAATAGCTCAGTTGGGAGAGCGTTAGACTGAAGATCTAAATGTCCCTGGTTCGATCCCGGGTTTCGGCAGGTGAACTGAGGTACAGAAAACCGTATGGCTCACAGGCTAGGGTAAAAGCTGTACGGGTTTATTTGTTTAATAAGTAACAATCAATGTTAAAAAACATTCTGGATGCGACTCTTGCAAGCCGAAATAGCTCAGTTGGGAGAGCGTTAGACTGAAGATCTAAATCTCCCTGGTTCGATCCCGGGTTTCGGCATGTGAACTGAGGTACAGAAAACCGTATGGCCCACAGGCTGATCTCACTGGGGGAAAAACTGTATCAGTTCATTTGTTTAAGAAGTAACAAGTAACAGTCAATGTTAAAATACATTCTGGATGTGACACTTGCAAGCCGAAATAGCTCAGTTGGGAGAGCGTTAGACTGAAGATCTAAATGTCCCTGGTTCGATCCCGGGTTTCGGCAGGTGAAATGAGGTACAGAAAACCGTATGACTCCAAGGCTGATCTCACTGGGGGAAAAGCAGTATGAGTTTATTTGTTTAAAAAGTATCAGTCAATGTTAAAATACATTCTGGATGTGACACTTTCAAGCCGAAATAGCTCAGTTGGGAGAGCTTTAAACTGAAGATCTAAATGTCCCTGGTTCGATCCTGGGTTTCGGCAGGTGAACTGAGGTACAGAAAACCGTATGGCTCACTGGGGGAAAAACTGTATGAGTTCATTTGTTTAAGAAGTAACAAGTAACAGTCAATGTTAAAATACATTCTGGATGTGACACTTGCAAGCCGAAATAGCTCAGTTGGGAGAGCGTTAGACTGAAGATCTAAATGTCCCTGGTTCGATCCCGGGTTTCGGCAGGTAAAATGAGGTACAGAAAACCGTATGTCTCCAAGTCTGATCTCACTGGGGAAAAAACTGTATCAGTTCATTTGTTTAAGAAGTAACAGTCAATGTTAAAATACATTCTGGATGTGACACTTGCAAGCCCAAATAGCTCAGTTGGGAGAGCGTTAGACTGAAGATCTAAATGTCCCTGGTTCGATCCCGGGTTTCGGCAGGTGAACTGAGGTACAGAAAACCGTATGGCCCACAGCCTGATCTCACTGGGGGAAAAACTGTATCAGTTCATTTGTTTAAGAAGTAACAAGTAACAGTCAATGTTAAAATACATTCTGGATGTGACACTTGCAAGCCGAAATAGCTCAGTTGGGAGAGCGTTAGACTGAAGATCTAAATGTCCCTGGTTCGATCCAGGGTTTCGGCAGGTGAACTGAGGTACAGAAAACCGTATGGCCCACAGGCTGATCTCACTAGGGGAAAAACTGTATCAGTTCATTTGTTTAAGAAGTAACAAGTAACAGTCAATGTTAAAGTACATTCTGGATGTGACACTTGCAAGCCGAAATAGCTCAGTTGGGAGAGCGTTAAACTGAAGATCTAAATGTCCCTGGTTCGATCCCGGGTTTCGGCAGGTGAAATGAGGTACAGAAAACCCTATGACTCCAAGGCTGATCTGACTAGGGGAAAAGCTGTACGGGTTTATTTGTTTAATAAGTAACAATCAATGTTAAAATACATTCTGGATGCGACTCTTGCAAGCCGAAATAGCTCAGTTGGGAGAGCGTTAGACTGAAGATCTAAATGTCCCTGGTTAAATCCTGCGTTTAGGCAAGTGTGAACTGAGTTACAGAAAACCGTTTGACTCCAAGGCTGATCTCACTGGGGGAAAAGCTGTATGAGTTTATTTGTTTAACAAGTAACAGTAAATGTTAAAATACATTCTGGATGTGACACTTGCAAACCGAAATAGCTCAGTTGGGAGAGCGTTAGACTGAAGATCTAAATGTCCCTGGTTCGATCCCGGGTTTCGGCAGGTGAACTGAGGTACAGAAAACCGTATGGCCCTCAGGCTGATCTCACTGGGGGAAAAACTTTATCAGTTCATTTGTTTAAGAAGTAACAAGTAACAGTCAATGTTAAAATACATTCTGGATGTGACACTTGCAAGCCGAAATAGCTCAGTTGGGAGAGCGTTACACTGAGGATCTAAATGTCCCTGGTTAAATCCTGCGTTTAGGCAAGTGAACTGAGTTACAGAAAACCGTTTGACTCCAAGGCTGATCTCACTGGGGGAAAAGCTGTATGAGTTTATTTGTTTAACAAGTAATAGTAAATGTTAAAATACATTCTGGATGTGACACTTGCAAGCCGAAATAGGTCAGTTGGGAGAGCGTTAGACTGAAGATCTAAATGTCCCTGGTTCGATCCCGGGTTTCGGCAGGTGAACTGAGGTACAGAAAACCGTATGGCTCACAGGCTGATCTCACTGGGGGAAAAACTGTATCAGTTAATTTGTTTAACAAGTAACAGTCAATGTTAAAATACATTCTGCATGTGACACTTTCAAGCCGAAATAGCTCAGTTGGGAGAGCGTTAGACTGAAGATCTAAATGTCCCTGGTTCGATCCAGGGTTTCGGCAGGTGAAATGAGGTACATAAAACCGTATGACTCCAAGTCTGATCTCACTGGGGGAAAAGCTGTATAAGTTTATTTGTTTAACAAGTAACAATCAATGTTAAAATACATTCTGGATGTCACACTTGCAAGCCGAAATAGCTCAGTTGGGAGAGCGTTAGACTGAAGATCTAAATGTCCCTGGTTCGATCCCGGGTTTCGGCAGGTGAACTGAGGTACAGAAAACCGTATGGCTCACAGGCTGATCTCACTGGGGGAAAAACTGTATCAGTTAATTTGTTTAACAAGTAACAGTCAATGTTAAAATACATTCTGCATGTGACACTTTCAAGCCGAAATAGCTCAGTAGGGAGAGCGTTAGACTGAAGATCTAAATGTCCCTGGTTCGATCCCGGGTTTCGGCAGGTGAACTGAGGTACAGAAAACCGTATGGCCCACAGGCTGATCTCACTGGGGGAAAAACTGTATCAGTTCATTTGTTTAAGAAGTAACAAGTAACAGTCAATGTTAAAATACATTCTGGATGTGACACTTGCAAGCCGAAATAGCTCAGTTGGGAGAGCGTTAGACTGAAGATCTAAATGTCCCTGGTTCGATCCCGGTTTTTGGCAGGTGAAATGAGGTACATAAAACCGTATGACTCCAAGTCTGATCTCACTGGGGGAAAAGCTGTATGAGTTTATTTGTTTAACAAGTAACAATCAATGTTAAAATACATTCTGGATGTGACACTTGCAAGCCGAAATAGCTCAGTTGGGAGAGCGTTAGACTGAAGATCTAAATGTCCCTGGTTCGATCCCGGTTTTCGGCAGGTGAACTGAGGTACAGAAAACCGTATGGCTCACAGGCTAATCTCACTGGGGGTAAAACTGTATAAGTTCATTTGTTTAAGAAGTAACAAGTAACAGTCAATGTTAAAATACATTCTGAATGTGACACTTCCAAGCCGAAATAGCTCAGTTGGAAGAGCGTTACACTGAGGATCTAAATGTCCCTGGTTCAATCCTGGGTTTAGGCAAGTGAAATGAGGTACAGAAAACCGTTTGACTCCAAGGCTGATCTCACTGGGGTAAAAGCTGTATGAGTTTATTTGTTTAACAAGTAACAGTCAATGTTAAAATACATTCTGGATGTGACACTTGCAAGCCGAAATAGCTCAGATGGGAGAGCGTTAGACTGAAGATCTAAATGTCCCTGTTTCGATCCCAGGTTTCGGCAGGTGAACTGAGGTACAGAAAACCGTATGGCCCACAGGCTGATCTCACTGGGGGAAAAACTGTATCAGTTCATTTGTTTAAGAAGTAACAAGTAACAGTCAATGTTAAAATACATTCTGGATGTGACACTTGCAAGCCGAAATAGCTCAGTTGGGAGAGCGTTAGACTGAAGATCTAAATGTCCCTGGTTCGATCCCGGGTTTCGGCAGGTGAAATGAGGTACAGAAAACCCTATGACTCCAAGGCTGATCTGACTAGGGTAAAAGCTGTACGGGTTTATTTGTTTAATAAGTAACAATCAATGTTAAAATACATTCTGGATGCGACTCTTGCAAGCCGAAATAGCTCAGTTGGGAGAGCGTTAGACTGAAGATCTAAATCTCCCTGGTTCGATCCCGGGTTTCGGCATGTGAACTGAGGTACAGAAAACCGTATGGCCCACAGGCTGATCTCACTGGGGGAAAAACTGTATCAGTTCATTTGTTTAAGAAGTAACAAGTAACAGTCAATGTTAAAATACATTCTGGATGTGACACTTGCAAGCCGAAATAGCTCAGTTGGGAGAGCGTTAGACTGAAGATCTAAATGTCCCTGGTTCGATCCCGGGTTTCGGCAGGTGAAATGAGGTACAGAAAACCGTATGACTCCAAGGCTGATCTCACTGGGGGAAAAGCTGTATGAGTTTATTTGTTTAACAAGTAACAGTCAATGTTAAAATACATTCTGGATGTGACACTTTCAAGCCGAAATAGCTCAGTTGGGAGAGCGTTAAACTGAAGATCTAAATGTCCCTGGTTCGATCCCGGGTTTCGGCAGGTGAACTGAGGTACAGAAAACCGTATGGCTCACTGGGGGAAAAACTGTATCAGTTCATTTGTTTAAGAAGTAACAAGTAACAGTCAATGTTAAAATACATTCTGGATGTGACACTTGCAAGCCGAAATAGCTCAGTTGGGAGAGCGTTAGACTGAAGATCTAAATGTCCCTGGTTCGATCCCGGGTTTCGGCAGGTGAAATGAGGTACAGAAAACCGTATGACTCCAAGTCTGATCTCACTGGGGAAAAAACTGTATCAGTTCATTTGTTTAAGAAGTAACAGTCAATGTTAAAATACATTCTGGATGTGACACTTGCAAGCCGAAATAGCTCAGTTGGGAGAGCGTTAGACTGAAGATCTAAATGTCCCTGGTTCGATCCCGGGTTTCGGCAGGTGAACTGAGGTACAGAAAACCGTATGGCCCACAGGCTGATCTCACTGGGGGAAAAACTGTATCAGTTCATTTGTTTAAGAAGTAACAAGTAACAGTCAATGTTAAAATACATTCTGGATGTGACACTTGCAAGCCGAAATAGCTCAGTTGGGAGAGCGTTAGACTGAAGATCTAAATGTCCCTGGTTCGATCCAGGGTTTCGGCAGGTGAACTGAGGTACAGAAAACCGTATGGCCCACAGGCTGATCTCACTGGGGGAAAAACTGTATCAGTTCATTTGTTTAAGAAGTAACAAGTAACAGTCAATGTTAAAATACATTCTGGATGTGACACTTGCAAGCCGAAATAGCTCAGTTGGGAGAGCGTTAAACTGAAGATCTAAATGTCCCTGGTTCGATCCCGGGTTTCGGCAGGTGAAATGAGGTACAGAAAACCCTATGACTCCAAGGCTGATCTGACTAGGGGAAAAGCTGTACGGGTTTATTTGTTTAATAAGTAACAATCAATGTTAAAATACATTCTGGATGCGACTCTTGCAAGCCGAAATAGCTCAGTTGGGAGAGCGTTAGACTGAAGATCTAAATGTCCCTTGTTCGATCCCGGGTTTCGGCAGGTGAACTGAGGTACAGAAAACCGTATGGCCCACAGGCTGATCTCACTGGGGGAAAAACTGTATCAGTTCATTTGTTTAAGAAGTAACAAGTAACAGTCAATGTTAAAATACATTCTGGATGTGACACTTGCAAGCCGAAATAGCTCAGTTGGGAGAGCGTTAGACTGAAGATCTAAATGTCCCTGGTTCGATCTTGGTTTTCGGCAGGTGAACTGAGGTACAGAAAACCGTATGACTCCAAGGCTGATCTCACTGGGGGAAAAGCTGTATGAGTTTATTTGTTTAACAAGTAACAGTCAATGTTAAAATACATTCTGGATGTGACACTTGCAAGCCGAAATAGCTCAGTTGGGAGAGCGTTAGACTGAAGATCTAAATGTCCCTGGTTCGATCTTGGTTTTCGGCAGGTGAACTGAGGTACAGAAAACCGTATGACTCCAAGGCTGATCTCACTGGGGGAAAAGCTGTATGAGTTTATTTGTTTAACAAGTAACAATCAATGTTAAAATACATTCTGGATGTGACACTTGCAAGCCGAAATAGCTCAGTTGGGAGAGCGTCAAGCCCCATTCAGACCGAAGAAGCTGCTTTAAAAAGCAGAAGCAGAAATCTAAAAGACGCAGCTTTTTTTTGAGAAAGTGGGCGTGTACAAGGTACCTGTCACTCAAGCTGCCTGGACTGGCTGTCTGGCTTTGAGACGAGAGACGGGCAGTTTGAGCAGATGCGCATTTGAAAGTCTAAAATGTAAAATAGCGACTGTAGAGGAGAAATAATTATATATTTAGTTACATCATAACCTATGTATGGATGAATAAATAATATAATCTTGGTAAACTTGTTTGTAAATAACCGAACGGACGGGATCTCAATCCTCCCCGTCTTCAGCGCTCATGTCTCCCCCCCCCACTCCGCTCTCGTCTCCCCCAGGCCACGAGCGAAACCCTCCGGGCATTTTTTTAAATGGCGGCTCTGTATGTAATGTTAATGTTGATTTAGAAAGAGCATACCGTAGAAATACAATTGTATATATCCAGCACGTCGTAAAAGCAATTAAAACCGCTTATGTTTACGTGCGATTTCCGGACATTCAGTCCCAAGTCTCCCGTGGAAGGGAGCCCCCATCTCGGCGCTGTCTGTCTGTCACTGACCTCGGCTGGCTATATGTGGCAGTAGAGTCAGACCGCTCCTCCACCACCCCCACGGCACGGACCCTCACCGTTTACACTACAGCATCATTACATTTAAAGTTTGCTTTTAATTAGCAGATGATGTGAAACATTGTGCCAACTAGTAGTAGGCTATGCATACTTTAATTACTTAATTAATAATCAATATCACGGTGATATTATCACCGGAACGGAGTCCAGTGCAACGGACCTGTGCACATGCATATCATACAACTGATATAAACTTTATATCAGTTGTATGATATGCATGTGCATAGAGATATCAATAATTAATAGCCTTTATAATAAAGGCTATTAATTATTGATCTCTCTCGCGCACACACACACACGCGGTGCATACGACGCGCTGGGGACTCTGGACTTTAGTTCTTTGTCTATAGACTATATATATATATGCTCATTTATAAACCGTGTGTGTGTTTAGTCCACGGTCAGAGACAGCTACGGGGTTCAGTTGTTCACCTCGGTGGGAACCGGGAGGGGGTAATTACTGTAGGGGCACTGAGAGAGAACTGGCTCGCAAGTGAGCCCCGTGTCGGCTCCTCCACGGTGCTCAATATCTCACACACACACACACACACACACACACGTGTTCTATCTATCTATAAATATAGGCTAGTATCTACTATCTTTCAACTTTTGGTATGAGGTTCATCGATAGGCCTACATGAACGCAATAGACCAATTGAAATGATTCCCTCAAATAAATCTTATATGCGATTGGTTTATCGATTCAGAACGCAGCAAACCAATCACAAAACATGGGCAACATATTGTATAAATAGAGGGGGTACATACAACTGATATAAAGGCTATTAATTATTTTTTAAAGGTATGATCAAGGCCCCACTCCTGTAGTACATTACTACAGGAGTATGTGGTACAGCGCCACTGTACCACGGTGATAGTGCCTCGGGTAACCTGCGGCCAGACCCCGTCGTCGAGGAGAAACCTCGAGCTTTCCCCTCGAGCGAAAGTGGACCGACTTCTGGACCCTGTGGCCCGGCCCGCGGAGGACCCCCTAAGTTGAGACTGGGTGTCGAGGAGCGTAAACCAGTGATCAACCCCCTGTGCTCAGGGCGAGGTCCCGCGACAAGGGCAATTAATTTTAGTGCGATGAAACGTCCCGCAAATCGTCTCCGAGCACACATGAGGACCGGCACAGAAACGCGCTGAGAGCGGGCTGCTACTCCCCTCTTCTCGGGGAAGGTTTTGGGGAAAACTCCGACACAACTATATTGTTTAGTTGTTTGTCTATCTATCTATATCTGCTAATTTATCAACCGTGTGTGTGTGCGTGCACTGTTTAGTCCACAAACAGTCCACAAGCGACGGATAGCGTTCTGGAGAGTTCAGTTCAGTAGTCCATCCATAGCTTCGATGAGAACCGGAGGGGGGGGTGAATGCACGATGACTTGTCCCCAGAAACGTGACACTCGCGACGGCACACGGAACACAACCTGTTTTCACCGCTTCGACAACTTGTTTCTCATATAAACTTTAATTTCTATCACAAAATATGCTATGGTCTTGCCAAATATCCATTCATATTTCATATACAGCCCATATTTAAAAGGTTTATTTTTTAATGCGGACAATTGGCTCGGACAGCTTTTCCAAAGCTTTTTGGTTTCGTAAAATGAGCTCAACTCCGCCTCCTCAAACCACGCTGTGCTCTGATTGGCTACACGCAGATTTTTAAAGCTCCAGCTTTTAAAAGCTGCTTTAAAGTTAAGGTTCGGTGAGAAAAAAAAAAAGCAAAAACAAAAAAAAGCTATTCTTCCAGCTTTTAAACGCAGAAGCTGTTCTGCATAGAGATAACATGGGACCAAGAAGCAGAAGCTAGCTTCTGCTTCTTCGGTCTGAATGGGGCTTTAGACTGAAGATCTAAATGTCCCTGGTTCGATCCCGGGTTTCGGCAGGTGAACTGAGGTACAGAAAACCGTATGGCTCACAGGCTAATCTCACTGGGGGAAAACTGTATAAATTCATTTGTTTAAGAAGTAACAAGTAACAGTCAATGTTAAAATACATTCTGAATGTGACACTTGCAAGCCGAAATAGCTCAGTTGGGAGAGCGTTACACTGAGGATCTAAATGTCCCTGGTTAAATCCTGTGTTTAGGCAAGTGAACTGAGTTACAGAAAACCGTTTGACTCCAAGGCTGATCTCACTGGGGGAAAAGCTGTATGAGTTTATTTGTTTAACAAGTAACAGTAAATGTTAAAATACATTCTGGATGTGACACTTGCAAGCCGAAATAGCCCCGTTTGGGAGAGCTTTAGACTGAAGATCTAAATGTCCCTGGTTCGATCCCGGGTTTCGGCAGGTGAACTGAGGTACAGAAAACCGTATGGCCCACAGGCTGATCTCACTGGGGGAAAACCTGTATGAGTTTATTTGTTTAACAAGTAACAGTCAATGTTAAAATACATTCTGGATGTGACACTTGCAAGCCGAAATAGCTCAGTTGGGAGAGCGTTAGACTGAAGATCTAAATGTCCCTGGTTCGATCCCGGGTTTCGGCAGGTGAACTGAGGTACAGAAAACCGTATGGCCCACAGGCTGATCTCACTGGGGGAAAAACTTTATCAGTTCATTTGTTTAAGAAGTAACAAGTAACAGTCAATGTTAAAATACATTCTGGATGTGACACTTGCAAGCCGAAATAGCTCAGTTGGGAGAGCGTTACACTGAGGATCTAAATGTCCCTGGTTAAATCCTGCGTTTAGGCAAGTGAACTGAGTTACAGAAAACCGTTTGACTCCAAGGCTGATCTCACTGGGGGAAAAGCTGTATGAGTTTATTTGTTTAACAAGTAACAGTAAATGTTAAAATACATTCTGGATGTGACACCTGCAAGCCGAAATAGCTCAGTTGGGAGAGCGTTAGACTGAAGATCTAAATGTCCCTGGTTCGATCCCGGGTTTCGGCAGGTGAAATGAGGTACTGTAAACCGTATGACTCCAAGTCTGATCTCACTGGGGGAAAAGCTGTATGAGTTTATTTGTTTAACAAGTAACAATCAATGTTAAAATAAATTCTGGATGTGACACTTGCAAGCCGAAATAGCTCAGTTGGGAGAGCGTTAGACTGAAGATCTAAATGTCCCTGGTTCGATCCCGGGTTTCGGCAGGTGAAATGAGGTACATAAAACCGTATGACTCCAAGTCTGATCTCACTGGGGGAAAAGCTGTATACGTTTATTTGTTTAACAAGTAACAATCAATGTTAAAATACATTCTGGATGTGACACTTGCAAGCCGAAATAGCTCAGTTGGGAGAGCGTTAGACTGAAGATCTAAATGTCCCTGGTTCGATCCCGGGTTTCGGCAGGTGAACTGAGGTACAGAAAACCGTATGGCTCACAGGCTAATCTCACTGGGGGATAACTGTATAAATTCATTTGTTTAAGAAGTAACAAGTAACAGTCAATGTTAAAATACATTCTGAATGTGACACTTGCAAGCTGAAATAGCTCAGTTGGGAGAGCGTTACACTGAGGATCTAAATGTCCCTGGTTAAATCCTGTGTTTAGGCAAGTGAACTGAGTTACAGAAAACCGTTTGACTCCAAGGCTGATCTCACTGGGGGAAAAGCTGTATGAGTTTATTTGTTTAACAAGTAACAGTAAATGTTAAAATACATTCTGGATGTGACACTTGCAAGCCGAAATAGCCCCTTTTGGGAGAGCTTTAGACTGAAGATCTAAATGTCCCTGGTTCGATCCCGGGTTTCGGCAGGTGAACTGAGGTACAGAAAACCGTATGGCCCACAGGCTGATCTCACTGGGGGAAAACCTGTATGAGTTTATTTGTTTAACAAGTAACAGTCAATGTTAAAATACATTCTGGATGTGACACTTGCAAGCCGAAATAGCTCAGTTGGGAGAGCGTTAGACTGAAGATCTAAATGTCCCTGGTTCGATCCCGGGTTTCGGCAGGTGAACTGAGGTACAGAAAACCGTATGGCCCACAGGCTGATCTCACTGGGGGAAAAACTTTATCAGTTCATTTGTTTAAGAAGTAACAAGTAACAGTCAATGTTAAAATACATTCTGGATGTGACACTTGCAAGCCGAAATAGCTCAGTTGGGAGAGCGTTACACTGAGGATCTAAATGTCCCTGGTTAAATCCTGCGTTTAGGCAAGTGAACTGAGTTACAGAAAACCGTTTGACTCCAAGGCTGATCTCACTGGGGGAAAAGCTGTATGAGTTTATTTGTTTAACAAGTAACAGTAAATGTTAAAATACATTCTGGATGTGACACTTGCAAGCCGAAATAGCTCAGTTGGGAGAGCGTTAGACTGAAGATCTAAATGTCCCTGGTTCGATCCCGAGTTTCGGCAGGTGAACTGAGGTACAGAAAACCGTATGGCTCACAGGCTGATCTCACTGGTGGAAAAACTGTATCAGTTAATTTGTTTAACAAGTAACAGTCAATGTTAAAATACATTCTGCATGTGACACTTTCAAGCCGAAATAGCTCAGTTGGGAGAGCGTTAGACTGAAGATCTAAATGTCCCTGGTGCGATCCAGGGTTTCGGCAGGTGAAATGAGGTACATAAAACCGTATGACTCCAAGTCTGATCTCACTGGGGGAAAAGCTGTATAAGTTTATTTGTTTAACAAGTAACAATCAATGTTAAAATACATTGCAAGCCGAAATAGCTCAGTAGGGAGAGCGTTAGACTGAAGATCTAAATGTCCCTGGTTCGATCCCGGGTTTCGGCAGGTGAACTGAGGTACAGAAAACCGTATGGATCACTGGGGGAAAAACTGTATCAGTTCATTTGTTTAAGAAGTAACAAGTAACAGTCAATGTTAAAATACATTCTGGATGTGACACTTGCAAGCCGAAATAGCTCAGTTGGGAGAGCGTTAGACTGAAGATCTAAATGTCCCTTGTTCGATCCCGGGTTTCGGCAGGTGAAATGAGGTACTGTAAACCGTATGACTCCAAGTCTGATCTCACTGGGGGAAAAGCTGTATGAGTTTATTTGTTTAACAAGTAACAATCAATGTTAAAATAAATTCTGGATGTGACACTTGCAAGCCGAAATAGCTCAGTTGGGAGAGCGTTAGACTGAAGATCTAAATGTCCCTGGTTCGATCCCGGGTTTCGGCAGGTGAAATGAGGTACATAAAACCGTATGACTCCAAGTCTGATCTCACTGGGGGAAAAGCTGTATACGTTTATTTGTTTAACAAGTAACAATCAATGTTAAAATACATTCTGGATGTGACACTTGCAAGCCGAAATAGCTCAGTAGGGAGAGCGTTAGACTGAAGATCTAAATGTCCCTGGTTCGATTCCGGGTTTCGGCAGGTGAACTGAGGTACAGAAAACCGTATGGCTCACAGACTAATCTCACTGGGGGGAAAACTGTATCAGTTTATTTGTTTAAGAAGTAACAAGTAACAGTCAATGTTAAAATACATTCTGAATGTGACACTTCCAAGCCGAAATAGCTCAGTTGGAAGAGCGTTACACTGAGGATCTAAATGTCCCTGGTTCAATCCTGGGTTTAGGCAAGTGAACTGAGGTACAGAAAACCGTTTGACTCCAAGGCTGATCTCACTGGGGGAAAAGCTGTATGAGTTTATTTGTTTAACAAGTAACAGTCAATGTTAAAATACATTCTGGATGTGACACTTGCAAGCCGAAATAGCTCAGTTGGGAGAGCGTTACACTGAAGATCTAAATGTCCCTGGTTCGATCCCGGGTTTCGGCAGGTGAACTGAGGTACAGAAAACCGTATGGCCAACAGGCTGATCTCACTGGGGGAAAAACTGTATCAGTTCATTTGATTAAGAAATAACAAGTAACAGTCAATGTTAAAATACATTCTGGATGTGACACTTGCAAGCCGAAATAGCTCAGTTAGGAGAGCGTTAGACTGAAGATCTAAATGTCCCTGGTTCGATCCCGGGTTTCGGCAGGTGAAATGAGGTACAGAAAACTGTATGGCTCACAGGCTGATCTCACTGGGGGAAAAACTGTATCAGTTCATTTGTTTAAGATTTAAGAAGTAACAGTCAATGTAAAAATACATTCTGGATGTGACACCAGCAAGCCGAAATAGCTCAGTTGGGAGAGCGTTAGACTGAAGATCAAAATATCCCTCGTTCAATCCTGGGGTAAGGCAAGTGAACTGAGCTACAGAAAACCGTATGACTCCAAGGCAAGCTGTATGAGTTTATTTGTTTAACAAGTAACAGTCAATGTTAAAATACATTCTGGATGTGACACTTGCAAGCCGAAATAGCTCAGTTGGGAGAGCGTTAGACTAAAGTTCTAAGGCCCTTTCCCAATTCGTTTTTTAACCCTAGCCCTCAGCCCTTGCCCCTTCCCCTTGTTCCTACATAATGAGTGTCAAGGGGTAGGGAGATGAATCATCCCCCTAGGAATCGGAATGTCCCTTATAGATTGCTACGTCATCGCTGTGCGACGCAATTGTGCGACGGAAACCCTTGGACGTAAACATCCCGTTTCAGTGTTTATTGTGTAACTTAGCAACCGGTTTCTTCTTCTTCTCTGCGTTTTATGGCGGATCGCACCAACATAAAAGTGCATACCGTCACCTACTGTCCTCTTTCCCTTTGCTATCAGTCTGTCCATCAGTAGCAACAAGCAACAGGTATAATGCCTTCTCCGGCTATGATTGTGTCATTAGCGTCGGCTATGACAATTTTTTGGCGGCTGAGGGCGGAGAAACTAGCGGGAGCAAGAAGACGCAGGTTCATCCGAAACGTGGGAGTATTGGCGGCGCAGTTAGAGGTATGTAGACCCGTAGCAGCAATGTAATAATAAGCTCATAAGCCCTCGAGCTTGGCAATGTTGTAACTTATAACGTTACAGTTTCGAACTAACGTTAACCAACGATTTGTATTTGTTTAACTAGTAACCTGTTGGTTGATGTAACGTTGATAGCCATTTGTAAAATACGCACGTTGATTGTGTGTTTGTTTGTTTTCCCGTTTGTTTACTGCCCCCCCCCCCAGATGCATATATTATTATTTATTTCCTTTCAAGTCTGCTTGCCTGCTTGGTGTAAAAAGTATAGGCAAAATAAGCAACTGGCTTAACATAAACCATTTGTCGACTCTTTATAGTGCAAAGTTATGATCAAATGGAATTAATGCATTTAATGTTCATTCTATGACCAAAATAAACTAGAACTGAACTGAGTAATGCTATCCTACACGTTATTGCCTTTATTAGCTTGGGGGAGGTGGGAATCCTTTGCTCTAGGCCTACGGTCTGTACACATTTTATTTTTGCTCAGAGATATCCAACCTGATGTTACACCCCTGTGTTCTACCTGTGTAGCTGAGGCTAGCAAGCAGAATCAATGTATTCTTTCAAATCACTTCTAAAAGTGGTTTCTGCTTTTGTTATAAGATTATTTTTGTTGCTGTTTATTCTGTTATTTATTGTTAGTATGCTGTTTTAACTGTATTAAATGTATTATCATTACACCTGGTAGCCTACAACATAAAAATGACAAACTAAACAAGCTTTTTTTTCAATTTCAGAGAGGTCGACAATGTGGTTTAATGTCGAGAGGGAGCTGAGAGCGGACTTCCGTCTCACCAGAAGGTCCATGAATGCTGTCATGAGGCTACTACAGAGAGACCAGGACCATGGCTGGGGAAATCAAATGGAAGTCATCATTTACATATACTGGCTGGCTCATGGGCTCTCATACCGGTGTCTGTGTAACACATTCAGCATCCCGATTTCCACCTGTCACCGGATTATCCACAGAGTGGCCAAACACATCTGTCGCCACCAGAGCCTCGCCATCCGGTTCCCTCAGGCAGATGAGCTCCATGCTGTTGGCCAGGGATTTGCACAGTTATCCAAAACCCCTGCTTTCAATAACGTAGTCGGTGCGATAGACGGCAGCCATGTCCGGATCAAACCCCCCAAGACGCATCACCTGGACTATTTAAATTATAAGAACTTTTATTCAATAACCATGCAAGCAATCTGTGACTCGGAGGGGAGGTTCTTGGACATCTTTGTGGGTTACCCGGGGGCAGTTCATGACACCCGGATCTTAAAAAACAGCAGCTTTTTCAGGGCCAGACAGTATCCCCCCCCCGGCTACATCCTTATAGGTGATGGAGGCTACCCCTGTTTGCAGACCCCAATCTGTCTCATAACACCCTACAGGGAACCAGTTGATCTCATCGCAGCCAGAAAATTCAACACCCATCATCGAAGGGGGCGTGGGATCATTGAGAGGGCTTTCGGCATGATGAAGACCAGATGGAGGTCGACACTCTTCAAGGCCCTGGAGGTGAAGCCCACCTTCTCACCGATGGTCATTGCCACCTGTGCCTTTCTTCACAACGTCTGCATGGACAATGGAGACACACTGGAGCCAGATGACGACATGGCTGCAGACCTTCTGGAACCCCGTGCTCCCCCTGAGGGCCTGGCCACCGGTGAAACCTCAGGGAACGACACAAGGGACAGGCTAGCCGCTCTGGTTACAGCCCACGACGGTGTATAATATATTATATTATTGTATTTTATTATAATATATATATAATATAATATATATAATATAATATAATATATATAATATAATATAATATAATATATATAATATAATATATATATAATATAATATATATAATATAATATATATATAATATAATATATATAATATAATATATATATAATATAATATATATAATATAATATATATATAATATAATATATATAATATAATATATATATAATATAATATATATAATATAATTTATTATTATCGGTCAGTCACCACATTTATTATTTCAGTTTAATAAAGCCAAAGCCAAATCATTTATTTTTGAGACTATTCTTTTTGTTTATTACTACTTTATAGTTTCTATATCCCAAGGGGAAATTGAATGTCATGAATAAACTGACATGCTTGGCTAAAGTGACTAAAGTATTTTTTTTCAATCGCACAGGAGGCCTGATGAATATCAATAACAATGCTTGCACAACAACTTCTCTAGGAACTATCTACACTGATCTGTACATGACTGTAGTCCCAGAAGTTTGTTTCCTGTTCCATTACATTTTCCCATGGCTTTGTTTGATTGGTTCAGCATCACATTTGAACAGGAAACATGAATGTGCGTTTCCAGTTCAAGAGACACAGGTATACCACCTTTGAAAACAGGAATAAATATAATGTTTGAATTAACTTGCAGCCAGGTACAAGAAAGGTTGGATAAAGGCAGGTAGTGTATAAAGTAAATAAATAGTTAAAGTAACTACAATCACAACAATTGATTTCTTAAATATTCATTTAATGAATATATTAGCCCATTCTGGGCGGGAACCCATCCCAATTGTACAGTATTAAAAAAATAGACCTTATAATAAATAGACATGTACATTGTACCGTATTCAAAAATAAATAAATCAGCCTTATAATAAATTCATAAAAAACGCCCTGAGTTAAATTTGTAAACAAATAGCAGCAAATTAAACAAACAAAATAAAACATAGTTCACATCACATGATGTTGGATAAGCTGTGAGCAAATGTGATGTGATTCATTATTCATTATTCATACATTTGCTCACAGCTTATCCAACATTTTTTCAAAGAGGCCCAAAAAACGGTCCGTCTTCTTCTCACTCTCCTCAAACCTCTTCTGTTCCTTCGCACTCTCCTGCCTAAGAAATTCCACTATGGAACCAGTGCCACTGCTGGTCTTCTGCTTTTTGTCAATGTGAGCAGGACCAGGTGTATTTGGGGGGGGCATTTCAGGGGTAGGGGTTGTGGCTGAGGCAGCATCGGACGTGCTGGAGCTGGATGCCGAGGGCTCTTCCTGCTTCTCCTGAAAGAAAGTAATAAAAAGGAAAGGAATTACAGTATGTTCTGCTTTTACACAACCTCTGCATTAGACTTGTTTACAACAGGGTCCACCATTTTCAATTAATCAGAAAATTACCACTGGTGAAAATGAGGCAACCACCAAGGGAGGATCAACATAGGGCCTGCCTCCAAGCACCTCGTGCATGTCTGCATAAAACTGCCATGTTGCCGCAGTGTCCTCGCCCCCATCTGTCCCTGATCCTGTTTTAGGAGTTCTGATGTCCTGAAAGACAGACAGACAGACAGACAAATGATTGATTTCCAGAGAAAATAAGTTGTGAAAATGCTTTGTAATAAGCAACCTTACAATATTTCGTGCCCAGTGTTGTTTTTTCTTCATTTAAAATAAATGTATCTGTATTTAAGAAATACATTCTTGTGATTGTAGTTACTTTAACTATTTCTTTACTTTATACATTATATACTACCTGCCCCAAGAAAACATTTGGCACTGAGATGTGCAGATACTGTATTTTTAATTGTTTACTGTTGATTGACAAAACATGTTAAGCTAATCATCTGGGGACCCCCAACAAATAATTTGGGAACCTCCCTGGGGGTCCCGACACAGGTTGAGAATCACTGACCTATCTGTGTAATAGCATACATGTATAGGGAACACACACACACACACACACGAATATCATTACCCTGTATTTTTTCTTCAGGTTTTCCCATTTTTTCCCAGCCTGCTGGGATGTCAGCTGTCCGCCCAGCCCCAATTCTTCGAGGAGTTTTCTGTATTAGACAAAATGATAAACATTTTTATGGTAGGCCTATAATAGACAAGCTAATAAAACTCACTCCCAAAGAGGTTTGACAGCACTTTTGGACCGCTCGAACTTCAGCTCGTTCTCACTTCTGAACTTTATAAGGGCTCTTGTTTGGTCAGGGGTCCCTGCAAACATGCCAGAGGATATATGGAGCATAACGTTAGTTTGATGCAAGTGGTCATAAAACCATACCACAGGGCTACGATCACTGCACCGAGTAGCCAAGCCAGATGTTGACAGTGACAGGTCGGACTGATTGTTCCACCAGTCATTTTGATAATGAATAAAGCTGTTAGCTAGCCAAATGAATGGCTAACGTTACGTTAGCCATGGTTCACATGACGGTCGTATTATGTTTGTTTTTTTAATTTCATGGTCGTATTATGACTGTCATGTTTCAAGGCTATAACGTTATTACGTATGAATGCAACACCGTAGCATATCGTTATAGTTAACGTTAGGTTGGTTAACCTTTGCTTGAGATTGCAATAATAATGAATAATATTGATTATTATTATTATCATATTTCCCCATAATAACAACAAAATAAGATATAGCTTACATTTGTGTGGCGCCTTTCTTCCGCCTCCTGCTGCCTGCAGTCCCGAATCTCCCGATGCTGGTGCTTGAACGCTTGACATGCTTTGTTGACGTTTTGATTTCCATTCGCATGGCATTGTGGGATATCCCTTGCTTTTAAGTCGGGTCGCGACATCCCTTCAAACGAAGGGGATTCTACCCCTCGCCCTTGGCCCTACCCCTCGCTCCAAAGAGAATTGAGAAAACCCTTCCTCCTCACGTGAACGCGCATAAGCAAGGGCAAGGGCTAAGGGCCAGGACGAAGGGGGGAATTGGGATTGAGCCTAAATGTCCCTGGTTCGATCCCGGGTTTCGGGAGGTGAACTGAGGTACAGAAAACCGTATGGCCCACAGGCTGATCTCACTGGGGAAAAAACTGTATCAGTTAGTTTGTTTAAGAAGTAACTAGGGGTTACGTATGTAACCAAAGTTATATAACAGCGAGCAAGGCTGCTCACTTATGGGAGTTTGCGCCCCCTAGCGTAAACACAGAAGCATTATATAAACTCACAGACAATTTTGGCTGGGACTTTGAGACGTGATGACGTTGAGAACCGCCCACCGGTGCGCTGGTATAAAAGCGCGTCAACGTCCCTTAGTCTCCATTCGATAACAATTGTTCTCTTCTCAAGCAACAAGAAGGGAATCCTAGTGAGCAGCCTTGCTCGCTGTTATATAACTTTGGTTACATACGTAACCCCTAGTTATATTAATCAGCTTAGCAAGGCTGCTCACTTATGGGAGACTTTATTAACTCCCTTATTGTCATCGCGAAGTCTGGACCCTTAGGGCCCGTACCATCTGTGAGCAAGGACCACAGTACGTCCCCAAAAGGACTACTGCCCCTCCTTGGGAAAGCCAACCAGGCTCAGGTCTGTCATAAGCGCCTAAGAGGAGCCGACAGAACAACCAGCTCAGCACCCTGGAGAAGACCAATGTCCCCCCAGGGAGCCGAGTCACTCCACTAACTGGAGGCCACGCTCAGGACCGCATGCGCCATTGGCGCTGCTGTCACATCCAGCCTATAGAAGGTGGCAAAAGTGGAAGACGATGCCCAACTTGCAGCGGAACAAACATCCTGAACAGAGACCCCCCTACAGAGGGCCCAGGATGACGCCATACCCCTCGTGGAATGCGCCTTCAACCCTATGGGAGGCACCATATTCCTACCAGAGTAAGCCCGCTCTATAGCCTCCACGATCCACTGGGAAAGCCTAATCTTCGAGATAGGCAGTCCCACAGTCTTGGGATCCCAGGAGACAAACAGCTGTGTAGTCTTCCTTGTCGCCTTAGTTTTGTCCAAATACAACCTCAATGCCCTCACCGGACAGAGGTTATGCCTCCTCCTCTCCTCCTCAGAGGCAAAGGGGGGCGGACAGAACGCCACCAGGTCCATCGGTACCGGGGTAGCCAGGCGGTTCTTAGGTAAAAACGCCGGATTGGTCTTCATGACCACCCTAGCATCCCCATTAAACCTCATGCATTCCGCACTCGTGGACAACGCATGGATATCACCGACCCTCTTAGCGGTCACCAAAGCTATTAACAACGCTGTCTTCAGCGACAATAGCTTCATACTCAACTCCTCCAAGGGCTCAAACGGTGGTCGGGACAGAGAGTCCAGAACCAAAGCAAGGTCCCATGAAGGAACCAAAGACTTAGTCACCGGAAGGAGACGACTAGCTCCCTTCATGAACTGGCGTACCAGCGGGAGCTGGCCCACCGTCTTGTCCTCAAAACCGATGTGGCAGGCAGAGATAGCAGCCAGATACACCTTGACAGTACTAAAGGCTCTGCCTTTATCCAAGAGGTCCTGGAGGAACGACAGAACGACCCTCACTGGCGCTTGAAAAGGCACCACTTGAGCTGGTGAACACCAGTCCTCAAACAATCGCCATCTCAAATCATAGGCGTCCCTGGTCGACTGCGCCCTCGCACACTGAATAGTGTTGATGACGCTCTGGGGAAGACCCTCCGCGCCAAGATTCAGCCTTTCACGGGCCAGGCCCAGAGGTCTAGATCTTCCGGCCGCGGGTGGAATATCTCGCCCCCCGCCTGAGTCAATAGGTCCCTGCATACTGGAAGCTGCCAGGGCCGATCGTACAGGAGAGGGACAATGTCTGACCTCCAAGAGCCCCATCCTGGGGCCACTAGGATCACCGACAGGCACTGCGTCCTCACCCTCTCCAGTGTGGGAAGGATGAGAGACAGCGGGGGAAAGGCGTAAAGAAGGCCCCGGGGCCAACGGTGCGCCAAGGCATCCAAGCCCAGCGGCGCCGTTCCTGCTATGGAGAAAAACAGAGGACACTTGCTGTTTTCCTCCGACGCAAACAGATCCACTCGTGGCTCGCCGAACCTCTCCCATATCTGCTTGGCCACTGTCTTGTGCAGCGACCAAGCCGCGTAGAGGTACCGGCCCCTGGACAACAGATCCGCTCCCGTGTTCAGGAGTCCCGGAACATGGGAGGCCCTGACCGACAGAAGGTGCTCGTCGCACCATAAAGTCAGTCTGTGTGCTAGCACATGCAGTTTGGTGGACCGTAGTCCCCCCTGCTTGTTGATATAGCACATCGTCGTCGTGTTGTCCGTCCTGACCAGGACATGGGAACCGCTGATGAAGCGTTCGAAATGCTGCAACGCCAACATCACCGCCATCAGCTCCAGGTAATTTATGTGGGCAGACTTGGTGCTGCCACTCCATACACCCCTGGCCGTCCTGCCCTCGTGGGTGGCACCCCACCCAGACAGGCTGGCATCGGTCGTGAGTACTTTCCGGGATGTGACCATCCCCATGACCACGCCCTCCGAGAGGAACTGAGTGCCTCTCCACTGGCGTAGCGCCTCGAAACACCCTATCGACACGTGCACAAGCTGATGACGACGATGCTGACCCACATTTAGCGACTGCATCCATCTTTGAAATGGTCTCATGTACAGTCTGCCTAGCCGAACAACGGATATCGCAGAAGCCATGAGACCCGCCAGCCTCTGACAAGTCCGGAACGGGACCTTGTTGCCTGTCCGGAACAAGGCCAGACATGACTGAAACGAGCGAATTCTCTCGTCGGAGAGACGCGCCGTGAAGGACACAGCGTCCAGTGTCATGCCTATGTAATCTATCGATTGTTTCGGCATTAGGACACTCTTGGCGTAATTTATGCTGAAGCCCAGAGACGTCAGGTGATCTACTACCCATCCTGTGTGTAGTCGCAGAGTCGACTCTGAGTCCGCATAAATTAGCCAATCGTCCACGTACATTGCTATCCGAACGCCCCGTTGACGTAGCGGAGCGACGGCTGCTTGCGTACATTTCACAAAAGTCCTCGGACTCAGTGACAGTCCGAACGGAAGGACCAGATATTCGTATATCTGTCCCCTGAAACCGAACCGTAGGAATTTCCTGTGTGGCGGGTAGATGGGGACGTGGAAATACGCGTCTCTGAGATCGAGAGTCGTATACCAGTCCCCTCGACGCATCATACGCAGCAGAGCCTTGCTCGTGAGCATTTTGAAGCGAAACACTTTCAAATAGCCGTTCAGAGCCCGCAGGTCTAGAATGGGCCGCATGCCCCCCCCCTTCTTTTTCACGAGAAAGTAGCGGGAGTAAAACCCGGTGTTGCTCTGCTCCGCCGACACCACACGTATAGCCTTCTTCTCCAACAGAGATGTTATCTCGTCTTGGA
This sequence comes from Protomyctophum bolini, assembly GCF_963924005.1. Lineage (NCBI taxonomy): Eukaryota > Metazoa > Chordata > Actinopteri > Myctophiformes > Myctophidae > Protomyctophum > Protomyctophum bolini. Next base: position 35,020,171 of record NC_137882.1, read on the forward strand.
GAATTTCGGCTGCCTGACCACTCGCTTGCGAGAAGAGAACGCTCCCACAGGTGGGAGGTCTTCTGGCAAACTGTAGTTTGTAACCCTTCGAGATGGTGTTCAACACCCAAGGATGAGCACCACAACGTTTCCACTCTTGTAGACACAGCGCCAGAGGGGTCGAAGCCAGCTCCGAGCCGTTTTGTGGCGGAGCGGCGCAACGTACGGTCGGAACTCGGGTCTTGAGCCTCTGTTCTGCCGTACGGACCCTGGGCTCTGGTGCCGTGTCCGAGGTGGTTACACTTGCATTTTGGCCGACAGCCACAGGCCCCCTTGGAGGCCCGGGCCGTGGGCCCAACCCCTTGAGTTTCAAATGTCGACCCACGAGACCGGTTTTCAGTAGAGAACACTGCTTTATTAAAGAAAGTGGTGGTACAGAAAACTTTGGAGAGACATTTATTTTCAACAAACAAGTCTTCTTCCTGTCTGCGTGGAGAGCGTCCTGCATGAGGCCCGTGGCCGCTATGCTGCGCTTCAGAGAAACTCGGGGACGGGTGGGGGAGACAGTGTCCGGTGTCTCCCCTTGGGGCAGGTCTGGTTATTTCGGCTTCCCACCGGGTGGTCCACCCTTCCTGGCATTGCGGGGGCCGCCGGCCGGAGACGCCGAGGGGCGTCTAGGCCTGTCGCCCTTCTTGCGGGTGCGCGGTGGACGAGAGGAAGAGGCCGCTGCTGGCTGAGCCCTCTGACCTGCAGGGAACTTGGGCCCCGTGAAGGTGCTCGTCCTGGACCTGGAGCGATCGTCCCTTTCCTTGGGGCGATCGTAGGACGGCCTGTAGGGCGGAGCCTGTTTGGGCCGTGCTCCGGACGCCGGGAGGCAGGCGCCAATGACCTCCGTGTCGGTCTTCGTTTGCCCGTCGCGGGAGCGCATCTCTTCGAGCATGGACGCGAAGAGCGTCGAGGTGGAGACCTTCTGCTTCAGCGGGTTGCGTCCCACCTTGGGGGACAGCTCCAGCCACCTGGCCCTCTCGAGGACCAGAAGCCTCGCCATGGTCCCGCCCACCATCTCAGTCTGGGCCTGAGTGAGACGGAGGAGCTCGAGGTGCAGGCGCCTCAACTCAGCCATGTGCTCGGGGGTAGGTGTGTCACCCGCCTCGAGCAGGACATAGGACGCTGACCCCTGCAGAAGGGTCGCAGCGTTCAGCGCTCTGGCCGCAGTCGAGGCGCACCTGTACGCTGCCTTATTCATCTTGGAATCGTCCTTGTCCGAAGGCAAGGAGAAATCCGGGTCCTCGTGGAAAACGTTGGGATTAACGCCCATGAGCCATCCGGCGAAGGACTTGTCCATGGGAGGCATGGCCTCGAGGCCTGCTTCCCGTTGACCCGCGCAGTCCAGCAGCTTCATGCCTCCGGTCAGAGAGGCGGAGGCTGAGTAAGGCTGTCTCCAAGACGTCATGAGGGATTTCAGGAACCCGTCATCGAGGGGGATCTCAGCCTTGATCTGGGACTTCACTGGGTTGCCCTGAATCCTCTTGCGGAACTGCTCGCATAGGGTGTCCTTAGACACCGGAGGTTCGAGGCTGGCCGGCCAGACCAGTCCACAGCGGATCGTGGCCTTCTTGAAGAGGTCGACTATGTCGGTGTTATCATAGTGGAGCTCTGGTTCGGCCGGAGCTACTGGGGCCATCGGAGCTATAGCGGCGTCGGCCGGTGCAACCGTTGCAGCACTTGGTGTCGCGATGGGGGCGGCGACGTCGGCCACCTGAACGGTCTTGACGACTGGAGGCGGGACCGCCATTCCGGTGTCGCTCTCGCCGTCGCTCACCTCGTCATCCTCCTCCTCTTCAGAGGTGTAGGAGGAAGCTGAGTCCTGAGATGAGGACTCGTCGGAGTCCATCTCAGCGTCGTGCTCTGGGAGAGCTCGTGCCTGGCCCGCGTCGTCGTCTGCAAGGATGACGACGTCAGGGGCGTCGGGGAGCGGTGCCTCCATGTCAGGGGACCAGTGCCTGGCTCCTTGTTTCAGAGCGGCAGTGTAGGCCTTCTGTGCAATAGAGGTTGCAACGGCGTGGGCCGCCTCCTCAGGCGTGGCCCCACGTCCCCTCTCTGCATCGTACGTCCCTTGTGCAACAGCCCGGGCTGCTTCACTAGGGGTCGGGGCTCCGATAAAGAGGCTCGGAGAGTAGCGGTTAGGGTCAGCTGCCTCCCTAGAGGCTTCCTGACGCTGGGCCTCGTCCTCTCTCCCCTGTGCGTGGGCGTCCCGTTGGGTTCGGTACGCCCTGTGGGCACGCTTCTGCCTGCTACGCTTCAGCAAGTCGGAAAAGGTGAAGCAATGCGGGCATCGCTCCGGGTTTTCCGTCGCTTCCACAGCATGGCCATAGCCCAGGCAGTAGAGACACTCGTCATGCAAGTCGTCATGGGCGAGCAGGCCCTTGCAGGACTTGCACGCCCTTTGTATGCACTGGCTGTGAGCGTCCGCCCGGGCGTGGCGGCGTTGGCGACGGGACGTGGTCTCTGCCATCACACGAGGCTAGGAAGCACGTGGAAACGAAGAGCAGAGTTAAAAGCAGCCACGTAGGTGGAGGCTTCGTGGGCGAACACGTTACAGGCAAGGCTCGCTGGTTCATATAACTCTGGTTACAACAGTAACTGCGAGTTTAATCAACCAGTTTCACAAGGCTGCGCGAACACGTTACAGGCAAGGCTCGCTGGTTCATATATCCCTGGTTACAACAGTAACCGCGAGTTTAATCAACCAGTTTCACAAGGCTGCGCGTTTCGGATCACCACCACGCTGCCGCGGGCTCGAAAGGCCGCGGGACGTTGTATGTGGAGGCCGAGTAAAGAGCTATTATTAGCTGTTAAATGCTGGCCGTCAACACGAACGTGAGAGCTAAACAGAGATATTACTATATGCTGTTCAGAATACCACGCCGTCACGGGCTTCAGGGCCGCGGGACGTGCGTGTGCTGTGTCGGCTACGCTAGCTGTTAAAGCAGGCCGTCGACACAGACGTGAGAGCTAAGCAGAAATATTACTATATTTTCGTGCAGCTCACCACGCCGTCACGGGCTTCGGGGCCGCGGGACGTGCGTGCGCTGTGTCGGCTACACTAGCTGTCAAAGCAGGCCGTCGACACAGACGTAAAAGCTAAGCAGAAATATTACTATATTTTATGCAGCTCACCACGCTGTCACGGGCTTCGAGGCCGCGGTACGTGCGTGTGTTGTGCCGGCTATAGCAGGCTAATGGTAGCAGCCACCGATGCCGGCACACGTGTGGAAACTAGCAAAGGGTCGAGACCGTTTCTAGCCCGTCACACGTCCGGGACCTTAAGTCACCGAAGTTTGTGTGGAAGCAAAAACACGCTATTGTTAGCCGTGTCAAAGACCGTCACACGGGTAAAGAAACTTAGCAGGGCTCGAGCCACCACACAAGTTACATTACCCACCAAGTTATTATTAACCTTGGTTTTAGGAAAAAGGACTTACCGTTTTTCTTTACTTCTCAAAGCCTCTAGGAAAGCAGTTTCCGCGGTACCGAGAGGTTTTCTCGTCCTTGTGGAAATAACTCAGATGCTATACCTTGGGAGACTTCGCTTGCGCTGTGTTACACACATGAGAAGAAACAAATGAATGGAGACTAAGGGACGTTGACGCGCTTTTATACCAGCGCACCGGTGGGCGGTTCTCAACGTCATCACGTCTCAAAGTCCCAGCCAAAATTGTCTGTGAGTTTATATAATGCTTCTGTGTTTACGCTAGGGGGCGCAAACTCCCATAAGTGAGCAGCCTTGCTAAGCTGATTAATATAACAAGTAACAGTCAATGTTAAAATACATTCTGGATGTGACACTTGCAAGCCGAAATAGCTCAGTTGGGAGAGCGTTAGACTGAAGATCTAAATGTCCCTGTTTCGATCACAGGTTTCGGCAGGTGAACTGAGGTACAGAAAACCGTATGGCCCACAGGCTGATCTCACTGGGGGAAAAACTGTATCAGTTCATTTGTTTAAGAAGTAACAAGTAACAGTCAATGTTAAAATACATTCTGGATGTGACACTTGCAAGCCGAAATAGCTCAGTTGGGAGAGCGTTAGACTGAAGATCTAAATGTCCCTGGTTCGATCCCGGGTTTCGGCAGGTGAAATGAGGTACAGAAAACCGTATGACTCCAAGGCTCATCTCACTAGGGGAAAAGCTGTACGGGTTTATTTGTTTAATAAGTAACAATAAATGTTAAAATACATTCTGGATGCGACTCTTGCACGCCGAAATAGCTCAGTTGGGAGAGCGTTAGACTGAAGATCTAAATGTCCCTGGTTCGATCCCGGGTTTCGGCAGGTGGACTGAGGTACAGAAAACCGTATGGCTCACAGGCTGATCTCACTGGGGGAAAAACTGTATCAGTTAATTTGTTTAAGAAGTAACAAGTAACAGTCAATGTTAAAATACATTCTGGATGTGACACTTGCAAGCCGAAATAGCTCAGTTGGGAGAGTGTTAGACTGAAGATGAAAATGTCCCTGTTTCGATCCCGGGTTTCGGCAGGTTAACTGAGGTACAGAAAGCCGTATGGCTCACAGGCTGATCTCACTGGGGGGAAAACTGTATCAGTTCTTTTGTTTAAGATTTAAGAAGTAACAAGTAGCAGTCAATGTTAAAATACATTCTGAATGTGACACTTGCAAGCCGAAAGAGCTCAGTTCGGAGAGCGTTAGACTGAAGATCTAAATGTCCCTGGTTCGATCCTGGGTTTAGGCAAGTGAGCTGAGGTACAGAAAACCGTATGACTCCAAGGCTGATCTCACTGGGGGAAAAGCAGTATGAGTTTATTCGTTTAACAAGTAACAGTCAATGTTAAAATACATTCTGGATGTGTCACTTGCAAGCCGAAATAGCTCAGTTCGGAGAGCTTTAGACTGAAGATCTAAATGTCCCTGGTTCGATCCCGGGTTTCGGCAGGTGAAAAGAGGTACAGAAAACCATATGACTCCAAGGCTGATCTCACTGGGGGAAAAGCTTTATGAGTTTATTTGTTTAACAAGTAACAATCAATGTTAAAATACATTCTGGATGTGACACTTGGAAGCCGAAATAGCTCAGTTGGGAGAGCGTTAGACTGAAGATCTAAATGTCCCTGTTTCGATCCCGGGTTTCGGCAGGTGAACTGAGGTACAGAAAACCATATGGCTCACTGGGGGATAAGCTGTATGAGTTTTTTTGTTTAACAAGTAACAGTCAATGTAAAAATACATTCTGGATGTGACACTTGAAAGCCGAAATAGCTCAGTTGGGAGAGCGTTAGACTGAAGATCTAAATGTCCCTGTTTCGATCACAGGTTTCGGCAGGTGAACTGAGGTACAGAAAACCGTATGGCCCACAGGCTGATCTCACTGGGGGAAAAACTGTATCAGTTCATTTGTTTAAGAAGTAACAAGTAACAGTCAATGTTAAAATACATTCTGGATGTGACACTTGCAAGCCGAAATAGCTCAGTTGGGAGAGGTTTAGACTGAAGATCTAAATGTCCCTGGTTCGATCCCGGGTTTCGGCAGGTGAAATGAGGTACAGAAAACCGTATGACTCCAAGGCTCATCTCACTAGGGGAAAAGCTGTACGGGTTTATTTGTTTAATAAGTAACAATAAATGTTAAAATACATTCTGGATGCGACTCTTGCACGCCGAAATAGCTCAGTTGGGAGAGCGTTAGACTGAAGATCTAAATGTCCCTGGTTCGATCCCGGGTTTCGGCAGGTGGACTGAGGTACAGCAAACCGTATGGCTCACAGGCTGATCTCACTGGGGGGAAAACTGTATCAGTTAATTTGTTTAAGAAGTAACAAGTAACAGTCAATGTTAAAATACATTCTGGATGCGACTCTTGCACGCCGAAATAGCTCAGTTGGGAGAGCGTTAGACTGAAGATCTAAATGTCCCTGGTTCGATCCCGGGTTTCGGCAGGTGGACTGAGGTACAGCAAACCGTATGGCTCACAGGCTGATCTCACTGGGGGAAAAACTGTATCAGTTAATTTGTTTAAGAAGTAACAAGTAACAGTCAATGTTAAAATACATTCTGGATGTGACACTTGCAAGCCGAAATAGCTCAGTTGGGAGAGCGTTAGACTGAAGATGAAAATGTCCCTGGTTCGATCCCGGGTTTCGGCAGGTTAACTGAGGTACAGAAAACCGTATGGCTCACAGGCTGATCTCACTGGGGGAAAAACTGTATCAGTTCTTTTGTTTAAGATTTAAGAAGTAACAAGTAGCAGTCAATGTTAAAATACATTCTGAATGTGACACTTGCAAGCCGAAAGAGCTCAGTTCGGAGAGCGTTAGACTGAAGATCTAAATGTCCCTGGTTCGATCCTGGGTTTAGGCAAGTGAGCTGAGGTACAGAAAACCGTATGACTACAAGGCTGATCTCACTGGGGGAAAAGCAGTATGAGTTTATTCGTTTAACAAGTAACAGTCAATGTTAAAATACATTCTGGATGTGTCACTTGCAAGCCGAAATAGCTCAGTTCGGAGAGCGTTAGACTGAAGATCTAAATGTCCCTGGTTCGATCCCGGGTTTCGGCAGGTGAAATGAGGTACAGAAAACCATATGACTCCAAGGCTGATCTCACTGGGGGAAAAGCTTTATGAGTTTATTTGTTTAACAAGTAACAATCAATGTTAAAATACATTCTGGATGTGACACTTGGAAGCCGAAATAGCTCAGTTGGGAGAGCGTTAGACTGAAGATCTAAATGTCCCTGTTTCGATCCCGGGTTTCGGCAGGTGAACTGAGGTACAGAAAACCATATGGCTCACAGGCTGATCTCACTGGGGGATAAGCTGTATGAGTTTATTTGTTTAACAAGTAACAGTCAATGTAAAAATACATTCTGGATGTGACACTTGAAAGCCGAAATAGCTCAGTTGGGAGAGCGTTACTCTCTCTCTCTCTCTCTCTCTCTCTCTCTCTCTCTCTCTCCACCCCCCTCTCCCCTCCAGATGTTGAAAAGGAGAGCCAGCATTCCAGAGGAGTGTCAGTCTCTCTACACACTCCTCCATAGAGTAGTGTACTCTGCAGTATCTCTCTCTGTGTCTTTAGTCTCTCTACACACTCCTCCATAGAGTAGTGGACTCTGCAGTATCTCACTCTGTGTCTTCAGGACCATTAGCGCCTTTCAATGGGAAGACACTCCATTCTCCTGCTGCTGTGCTTCTGTAATGGTCTCAATGCCTCCGAGGACCGAACCATCAACGGGGAGGTAAAGTATCAACACTGTGCCGTCCATTTGGTTCCTTTAGCTGCTGTGATGTCATCACAGCCTAATAATAGAGAGAGAGAGAGAGATTTTTGAAACCTGTAATTAAAACGTTCTTCTTAGTTCTAGTTATAAAATGATCTGAATATTTCGTGCTGAGAGAGAGAGTGTGTGTGTGTGCGTGCTTGTGTGTGTGTGTGTGTGTGCCTGTGTGTGTGTGTGCGTGCATGTGTGTGCGTGCGTGTGTGCGCGTGCGTGTGCCTGTGTGTGTGTGTGCCTGTGTGTGTGCGTGCATGTGTGTGCGTGCGTGGGTGTGTGCGCGTGCGTGTGCCTGTGTGTGTGCGAGGGGCCAGTGTTGAAGGTATTGAAATAGTTTGCATTGTCATGTGTTTCACAGATGTTGGTCAGAAGGACAGAATGAGAGAGAGAGAGAGACACTGAGAGAGGGAGGGAGAGAGGGAGGGAGAGAGAGAGAGACAGACAGAGAGAGAGGGAGGGAGAGGGAGGGAGGGAGAGAGAGAGAGAGAGAGAGAGGGGGGGGGGGGCAGCTTTGCAAACAGTAGCCAAGCTCTGCTCCAGATAGCTGTGCGTGTGTGCATGTATCAAGATAATGGTCACATTTAGTGTTATTTTCTGTGTGTCCCTCATGTTGTGACATGCAGTCACATACTGTGCTGCCAGATAGCAATTAAGTTTGTTTTGAGTTTTGGTTTGATTGGTCCAATGTTCCAGATATGTGTCTTTTATTAGTTTAATCATTTGGTTGACTCTAATTAGTGGTTGTGAAGCAGTGCTGGTCTGAGGTTGAGGCTGGACACAGTTGGGTGGTAGCTGATCAATAAGTCCAAAGACTAGATGGCAGAAGGGACTCTTTTGAGGTTTCATCTGGGATAGCAGGGCCTGGAATCCCAGGCTGTGTTGTGGGCTTAATTTAAGGTGCAGCCAAAAAAAAATGTTATTTTCCTAATGTTAATAATTATTGGGTAACGGCCTAATTCTGCCCTGCATGCAGCGTTGGTTGGTGTTTTTCTTTGGATGTTTGATATGGACCTACAGAATTCTGCATGCAGGGTTTCTGTGGGATGTTTGTCCCATCTAGTGTAGTCCTGGTGACTGAGAGGACCCCAAACCTCACCGTTTGTCCCATCTAGTGTAGTCCTGGTGTCTGAGAGGACCCTACACAGTACCAGGGTGGGGGGAGTGGTTGCCTGTGTGTTTTCCCTAATCCTCCGCAGGTGGACTGATTGATGATTGACACCTAGAAAAGCTGGCCCGTCTGTCAGGGAGTGATCGGCCCTGACTGGCTGTCGGTCTAGTGTGGGAGTGCTCCTGATCATGGCTCTCCCTACTCACCTACTATATGAGTCAGTCTGTTCCTTGAAGTCGGTGGGGAGACAGGCCGGAATCCTCTCTCTCCCAGCCGCCACACTGACTGTGGACTTTTGCTTATAGTTATTCCTTAGTTTGTTCCCTTCGGAAAGGAATTTGTTTGTTTTCAGTTGTAGTGCTAATTTGTGTCTGTTTGTTACGTATTTTCTTTTGAGTTTTGATCTGTATTCTGTAACACATCCGTTCTTTCATTATTTCATTCATCTTTATATAAATAAATGATCGCATTTTGAAGCTGGTGTCCTGTCGATCCATTAAATGTACACTTAATTACGCCTATATAGACTAATTGTGTCGTAACACATGCGTCAATGCATCTCAGCCAATCACAAAGTGACATCTGTAACGCTGCGCACCACCCTGACTCCACGAGTATAATAGCTGTTGTTTAAAGTTTTATAGCACAACTTGTTGACACAAATTTGCTCCCCCTTAGTGTTCCAATGGTGCTGCTTGCTCTCTGGAAATGTAAGTTGCAAGTAACTAGTAGCAGGTAGGAGCCGAGATCATTAGCTCTGCCGGGTATGCAATGGCTGCTCCAACTTTTGAACAGCTGTCGAAGCTGATGAGCGGACTGTAGTGTATTGGAGCCCAGACTTTAATAATAATACACATATAATATCGAATAAGTGGTAAAAGGCCACAGAGCCTTTGTCTATGTGAGACTGAGTGAAAGATGCCCTGGTTACCTAAAATATGTGGGGTGAAACCATTAGTGAACGCATCTGGGCTGCCTTAAGTGGGTATGCAGAAGAGACCATTACCACCCCCTGCCCTAGGCTTCTCCCCTTTGGAGAGAGAGAGAGAGCCGTTCATCTTTAGTATGTTATAATTGTTTGATCAAGTCATGAGTATACATATAGGACACCTGTATTTGCATCCACAAACACAATGTCATATGGAGTATGTGCTGCACAGGTGAGAGACTTTATATTGAGATATATGGAGTTATATTCTTATGAGCATTGAGTGATACTCAGGGACCTGAGCCAGGAGGCCTGAACATAGAGGGTCTATTATGGCCAGGGTCATACAGGTCAGAGAGCCGGAGGAGATGAGAACAAAGCCTGAGTTTGGGCGAGGTGAGTTATTGACAGTGACTCAGACAGTTAGGACCCATATATAATCGCCTTATGTCCGGACTGGGTTCAGCACCAGGGCAGGAGAGTCGTTAGGAAATAAGAGCACACACACCTCTGACACACAAGAACACCAATGTAATTCTATCCACATGCACGTACATGCACACAATTGATACAGAGAGAGGAAGAGTATATTAACTGTGCCTCGTGGTCAGAGCGGCACTTGCGAGGATGTATCCCACCTTGCATGTCATAATTTGGCTAACCTGAATAAACGATATGCTATTGGAAACTAAGGGATGTGCCTGGACTCTCAATCTGTTCTACTGAAACCTGCAAGGTATATTCTCCACCATTATCCATATTTAATATACTACAGGACTAAAAGGTTCTGATGCAGAGATTCGGTCTAAAGAGCTACAGAAGTACATTGACGGTAATCGTCCTGAGGTAAACTTCCCTGTGCTGGTGAAGTGTGTCTTTGGCAGTCTGGATGGGAAGAGTGCCGGATTGGACCTGCACCCCTGTACCAATGAGCACAAAATCGCCCTGGATTTTGTGGGCCCCAGTGGGCCAATGATGCAGCTAGTGTATAAGCTTCATGCAGAAGAGTACAAATATGAAATACCTGTCGATTATCTTCCAGGTCCAGTGAAGGCTTCCATCCAGAAAGGACACAACAAGCTCCAGTTGCCCCTGCCTGACAACCGCACACTCAATCCATTTGAATTCTACATGTTCAACTTCGCCCACAGTCTTATTACACCTAAGCAATGAGCATTGTTCTCCAGCCCAACATGGGAAGAACAGGGTTAATGCGTACTTTGTACTGGTGGACACCTACCTGAAATACTTCCTCCCTATTGAGGGAAGTGTCCCCCCTTCTTTCTCTGACTCCAGAGGCTCTATCACTGCACCTCCCCCTCTCTCTCTCCCCCTCCCCCTGTCTCTCGCACGCACGCACGCACGCACACACACACACACACACACACACACACACACACACACACACACACACACACAGAGTGCAGCCAGCCGTCGGCCTGGTGGAGACAATGAGCTGTCTATCAACTGTGAAGTGGCTGCAACAAATTAATTGAATCCATTGTCAAATCTGGGTTGCATGTGGTTTGTTGAGCTCCCTCTGGTGTTGTGAGTGTGGACTTCGTTGACATTAAGGAAGTATTTAGACAGGTACATGGGTATCTTAGTGAAGTATTTAGACAGGTACCTTAGTGAAGTATTTAAACAGGTACATGGGTATCTTAGTGAAGTATTTAGACAGGTACATGGGTATCTTAGTGAGGTATTTAGACAGGTACATGGGTATCTTAGTGAAGTATTTAGACAGGTACATGGGTATCTTAGTGAAGTATTTAGACAGGTACATGGGTATCTTAGTGAAGTATTTAGACAGGTACATGGGTATCTTAGTGAAGTATTTAGACAGGTACATGGGTATTTAGGGGAGTATTTAGACAGGTACATGGGTATCTTAGTGAAGTATTTGCGACAGATTACCTGCTCACCCACAGACAGATTACCTGCTCACCCACAGACAGATTCACAGACAGCACAATATGTACTAATGATTCCCTGTATATAAAAGTTGGTATTTGTTCCTTCAAAGTGTTTTGTTATTTCTTATTGTGGAACAAACCTTTTAATGGTGTCATGTTTGTCTTTGTGTCTCCACCAGTCATGGCTGAGACAATATGGCTACGTGGCTCCCCTGGACAGCACGGACTCATCTAACCAGGATCTGTCTGAAGCCATCAGGGATATGCAGAGATCCTACAACCTGGATGTCACTGGACTGTTGGACCAGCAAACCATCACGTATGTCTCCTACATCTACTCATGTAGCTCCTTGGTTTTGTCAACCATTCATTGAAAACTTTGCTAGAGAAATAAGCCACTCAGAGCCTCATGCTCTGAGACTCCTACAGTATATTATTATAGAACAATAAGCCACTCAGAGTCTCATGCTCTGAGACTCATACAGTATATTATTATAGAGCAATAAGCCACAGAGCCTCATGCTCTGAGACTCATACAGTATGTGTACAGGAAGTGAGGACGCTGGCGTCGACTGTTCACCGCTTCACCTCCCAATGTATGAATGAATGAACCATTGTAAAGCGCTTTGAGCACTTGGAAAAGCGCTATAAAAATGCAATTCATTATAGTATATTGCAGCTGGCAGTGCCAGCCCAGCCATCAGGCAGAGTAGGCCTAGAGGGCACCATGAGGGGAGGGGGGAATTTTAATTTGTATTATTATTTTTATTTTTCTAACTCGTATATACATATTTTGATATAATGAATTGAAAAAGCTCCCTCAAGTTTTGACAAATCTAAGGTTGGGGCATCACAAAACACCCTGACTGCACAGTGCACTGCACTACCCTGCTAACAAGACAAATAAAGTTAAGAAAGATATTCAATATTTCGTTTATTTTATAAAAAGCTAATCTTTCACTCAATAGGGACTGCTCCCGTCACTAGTTGATGATGTTGTGTAGTCCAGCCCTATGGAATGATGGTGGTGGGAACAAACATCACAGAACAACCAGGAACCATAGCAGAAGAACAAACATCACATAACAACCAGGAACAGTAGGAACCATAGAAACCATAGCAGAAGGAAGGCTTGAAGAGCATTCAGATTAGTGAGGGCCAATGTCACACCCCTCGGGAGATAAGAACGGCTATCAAACAATGCTATGATGATGATGACATCATAGTGGCGATTCCCCGATTCCCCATCGACTTCTATATGCGGGCTCGCCGGGCTTTGTGGCAGTAGTAGCATAGCAACTTATGCTACTATTTTGGTGTCACATTTAGCTTCATACTGGGTGAAAGTCTAATTAAAACAATTATTTTTTCGCTCGAAAATATTACTTACAATGACATTGAGTTGACGTGTTTTTTGTTTTAGGGTAACTGTCGCATAATCGCAATTTCGCACTCGAGTCCCATGCCCCGGCCATCTAGCTCTCTCTCTCTCGCCCGCTGACATGGCCTCAACCACAGCTAAGTTCAGCCTGCTGCGGAGCCCTGCTCACAGGTTGAGTAGCGGCACTGCACCGGGCTGAAATGCATATCAGTCTTCAAATATCCTATGTACCACAACATTGTTCAAGTACGTGTGTTTATGCTTATTCATTGTAATAATCAATATCGCTATGTTGATTTATCGCCACGCATGTAGTCTAGCCTGTCTCAGATGCCCCTTCTCACCGCCGGGGCACTGAGCCTAGTCTTCTGGTCATGCAGGCTGCAGTGCTCATAGCACACACACAGCACGCAGTGAACTGGGGATGTGTGTACACACACACACACACACACACACACGCACACGTGTGTACACACACACACACACACACACACACACACACGCACTCTTGGCCAATAAAATCAAAATGGATCCACAGGACGAAATCTTTTCGAGTTTTCACCTCCTCCATCATGCCCGAAAAGAGAGAGGCATTCTGAGGCCGCGGACAACCGGGGCTGTGTGTGTGTGTGTGTGTGTGTGTGTGTGTGTGTGTGTCAGAATTTTTTTTTGGTCAGAATTTATTGAAAGGATAGCCCCTTGAGATGCAGCATCTCATTTTAGAGGGGGTCCCGTGTACAGGGAAAAACATTACATACATTACAGTGCAGTTACACAAATAGACAGTGGGCGATAGACAATACAGACATGTACAGATACAGTTTGCTTGCTCATTCTCGCCCACCCACTCCCCCATCCCCCAACTCTTCTTGGACAAGCATATTGAGACTAGTACAGTACAGTGATTTGAAACAGGGGTCAGAGGTAAACAGCAGTATGGGCAGTGTTAGTAGCATGAAAAGATTGAACAGGTTGTTTTGAGGTGTGAATAAAGAGAAGTCCTGAAGCGGCCGGGAGAGGTCACAGATCTGAGAGAAAGGGGAAGGTTGTTCCAGTCAAATGGGGCTTTGTAATGGAATGACCTGCGTCCGGATTCAGAGAATATTCTTCTGGGAATAGAAAAGTAGGGATGTTGAGTATTTCTAAGTGGGTATGGAGATGTATATAGTACCAGTGACTGTTTCAGGTATGGAGGGCAGTTGAGGTGCACACATTTGAATAGGAATTGGTACCAGTGAAGTTGTCTTCTTGCCTTAGGCTGCAGCCAGTCAAGTGAGCTGTATAAGGAACAGTGGTGTGTTTGGTATGGGCATCTCAGTACAAATCGGCATAGTGAGTTATTTAGTACGTTTAGAGGTTTGAGAATGGTTTCTGTGGTATTCTGATAGACTATGTCAGCGTAATCTATAATGGGGAGTAGTACTTGGTTAATGATTCGTTTCCTTACTTCGAATGAAAAGCAGTTGATGGAGGGGTATAATGAACACAAACTGCCATAGGTTTTCTTTAGGGTGAGATCAATGTGGGGTTTGAAAGAGAGTTCAGGGTCGAGTGTGATACCAAGGTAATTAAATGTGTCCACTTTCTCCAGGTTAGAACCATCGTTGAATTTAATCAAAAGATCGGAGGTGTTTGCACTACTGCGTGAGTGGCCGAATAGCATACTGCAGGACTTATTTTTGTTCAGTAAAAGCATATTGTTTTGAAGCCATTTTTGGACTAGATTGAAATCGGACTGTAGGAGGTGTTGGATTTGGTGAGTGTTTTTGTCAGAAACGTAGATAACAGTGTAATCGGCATAGAGTTGGACTTGACAGTGGGAACAGATATCAGGTAGGTCATTTATAAATATAGAGAAGATGAGTGGTCCCAGTATAGACCCCTGTGGAACACCTTTTTCTACAAGTGAAAAGTCTGATTTAGAGCCTTGAAGTGCTACACATTGACGCCTGTTGTGGAGATAGGAATTGAACCATAAGAGAGCGTTTCTATTTAAACCAACAGAGAAGAGTTTGTCAAGAAGCAGGTAGTGGTCAACCATGTCGAATGCTTTGGAAAGATCAATGAATATTGCACCAGTGAGATGGCTTTTGTCAAAGGACAGAAGTACGTCGCTTGTGAATTTTAAGGTAGCTGTGGTTGTGGAGAAGTGTGGTCTGAAACCTGATTGAAGGGGGGATAAAATGTTGCCACAGTTGATGTAACCTGATAGCTGTTTGTAGATTAGTTTTTCGAGGACTTTCGCAATAGTGCAAATGTTGGAAATGGGTCTGTAGTTATTTATGTCAGTTGGGTCTCCTGTTTTGAAAATGGGGGTGACTCTTGCACTTTTCCAAATTGAAGGGATTGAGGAGGTAGATAGAGACAGATTGAACAGGTCAGCGAGGGGATACATTAATATGTGAGCAGCGAGTTTGATAAATTTAGCTTCAAGACCGTCAGGACCGGCACCACAGCTTTCTTTCAATTCACATATTGCGTAGTAGACATCGGTAGGCTGAAGTTTTTTAAAAGAGAAGGAACCATTATGGGCGTTTGTGTTTGGGGAACCAGCTGTAGCATAGGAGTCTGTGGGTTGGGAACTGCAGATTGAGGAAAAGTGGTTATTGAAAGCTTGGGAGATGAGAAGAGGGTCAGAGATAATGTCATTATTGATTTGGATCTGCTTTATGGGTTTTTTATCTGTTTTATTGAGAAAGGTGTTCAGTTTATTCCAAAATAGTTTGGGGTTGTGGAAATCATGTCTGAAGCTGTCTTTGTAGTAGTTAGATTTTGCATTTCTTGTTTGGGTCTTTGATTGATTCCTCAGGTGTCTGTAATGTTCCCAATCACCAGGGTCTCCTGTGTTCCGGTATTTTGACCAGGCTTTGTCCCTTTCTTTATAGAGCTGAATGAGTTGTGAGTTAATCCACGGTATGTCTTCCTTTGACTCGGATTGTTTTCATGGGGGCGTGGACATTGACTACCTTGGTGACTTCTGTATGGAAGAAGTCCCACGCGTCATCAATAGAAGGAATTAGCTGAAATCTGTTCCAGTTGATGCCAATTAGGTCTTGTATGTAGGAGTTTACGTTCATGTTTTTGCTTTGTCTTAAGAGTTATGTATTTTGGGGGAGAGCTGGGGATTTTGATTTTCCAGACACAAAATATGATCGAATGGTCACTAAAACAGTCGGACATGACACCAGACTTAATGATCCTCCCAGGGTTAGTGACATTAAGTATCCAGTCAAGAAGTGACGAGGACCGGTGGTCCACTCTAGTAGGTTCCTTTATCAACTGGGTCAGGTTTACACTTTTGAGTAGGTTTCTGTCGTTGGTGCAGGAATGACTGGGCCAGCTTTTATTAAAGTCACCCAGAATTATGAGTTCGTTTTGTTTGTCAAAGGAATTGATGGTAGACAAGATGGAATTTATAGAGTCAACCGGAGCAGATGGTGGCCTGTAGATATTACCAATTGTTAGGTGTTTGTTGTCGTGGAACTTGATGTTGATAAATAGACATTCAAAGTTGACGGGCTCTATGGCAGGAGTGAGACGTTCAGAGACAAGATTTGAGTCAATGTATGTGGCCAGACCACCACCGTTAGCATTCCTGTCGGCTCTGTACAGTACAAAATTATCAATTTTCATGCTCTCGTCAGAAATTAGTTCGTATAACCATGTTTCAGATATAGTGATGACGTTCGGTTTGTATAGAGTGGCCCATGTTCTGAGGGCGTCAATTTTGTATCTAATGCTCCTTATGTTAAGATGTACAACCTTTAGACCCCGGGCTGTTTCTATATCAATTGTACCTTGGAGAAAGAAAAATCAGTGGAGTTGAGAGTGGACGAGTCGGTGGAGAGTGAGGTCTGCAAGCAAGACAGAGAAACAAAAACAGAAAACAAATAAACAGAAATCGCATATGAAGAATATTAGGATCTCATAATTATACAGTGTTGCAAGGCCTTAATCAATTGTGTAAATTTACATACAGTAGACCTTTTGGTGAGCAGCTGCCTAGGGGTGTCGGTCTCCTCAGGAGTAGCTAGGAGCCTAATTCCGGTGTATGACAAAGGGGTCTGTTGACCTGAGTTGATCAAAGGACTTTGCTACTATAATATGCACCATGTCGACCCCCTTGACCAATGAAGAATGTTTAAAAGGTGGCCTACAATGCCATCACTTTAGTCAGTCGGGGCGAGAGCCTTGTGGGAGACGTTAGCCATGCACTCTGCATGGCTGGCGTGAGTCTATTGCTGTTGCTGTGTATGCTGTACTCCGTTTGAATAAACACCATGGAACTTCAGTTCG
The DNA here is from genome assembly GCF_963924005.1 of Protomyctophum bolini. Lineage (NCBI taxonomy): Eukaryota > Metazoa > Chordata > Actinopteri > Myctophiformes > Myctophidae > Protomyctophum > Protomyctophum bolini. The sequence continues at coordinate 35,037,070 of NC_137882.1, forward strand.
TCTGCTGCGTGCACATTTCTCCTCTGTATGGTATATTATATACATCACGGACATGCCGTGTGTCGCTGACACATAGCAGCAGAGTTACCGGGGCGCTATCCATTAATAGCGATAGCAGTAACTTTGCGGTGGGCGTTCGAGAGACTGGGTGTGTTGGTTTTATTTATGCGTCTGAATGTGGAGAGGTATAGTGTGGCGATGGGTAGAGACAGGACAAGGAAGCGTGAGTGACAAGCGGAAGCACCAATATCACCCAAGCCCCAAGCAGCACGGGAGGCCACAGCGGACAGACGGCGCATTAGAGGTACATTCGGCAAGGGACGAATCCCCCGACCCCCCACCCCTCACCCCCCTCCCCCTCGGTTTGAGGTGGCATCCGTGGGACCCATTGGGATTCTGGCGTGAGCCACTCCCAGACCCTGGGGAGGGCGTCAGCCCACCGCGTCCTCCCAACTAGGCCCCACAGTTTTGTTTGATGATGAACTTACCAGATGCAGTTCAGTTAGTTTATATTATTTTAGATTTTTAATTTGTTTTGTTTGTTTATTTGAGTATTTTTCGGTTAGGGGAGGGGGGAGAGGGGAGGAGAGAGAGAAGACCCCCCTACCAAGCCCCACACCGTCAGCCACAGCCAGGCCTCGACCATGCCACAGGAGGACCAGGAGCACTAACTGCCCGCCGGCCCCTCACGCCCAGCCCAGCCCCCAGCACCATCACCATCACCACGTCTCTTTCAAGTCAAATAGTTAAATTACATTTTAAATTACATTTAAACAAACTTTTTCCAAACCTGGAAACCATAGCGGACAAGCAACACGAATAATCAAAATCCATAGTAGTTATCACAACCACAGCAGGGCATAGATATATGTGTATATTTGTTGTTATTTTTAGATACCGGTATATATTTTTTCTTTTCTTTTTATAGCTATTTCGTGTGTGGAGCTGGTGGGGTCATTTAAGTTATTGTTCATATACTATAGTTCTGATTTGGAGTGTGTGTGTGTGTGTGTGTGTGTGTGTGTGTGTGTGTGTGTGTGTGTGTGTGTGTGTGTGTGTGTGTGTGTACACGTGTGTGTGTGTGTGTGTGTGTGTGTGTGTGTGTGTGTGAGTGAGAGAGAGAGAGAGAGAGAGAGAGAAAGAGAGAGCCCCCCTCCCCCGGAGAGGCTCATGATCTCGCCGCAAGACTATGTCTCAACTCGGCTCGGACAACCAGGCCGATAATTCATCATGGCAATATTGATTATTACAATGAATACAAACACTATAGTTCACTTGAACAATGTTGTGGTAACTAACTACGGTATTACAGTGGGTGTACAGTCAGCCTGCGGCTGAGAGGGGAAGAAAGAAAGGGAAGAGAACAGTAGTCGCGCTGCGGGGCTCAGGGCTCTACTCAGAGCGGGCAGACAGGGTTGTTGGTGACCGGGGGAATGTGGGACTCCAGTCCGAAATGTGCGCTTGTGCTGCAGTTCCCCTAAAAAAACCCACGCCATTGCATTCTAACTAAGAGTTTTTTTTTTTCAATTACATTTATCGCCAATATGACCCTAAATGTACCGTCAAAAACGCTAGCCTGACCTAGTAGCCACCTAGCGCCGTAGCCCATCGTGAACGCTTTCAAACTGTTTTCAGTCAGACCACGTAATGTACTGTACCACCCATAATTTCGGGGCATGTCATTGGACCTTTAAAGATGGAGTGCCCTAAAACATGATCATCAGGTATTATTACAATATAAGGGGGAAGAACTATTTCCAAAAAGTGTACAGTATTTGTTAAAATCATGCTTTTATGTGACACACCCACCAGTTCATTAAGTATGCCTGGTTTGCCTGGTGGGTGGTGATGGGTGGTGATCCACCTGAACTGAAGCCACACCCACAGCTTTAGTTGTATGATAAAGGGGGAGGGGTTAGGCGAGGGGCTGATAGTGTGATGTCACTATATTACTGTTTATTTCATTGGACCGTTTGACTGTCAAGGGTTCACTCTCCAGGAAGAAACCCTAAATACAAAGCTAATACACCATTGCACATAAAAACAACTCCAGGGTGTCTAATGAAGTACTGTCACCTCATAGACACATGAAAAACTGGATCAATACAAAAATTGTGGCACTCCATCTTTAAGTAGCCCACCCAATTGGTCAGCTGACTGCCACATCAGCGAATTACATGTGGGTCTTACACACACTGAATACACCCACATAGTAATGCAGCATATGAACCCCTTGAGTATAGTATGCGCCGTTGAGCACCTCGAGTATATCTGACTGAACTAACTCTGCAAGCTATACGCATCATGTAATCAGGGGCTCGAAGGAGTTATTGCTGTTGGGTGTGAGAGGCATGCAAATTTGTACGTCATCAGCGTAACAGTGGAAGGATATATCGTGTTTGGAGAGGATGGGTCCGAGGGGGAGGATATATAGCAGGAATAGTAGAGGGGCCAAAATAGAGCCCTGGAGTGTCTGTCTGTCCAAGTACGAAAATAGCGTTTGTTCACCACCAAGTGTCACTGTTGAACAGCCTAACACACAGACACACACAGGCCAGGAGGAGGGACAGCACAGCACAGCACAGCACAGCACAGCACAGTACAGTACAGTACAGTACAGTACAGTACAGTACAGCATCACTCAATTCAGACGGGTCTGATTAAAGAAGTCTGACATGGAGAGCTAAATTATAGGCTACTGAACATTATATTCTGGTATTTTCAGCTCTAATGTCTCCTTGTCCCCCCCGTCTGTCAGAGCCATGAAGAGACCCCGCTGTGGCATTCCTGACAAGACCAACGTGGGCTGGAGCAGCTACGAAGCGGTTGGAGCCAAGTGGGACAAGTATAACCTCACTTACAGGTACAAACAGTCAGTCAGTCAGTTAAAGTTCTGCAATTTGATTGGTCTTCAGGTATTTGTATTGATGTGCCAATAATCTATACATCATCATGACACCTTAGACTTTACTAATATTGACCGAGACTTGATGAATGTCAGGCCAAACCGCCCAAACCGTGCTTTGTCTTCCTGTGGGATTACTGTGGGGTTAGTTAGGGAATGTATTACTCCACTTGGACAGCTTTGCTTAGTTTGTCTCTCTTTGCCTCTTCCTCTAGTATTGAGACCTATCCACCTAGAATCCCATATCAGGACACATTAAAGGCCATCCATAGAGCCTTCAAAGTCTGGAAGGATGTCAGTCCGTTCACCTTTGAGTATATTCCCTACGGGGACATTCATAACGGCCACCGCGATGAGGCCGACGTCGACATCATGATCTCCTTCTACACGGGTCGTCACAAAGGCCATGAATTTATATCATCGGACCTGGCACATGCCTCCAGCCCCAAGCCTCAGAGGAGAGTTTACGTGCACTTCAACTCAGACATGCAATGGAGCGTCACCAACCAGCATGTGAAAGGTAAGAGATGGTGTCACTTGGACACAAAGTGAGTTTTGCGCTATAGAGACAACCGTAATTAGTTGAAGGGGCTTTTGTTCTTTTGTTACAATTAACAGGACACTTCAACTGAAATGAAGTGAGATTTAACATCAATGAGTGCTTAGTTGTTTTAAAGATGTTTTTAGTTCAGCTGTAATGCTACAGAACAGTGCATGGTGCGCAACTTACATCACTTTCATTGCATTCCTTTTGTATGGATGCAAACAAATAAAAAAACACATCATTACTTTGCAAACTAAGAATGAAAATCAGATCAACAATAAGATGACTACTCTGCAGTATTCTTCTTGGTTTATATTAACCGATTACATGCCGCCACCAGATGAGAGCAGTTGCATGAAAATGCTCCTCTTTACAGCCACACTTTAGAAGTTTAGAGCCGTAAGTGATCGTGTGATGAGTAGGCATGTAACGATGCACTCAACTCATGATCCTATTCGTTTCACGATACGATTTTTGACATTTTTCAGGATATTTTAAACAAAGAATATTACCGCTTTTTTTTTTTTTTATTATTATTATTATTTATCTTCCCCTGAGCTTTTTTCACATTTTCTATTTAACTACATTGCAAAAGAAGTAGCATTACTTTTGACAGTGCAGAAACATAATTGCCTTCCTTGATGTATTAATGAGCATCACCTGGGCACAGTCACAGACACACAGCTCCCCTCTACAGTGCTCTACTACTGAAAGTAGTGTCATTTCTCTCCAAAACACTTGAATATGATGGAATATGATTAAAGCTCACATTTCAAATCACACACACCATAATTCAAATACAAAACAAATGCAATAAATATATTTGTATCGTCAGGATTAATATCGATATATATCGATATACGATATATCGTTACATGCCTATTCAGATTTTCAGATTCAGATACCTTTATTAGCCATTGTGTAAAACACATAGGAATTTGCTTTGACATTTGACATGTGTGCATTTCTTATTCTTTTTTCACATAAAACGAAAAAACAACAACAACACAAAATACAACACCATGCAGGAAGTATAAATATAAAGTGCAGAGTTTATGGATAGTGCAAAACATGTCCGGTGACACTCCCTAGGGGGCAGGGGTGGGAGGGAAACCAGAGTCATTTAGCAGCCTAGTGATGAGTCATAGCTAGACTCATATTATTAAGCTCTAAATGTGGCCTTTCATCTGGACTAGCGCTGGCCTACACGCTATGGCTGCTTCGACATGTATCGCATCGTGATCGAGACGAGGACCGCAGCGCGAAGCTGTGTTCAGTGCGAGACATGAGCCAGCCAGCGTGGAGGCTGACCCAAGTCCAGTCCAGCCCATGGAACCTCTCCCTGAAGCTGCTACATTAGAGAGCCGGAGTGAGCTCCTTTAGTGGGGCTAATGTTATAGTCCCGAGTCCCGACGTGACTGAACAAGCCATGTGAACCATGGCTAGTATAGTTACCAGCTAGCGCCCCTCAAAAACAACTAGAGGCAAAAACAGAAGCTAGTGGCTAGCACCCAGCCGCCCCTCAAAAACAATGTTGTATTGCTTAATCTTTTGTAGTCACTATTCATTGATTCACTGGCATACCTTTGAAAAAAAAAATCTCACTGTTCTATTGAAATTAAAATGTGATTTATTGAAATTAATTAATTATAAGGCCTCTAATTAGATTAACATTTTTAATCGAGCAGCCTTATTATTTAGTTTTTTATTTATTTAGTTACTTAGTAGAGCTTAACAATGTCATCTATCTCATCATCTTAAAGAAACTTCTAAAAATTATGTGAGGACATAAAACCCAAGGTTTATATTGTTGATGCTATTCAGTGCAGTACTGTACTGTACTGTACTGTACTGTACTGTACTGTACTGTACTGTACTGTACTGTACTGTACTTTGGAGTACAGTACAGTGGAGTACAGTACAGTACAGTGGTGTACAGTACAGTACAGTGGAGTACAGTACTGTACTGTACTGTTTTCCACTGTACAGTACAGTACAGTACAGTACAGTACAGTGGTGTACAGTACAGTGGTGTACAGTACAGTACTGTACTGTACTGTACTGTACTGTACTGTACTGTACTGTACTGTTTTCCACAGTACAGTACAGTACAGTACAGTACAGTACAGTACAGTACAGTACAGTACAGTGGAGTACAGTCCAGTATGGAACAGTACAGTAACGTACAATACTGTAGGAGAAGAGAGCAGACCAGAGGAGTAGAGTAGAGTGGAGTGGAGTGGAGTACAGTAGAGTGGAGTACAGTCCAGTAGTGTACAGCACAGTGGAAAGTTGAATTTAATCGTGGATTAGGCGAATCGTGACAGCCCTAGTATTTTACTGTCTGTTAGCTGTTTACATTAGCATCCACGTTGGCCTCCGGTGGCTCCCATGGTGTGACGTCATCCGATATCCAAAACCTCCTCGTACGCGCTGCGCACGCACTGCACACGCACTGCGTACGCACTGCGTACGCACTGCATATGCACTGCGTATGCACTGCGCACGCTGTTACACCTCATATGTCTAGGGGTAAGATGATAATAATAATAATAATAATGAATTTTATTTATAATGCACTTTTCATTCACAAGGAATCTAATATATCATAAAAGGTTAAAAACAGGTTTAACAAAAAACAGTGCAAAAACAGTTCAGCATAAAAAGGCCTTCCGGAACAGGAAGGTTTTCAGGCCTTTTTTAAAACATTCCACAGTCTGTGGCACTCTCAGGTCTATGGGGAGGCCATTCCACAAACGTGGTGCTGCTGAGAAAAAGGCCCGGTCCCCCATGGTGCGCAGCTTGGTATCGGGAACATGGAGTAGGAGTTTGTTTGCAGATCTGAGGGTGCGGGTGGAGGATGTTTTTGGAGGGGTGATTAGTTCCTGTAGGTATGGAGGGGCATGTCCGTTTATGCAGTTGTAAGTGATCAGCAGGACCTTGTAGTGGATCCTGGCTGTAACGGGGAGCCAGTGCAATGTGAGGAGGATGGGTGTGATATGGTCATGCTTGCGGACTTTCATCAGGACCCTGGCAGCGCTGTTCTGAATGTATTGCAGCTTCTGTATATGTTTGCCAGGAATCCCGATGAAGAGGGCGTTGCAGTAGTCCAGTCTAGAGGAGATAAAGGCATGGACGAGCTTCTCTGCATCTGACTGGGTTAGAAGGGGGCGGAGTTTGGAGATGTTTTTGAGATGGTAGAATGCGGTTCTGCATAGAAGTTTTATGTGGGCACTGAATGTCAGGTGAGGGTCAAACCTGACACCCAGGTTTGTGACTGAGGAGGAGAAGGGGATAACCTGGCCGTCGAAGGTGAGATGGGACATGGGGCATGAAAGAATCTGGTGTGGTGTGCCAACAAGAAGGGCTTCAGTTTTGCTACTGTTTAACTGAAGGAAGTTGTTGCTCATCCATGCCTTTATCTCCCCAAGACCGGTGGTGAGACATGATATGGCTGCAGAGGGGTTGGGGGCAGTCTTAATATACAGCTGGGTGTCATCAGCGTAACAGTGGAAGGAAAGTCCATGTCCGCTGATGACACGACCAAGGGGCAGCATATAAATGATAAATAAGAGCGGACCAAGAACCGAACCCTGCGGAACACCACACATGACGGGGAGCAGCTTGGACTTGCACCCACCCAGTGAAACATATTCAGTCCTATCAGACAGGTAGGACTGAAACCACTTGTGCAGTGCCTGACAGTCCAGTGGCAGAATGTTGAGCGAATGTTGTTGACCTTGGATCTAAAAGAGTCAATAAAATTATTACATTGCTCCTCAGTTGCCTCAGTTAATGAAGATGATTGTGGCTTCAGAAGATTGTCTATTGTGGAAAAAAAGTGTTTAGAGTTGCCAGGGTTTTTATTTATTAGGTCGGAGTAGAACTGAGACGAGCATCTTTAAGGGATTTGGAATATGCCTTTTGATGCTCATGGAAAATCTGCTTATGCACAGTGAGCCCAGAGTGCTTGAAGCGTCGTTCCAGAACCCGCCCAGTTCTTTTCATTTTCCGCAGTTCCTCTGTGAACCAAGGGGCGGAGCGTGAAAATCTGACCTCACGTGTCTTGACAGGGGCATGGAGGTCAAAAACACTGCTCAAGGATGTGTTATAGTGCTCTACTATTTCATCCATTGATGCAGAGACTGGGAGGGAGATGTTCTGAAGATCCATGGTCATGGTGGCTGGGTCAATATTTTTCCAGTTTCGGAAAACCATTTTCCGCTTCGGTCTGGTAGGGGGCAGCAGAAATGTCAAGGTTATTGAGACCACCATGTGGTCAGACACACCCAGACTGTAGACCTGCAGGTTGTTAATGGGGGCAGAGTCAGTGATGACTAAGTCAAGGGTGTGCCCCTTGTTGTGAGTAGGAACCCCAACATGTTGCTGCAGACCAAGACACTCAAGTGCACTCAAGAACTCTGCTGCAAAACGACAGGAGGGATTGTCCACATGAATATTCAGATCACCAATAATCACAGTGTTTGATGACACAGTGCAGAGTGAGTAAATCATGTATTTCAGGGAGAAAAGATGGGTTAGGTTTGGGAGGTCGGTAAATCAGAAGAACTGTCATGGAGTTTGGAGGTTTGCTTTTGAATGCAAGGCATTCCATGGAAGAAAAGCCAGGCATCGGCAGGGGAGACAGTTTCAGTTCAGCCCGGTGTATGATGGCCAAGCCACCACCACGGGTGGTGCGGGCTTTTTCCATGTAAGTGTAGCCAGGGGGGCAGGCTTTATTAAGCTCTGAATAATCCCCTGGATTGTGGAAGGTTTCAACTAGGCACATGAAATCAAGTTCTTTCTCCAAGATATGATTATGTATGAGGGAGGATTTATTGGTAATAGATTGTGCATTCCACAATTCCATGGTGACACTGGCAGGAGACAGAGCTGATGGTAGAAGTCTCTGCAACCTCCGCAGCACACGGCGATCCACTCCACGTTTTCCATCCCGCCTAGTATTGGGCAATCTCGCGACGTTACCGAAGATGACCCCACCACGTCGAGGTTTGTTTTGATGAGCAGGCAGATGCAGATGAGCAGGCAACATACAGTAAGGAGGAGGAACAGGAAATCAAAATGCGAATCAAATGCGAGATTTTATTATAATAGTATATATAATAAACCATAATCAAAAGATATTTACAATAATGGCTCTTAAACAATAAAAAAAAATACAATAAAGAAACAACGCCGTTTCGGAAACAAATGGATTAAACAATATAAGGTAGTTTTCACAGTTAGTAGTCACACAGAGTAACGGGTCGGAGGAAGACCATAGTGATGTTCCCTCCGACGAGCTGTCAGGCACAGACTGACTATGTTGGTAACGGTGCACCCATTGGCCACTGGGTGACACGTGACCGGCAACCAATAAGGGAGGAGGCGTTGATCAGACGCCTGGCTATACTATACTAATTCATTCTAGATGAATAGACATTAATGAAACCAGAGATTTCTCGGGTTGGCACACGAGGTTGCAAGCAAGAAAGCAGAGACACTGCGGGTCTGGCATATAGGCCTATTGTGATATTGCGGAAATTTGCACTAATTTATCTTCTGTTCTGCAGTCCATCCGTCCGTCCGTCCCCCGCCCCTCAAATAATCTCTCAAGAGAAGAATCTGCCTGCACCACTTCCCTAAACATGTAGGAGGAGGTGGTGCCCCCAGACGCAAAAACAAATGGATAACAAAAACTTATTTCTTCTTCCATCCATCCAGGTTCCTACAATGTGTTTCTGGTAGCGGTCCATCAGCTGGGCCACAGCCTGGGTTTGGGTCACTCCAACGACACATCGTCCATCATGCACAAAGTCTACAAATGGATGGAGACTGATGAATTCCAGCTGCCAGCAGATGACCGCCAGGGGATTCAAGACATCTACGGATGTGAGTGAAAATGTTTAAACAACAACTTGATATATAATATAATACTTCACTGCAGTTGAAGCCAGATCAACTTGGATTATAGCTTTGCAGCTGCAGTTGAATCCAGATCAACTTGGATTGTAGCTTTGCAGCTGCAATTGAATCCAGATCAACTTGGATTGTAGCTTTGCAGCTGCAGTTGAATCCAGATCAACTTGGATTGTAGCTTTGCAGCTGCAGTTGAATCCAGATCAACTTGGATTGTAGTTTTGCAGCTGCAGTTGAATCCAGATCAACGTGATGTGAATAGTGTGCGTTTTGCGTTTCACTTGCACTTTATAGTTTTGGGCCGCGATACACCAACAACCTCTGCGTCCATGGGATGCACTACTGTACTCCGCATACACAGTAATAATAATCCACGTGAAAAAAAAAAGAAATCGCGGGGAAAGAAATGCGGTAAAACAATAATCTACGGACAACATAATTTGGCATGCCTGCATCCGACCTCATCCTATGTTACAAAAAATACACACACACACAGAGAGAGAGAGAGAGAGAGAGAGAGAGAGAGAGAGAGAGAGAGAGAGAGAGAGAGATCGTCAGTCAAGTGGCTCTGTGGCTGCGATGCGCTCAGCAAAAACAGCTGATCTGCGATCAACAGGTTGCAATATGCCCCCAACAGGTCCCAAAACATGGTATTTGTGAGCACCACCACTGTCCATATTTGTTTGTCTTATGACAAAAAATGCTGAATATGTCTGAATATGTGAGCTTGCAGGCTGGCTACGACGAGCACTAGCAGTGCAGCTTGCTCGTTAGCTCCTCAAATGTGTTCCACCTGTGTAATCTCAGCAGTGCATTGAAGTGGGCATAGGGGAAAAGCAGAACCTCCGTGAATGTTTTGCTATAACAATGATCTATTCAGTGCTGTTTAACTTTGGCAATATGTGATACTAACTAGAGCCTATACCCTAGAGAACATGCTAATATGGCTGCTAAATAGTAGCATGCTACTTGTAACTTGTGTGCATACTGCACTACACTGTGTGCAGGGGCGGCCTTAAGGATCGGGAGGCCCCGTCCATGACGTCATCATTTTAATAATGAATAATTATATTATTATTATTATTTTTTTTATCTGTCTAATGTCATGTCGAACTGTTGGAGTAAAAAGACGGTATTTCGGACAATGGTCCGACACTGTCGGACCATTGTCCCGTTGGCTATTTGTATGTCGGAAAAAAGACCTGCATCACACCAAATAATGGTATTTGAACTGGGGACCCCTCCAAATAATGGTATTTGAACTGGGGACCCCTCCAAATAATGGTATTTGAACTGGGGACCCCCACAAATAATGTTATTTGAACTGGGGACCCCTCCAAATAATGGTATTTGAACTGGGGACCCCCCCAAATAATGGTATTTGAACTGGAGACAATTGTTTAATACAATTTATTTTATTAAGAGACAGAAGTAGAAAATATACATTATTGTACTTTGAGTAAACTGTAAACATGTGTTGTAGAAAACACCATTGATGTAATAAAGTCATAACTTTCCACTACATCTCTGAATACTATTATTGATGTTTTTAGTCAAGTCGTGTCCCGGTGGATGGAAGACGTTTGGAGACGGATGTTACTACTTAACTACTGGAGGGAATTCATGGCAGGAAGCTAGAGATTACTGTCAGAGTCAAGGAGCTGATCTGGTGGTCATTAACAGTCCAGCAGAACAGGTTAGTGTGTGTGTGTGTGTGTGTGTGTGTGTGTGTGTGTGTGTGTGTGTGTGTGTGCCTACTGTACTTCCACTCCACCACATCTCAGAGGCAACATTTTTACTTTTACTCCACTACAATTATTTCTGAACTGTAGTTACTTTGTATGTTTTGATTATTATTACAAACATACAATTTACAATTTAGGCATTTATCAGACACTTTTCGCCACAGTGATTTACAGTAAGCAAGAACAACACATGGTATTACATCAAAGACATAAAAATAGTCATCATGAATCATATGTAAACTACAAACCTAACATCTGTTTAACAGTAGAATATATAATGAAACTATGCGTATACCCTATGAGACACAGACAGAAAAATAATTGTGCTATTTTTATCATGATTATTAGCAAGGTCCAATTATATGAAGATAGGTTAAAAAGTGGTGAAGTGGTCCTTTAACCTCAGCCATATATACATGTTGCCCATTTGAAAATAGCAGATCTACAAGCTCACAACGCGCCCTGATGCGACGCATAGTGAGAATAGATCTACAAGCTCACAATTCGTCCTGATGCGACGCATTGTGAGAATAGATCTACAAGCTCACAACGCGTCCTGATGTGACGCATAGTGAGAATAGATCTACAAGCTCACAATGTGTCACGGAATAGATCTACAAGCTCACAACGCGTCCTGATGCGACGCATAGTGAGAATAGATCTACAAGCCCACAACGAGTCACGATGCAACTCTTACTTTTAGTACTTAAAGGACATTTTGATGCCAATACTTTTGTACTTTGACTTGAGTACATTTTGAATACGGGACTTCTACTTCTAACAGTAAATCTGCACTGCAGTATTAGTGTATGTGTGTGTGTGTGTGTGTGTGTGTGTGTCCGTGCATGCATCTTTGCGTGTCTGTGCGTGCGTGCACATAGTTGCATGTGATTTACTTCCATGATTAAAGTGAAAAAGTGAATGTATTGGATCAAATTAATGATGTTTTCAATCATGTACAAATGATCAGGCATTCATCAGAGGATTGAACCCTGGGGGAAACTACTCATGGATTGGTCTGAAAAGGAGCGGAGGCAGATCGTCCTGGACGTGGACGTGGGTGGATGGAACACCACTGACAACAACGTGAGACATTTTACATGTTTTTATATATTGTAATTCTATCAAAGTAACTGTAAGTAGTTCAATACATTGTGTTTATCGGGCAGGTACCGGTACTGTATGTGAGTGACTGAGTGTATGTGGGTCAATACATTGTGTTTATCGGGCAGGTACCGGTACTGTATGTGAGTGACTGAGTGGATGTGGGTCAATACATTGTGTTTACTGTGCAGGTACCGGTACTGTATGTGAGTGTCTGAGTGGATGTGGGTCAATACATTGTGTTTATTGTGCAGGTACCGGTACTGTATGTGAGTGACTGAGTGGATGTGGGTCAATACATTGTGTTTATTGTGCAGGTTCCGGTACTGTATGTGAGTGACTGAGTGGATGTGGGTCAATACATTGTGTTTATCGGGCAGGTACCGGTACTGTATGTGAGTGACTGAGTGGATGTGGGTCAATACATTGTGTTTACTGTGCAGGTACCGGTACTGTATGTGAGTGTCTGAGTGGATGTGGGTCAATACATTGTGTTTATTGTGCAGGTACCGGTACTGTATGTGAGTGACTGAGTGGATGTGGGTCAATACATTGTCTTTATCGGGCAGGTACCGGTACTGTATGTGAGTGACTGAGTGGATGTGGGTCAATACATTGTGTTTACTGTGCAGGTACCGGTACTGTATGTGAGTGTCTGAGTGGATGTGGGTCAATACATTGTGTTTATTGTGCAGGTACCGGTACTGTATGTGAGTGACTGAGTGGATGTGGGTCAATACATTGTGTTTATTGTGCAGGTTCCGGTACTGTATGTGAGTGTCTGAGTGGATGTGGGTCAATACATTGTGTTTATTGTGCAGGTACCGGTACTGTATGTGAGTGTCTGAGTGGATGTGGGTCAATACATTGTGTTTATTGTGCAGGTTCCGGTACTGTATGTGAGTGACTGAGTGGATGTGGGTCAATACATTGTGTTTATTGTGCAGGTGCCGGTACTGTATGTGAGTGACTGAGTGGATGTGGGTCAATACATTGTGTTTATTGTGCAGGTGCCGGTACTGTATGTGAGTGACTGAGTGGATGTGGGTCAATACATTGTGTTTATTGTGCAGGTTCCGGTACTGTATGTGAGTGACTGAGTGGATGTGGGTCAATACATTGTGTTTATTGTGCAGGTACCGGTACTGTATGTGAGTGACTGAGTGCATGTGGTTCAATACATTGTGTTTATTGTGCAGGTTCCGGTACTGTATGTGAGTGACTGAGTGCATGTGGTTCAATACATTGTGTTTATTGTGCAGGTACCGGTACTGTATGTGAGTGACTGAGTGGATGTGGGTCAATACATTGTGTTTATTGTGCAGGTACCGGTACTGTATGTGAGTGACTGAGTGGATGTGGTTCAATACATTGTGTTTATTGTGCAGGTTCCGGTACTGTATGTGAGTGACTGAGTGCATGTGGTTCAATACATTGTGTTTATTGTGCAGGTACTGGTATCCTGGAGATCCTGATAACAATGAAGACAGTGACTGTACATACTACCATCACCGTACTGACCCTGGAACATGGAGTAATTGGCCGTGTTCAACTCCACTGCACGCAATCTGTGAAAAATGAGTGTTGATTGATGAAACTGCACGTCAGTGTTCTGCTGCGGGCGGTGGAAGAAGTACTCACATTTTATACTCAAGTAATAACCACATACCACATTGTAAGAAAACACTCCAAAAAGTAAAGTCCTGGATTCAAAATGCATTTGAGTAAAATTGAGTACAAAAAGTATTTGAATGTACTGAATTACATTTCAAGTATAAAAATGCATTTGAAAATAGCAGATCTGCAAGCTCACATAGCTTGTAGATCTGCTATGTTCAAACGGCCTAAGAAGACACAATGTATAGTGCTGAAGGGGTTAATGCATGTTTTGTAATAATAATCCAAATCTAAAGTAACTAAAGTCTTCAAATACTTGTAGTCAGTGGTGGAAAATAACAAAGTACATTTACTTGTACTTTACTTGAGTGCCTACAATTTGCAATATTGTACTTTTACTCCACTACATCTCAGAGCCAAAATGTGTACTTTTACTCCACTACTTCTTGGAGCCAAAATGTGTACTTTTACTCCACTACTTCTTGGAGCCAAAATGTGTACTTTTACTCAACTACAAGCAGTGGTGGAAAGTAAGCACATGTCCTCAAATACTGTACTTAAGTACACAGTTGAGGAATGTTTTGCTTTACTGGAGTATTTACCTTTGTCAGTACTTTTAGTTACTGTTACTCAGTGGTGGATAAGTAACTAAGTACATTAGTAGTAATTAGTAGTGAAAATAATACAAACATGTTATTGTACAGAAGTAGAAACTGTTCCATAACCACTTTAATACAAACCACCAACTATGATGCTTTATAGCATGTTATTAATTTAGTCTCCAACCCTAGTGACCCTATGTTCTGGGGACCAACATTCTGCCAAACATAGTAGATCTACAAGCTCACAGCGCGTCCACGACACCATGCACTGTGAGCTTGTAGATGAGCTATTTTCACAGTGAAGAGGGACATGCGCTAGTGCAGAGGTTCTCAAAGTGGGGTTCGGGGACCCCTAGGGCTCATTGAGGGGGTTCCCGTGGGTCACCAGAAAAGGTGATTTATAGAAAAATATAATTATATATCTCTCTCTCTCTCTCCTCTCTCTCTCTCTCTCTCTCTCTCTCTCTCATGGTGGTCCTTATTTTTAGATAGAAGTTTGCAGCCTAATATATAATCTCAATGTGGGGGTCCTTGACATGAAAATGTTTGAGAACCACTGTTAGAGGATCTAGTATAGAACCGGAACACGTTATTCCAACCAGTTCCTTTCCCCTCCATCAGGCGCCCCGGCTGGCCAGGCAGTTTAGAGACCAGGATTACTGCATGTTTTTGTGAGGGTACCTACCCTAGGGGACACAGGGAGAACATGCAAACTCCTCACTGTTGTTGATCTTGACAGCAAATTTTCATTTAGTTTTAGTCATAGCCTTTTGAGTAAACATGCATTAAGTTTTAGTCATATTTTGATCATCTGAAATGTTTTAGTCTTAGTCTAGTTTTAGTTGACTAAATAGTGTAAGATTTTAGTCGACTACAATGTATTTTGGCTTCGTAATGGCTGATTGTACACTTGGTTGCATGCTGAAAATAGCAGATCTACAATCAACGCCTCACAGTGCGACACGTTGTGAGATTGTAGATCGGCAGAGCACAACCAAACATAAAATGCCTTGTCTTTTAGTTCTACTGGATCTCTTCTCCACATTTTAGTCTAGTTTTCATTTACGGTATTGATGACATTTTCAATATATTTAGTCCTTGTTTTAGTCATGATAGCTTAGTTTTTTGTATGTTATTTCTGTCGACGAACATTTTTCATCATAGTTTCTGTCAACGAAATCAACACTATCATCACACACACACACACACACACACACACACACACACACACACACACAGCAGGTGTATTATTGTATTGTAATGATTCATTCATAAATGACTGCATTGTAATGATTCATTCATAAATGACTGCATTGTAATGATTTATTGATAACATACTGTATTGTAAGCCATCTTTTTAATCACCTTATACTGTATACTGCGCAGTGGAAGCATTTAATAAAACTTTAATTGGCAATAGTATTGTTCCAGTCTATCAATTAACAATTCTGCTGACCTGTGGGAAAATAATGTATGTGTACCAGATGATACATGATCATATTCTGATGATACTAGTATTTAAGGTTTGGAGGAGGAGGCTGCAGTTAGCACTGGATTTGCTCACTATGATGTTCTCCATTCATTGTCAATGGGAATTTAATGTTTGTGTAAGACAAAAATCACACCTGTGTGAAGTGAGGGGCGCTAATATATTAGGTTTAGGTATAGAGTTAGGTTTAGGCATAGTTTTACTGGGGTTAAGTTTAGGTATAGGGTTAGGTTTAGGCATAGTTTTACTGGGGTTGAGTTTAGGTATAGGGTTAGGTTTAGGCATAGTTTTACTGGGATTAAGTTTAGGTATAGGATTAGGTTTAGGCATAGTTTTACTGGGGTTAAGTTTAGGTGTAGGGTTAGGTTTAGGCATAGTTTTACTGGGGTTGAGTTTAGGTATAGGATTAGGTTTAGGCATAGTTTTACTGGGATTAAGTTTAGGTATAGGATTAGGTTTAGGCATAGTTTTACTGGGGTTAAGTTTAGGTATAGGATTAGGTTTAGGCATAGTTTTACTGGGGTTTAGTTTAGTTATAGGGTTAGGTTTAGGCATAGTTTTACTGGGGTTAAGTTTAGGTATAGGGTTAGGTTTAGGCATAGTTTTACTGGGGTTAAGTTTAGGTATAGGGTTAGGTTTAGGCATAGTTTTACTGAGGTTGAGTTTAGGTATAGGGTTAGGTTTAGGCATAGTTTTACTGGGGTTTAGTTTAGTTATAGGGTTAGGTTTAACCGTTTAAACATAATTTATTTAGACTACTTTAGGAATACCAGGCAGTGCAGTTCCACCAGCTATACGCCCAGGTGAGTTGGTAAAGGGGCAAGTTGGTAAAAGGGTGAGTTGTTTTGTATTCGCTTTTCCATACTGGCAACATGATTTTATTTTAACCCATTTAGGCCTAACGCCGATTCTACAAAATGTCTTCTAAATCCTGACACATGTTTCTATGTCATTGGTGCTAAACCTTTTTCATTATAAGGAGCCCCAGAATTATATGTATTTTGCCGTGATCTCAAAATATGTTGTTCCAGGGACCCCCATCTGAAAATATGTTGTTCCAGGGACCCCCATCTGATAATATGTTGTTCCAGGGACCCCCCCCCCCCCCAGAATCAAAGATTTGAGTTAAAAACGTTCACTCTGAAAGAATATATATCCCCAATTTGTGCCACATTTGACAATAATAGCAGATCTACAAGCTTGCAGCGTGCCACTCGGTGAGCGGCAGTCATAGTTTTCGTTGTATTATTTAGTTGGTTGTAAGTTAGGGGAGGGGGGAGACAGCTTCGATGTCCCTATAGGGGGTGCCCCCCCCCCCCCCCCCCCCGTCATTCTCCTGTTTTGGCCGGCATCTCCAGGTCTCCTTTTGTTCTTCTAAGTTGGTAAAGTACCACTGAAATGTGTTTTGTTTGATATTTCCGTTGCTCACACCCAGTGATTTAATACCTCTGTGGGGAAGTTGGTTAATAAAAACCGTTAAACTTGTGATTTTGTGATCCAATTCGAGCCCCTTGTTGTTCTTACTCTGTTTGGAGACCGCAACATAAACATTATGAAGACAGAAAATGGAAAACGGAAAATGGAAAATCCAAAGCGCTTCACATAGATTGACGGTGACGGTTCCTTTACTGTGGTGGATGTGAAGGTGACGGTTCCTTTTAGAGCAGTTTTGACTAAAAAAAAACAAGAAAAACAAGTTTTTTGTAGTTTTTCTTAATTTTTCGAGTGGTGCAATCACTCCCTTATGGAACTATGTATGTGTGTGTGTTATGAAAACAATATGGTTGTTTTTCACCACCTGTGCGCAACCTAACGCACACACAAACACACACGCACATTATTAACTGTATATATGATGCTTTTGGGTGTGCCAGTACAGTACAGTGACAGTAGAGGGTAGAGAGACTGCCGCACGGTAACTCTGTCATTTCTCAACCATTTGGGACGCGGGGCGGCACGCCGGAACCAGCCCGGCCCCTGGACGCGTTCCTGGGGGTCTGGAACTCTCCCCACCACTCACTTCACACAGGTGTGCTTTTTTTTAGGTTTTCTGAGATCAGTTGCACCCACAAAAACTGAGCTTTCAACATTCAGTATATTGTCGGTGGTCTGTGGTTTTCTGGCTCAAACAAGTGCTCTGATGTTCCTGCTGTTTGTGATGTCACAGCCTGCAAATCCCATTATATGTCAATGGGATTTGCCAGCAGAGGTCACTGTTTTCACAGTTTCGCCTGTTTACGCCATTGCAGCTCAAAAGGCTTCCAAACCCCAGAGAAAACTCCAAACCACAGAAAATCCACTTAATGTTCAAGGTTCTGGTTTGTTTTGGGTGTGATTGAGGTCATAAAACGAAAAATAAAAATAAATAAAATACATTTTATGAAACCTTTACAACTATATTAGTTGAGCGGAGCGCCCCAGGGCTCTGTACCTGGTTAGGTCCAGGGCTGGCCCGGTTCGGGGCGAGCCTTCACTGTCAGGTTAGAACTCTAAGAATGTCTCGTTTTCTCTCAGTTGGCTGACATGTTGTTCTTTGACGATGTTTTGGTCATGGCTGCCAGTTCCCACCTGATGTCGTGTGTGAGTTCTGATTGGTCCAGAGCATACTGAATAACTTCTAGCTTACATAACGTCTTAAGACTAGGACTCAAGTCTAAGATGAACAGCTCATCAAAGATAGTGTTATCTCTTTTACTTCCTCCAAAGAGGATGATACGATCTCCCACAATGCAACAGCACATACCACGCATTGGACCTGGTCCTTTCCCCTTGGGCTCAACCTTCTTCCAGGAGAAGGTCTCTGGACGGAATTTCCACACATCGTTTAGGTTCTTGTTACCGTTCTAGCCACCAAATATGTACAGCTCTCCATTGTAGGTAAATGCTAAATGATGGTAGCGTCCTTCTGGAAGCGGCTGTGCAGAAGGTGTGCTTAGCCAGTGGTCGGTCTCTGTGTCAAACACTCTAATGGTGTTGCAGTACTGACCCCACATGTAGCCCCCAAATACAAACATCTTTGTCCCGATGATGGTAGCAGAGTGATGGTGTGAAGCAGGAGGTGTTAAGGAGTTCCTTTGGTGTTAATTAAAGACCAGACCATCGTGCTGGTGTCCAACTTGTACATGTCATTAGTGGATATATTCAGCTTGGTGTATCCTCCATGGATAAACATGACCTTCTCCAACACAGAGGCTGAGTGATAATACCTCTCCTCTGGAACAGTCCCAGAAACCCTGGGTTTGAACCATATGTTGACGTCAAGATCAAATGCATAAAGCACATTGTAGTACTTCCCTCTACAGTATCCTCCCCAGATGTAGACTGTATCTTCAACCAACACAGCTGTGTGGGCGTAGCGCCTGCATGGAACCTCAAGGTCAACGTCTCGTTTTCCAGGTTCCCCGGGAGGTAACTTCTTCCAGCATAAAGACACTGTGTTGAAGACATGGACATCAATCTGTTCCATGTTGTTGAAGGTCCCTCCATCACAGTAGCCTTCAAAGGAATACAGTTTGTTCCTCACTGCTACAGCAGCTTGATGGAATCCCTTTGATCCTCCTGCTTTGGAAATGGTCCAAGACAACATCACTGTCTGTCTGTCTGTCTGTCTGTCTGTCTGTCTGTCTGTGTGTCTGTCTGTCTGACTGACTTTCTTCTTTCTCTCGACGTCTACAGTCATTTTCAACACAGTGCATCATCTAATATCTAATATCTAATAGACTTGGAAGGTCTCAGCTGTCACAGTGCCAGTATCTCGTTCATTCGAGTCCGTGGTTATACAACTAAATGGACCCACTCCAACTGTTTTAGTCAATATATACCGCCCACCCAAACCAAACAAGGATTTCACTGATGAATTCACTACACTTCTCACTCACATTTGTTCACTCTCATCTAATATATTTTTGGTAGGTGATGCAAATATTCACATGGACAATAATAATCATGCTCTCACTAAAGACTTCATTTCATGCCTGGACAGTTTTGGTCTCCAACAACACATTAATTTCCCTACACACTCCAAAGGTCATATTCTGGACATTGTCTGTTTTTCTGGTGTCACTCCTCTCAACTGTTCTGCTGTCTGTCTCCCCATCTCTGACCACATGCTTGTTTCATTTCACTTAAATCTGACACTGTCCAAAACCAAACTGTCTCGCACCATGTCCTTCCGCAATATCAGAAACATTAATCAAACCGACCTCACCACTGGTATTGACCGTTTTCCCACCATCACCCCCCCATGCACCCCAGAACAACTGGTTTCCTCCTACAATGATGGTCTCCAGACTCTGCTAAATTCACTTGCCCCCCTCAAAACCCGGACTGTGTCATTCCCCAACTCTTCCCCCTGGTTCTCCCCCCACCTACGTCAGCTGAAAGCAGAAGGTCGCCAGCTGGAGCGGCTTTCCAGCAAAACTGGTCTCACTGTCCACAAACAGATGTACCACTCCCATATCCTTCTCTACAAAGATGCCCTCTCCTCAGCCAAATCTCAATATTTCACGGACAAAATCACTGCTGGTGCTGGTAACACCAGGGCCCTGTTTTCAGTGGTAAATAACTAACTCCGCCCCCCGGATTCCCTCCCCCCACATTTCTACTCCACTGACCACTGCAACTCCCTGATGTCATTTTTTAATACAAAAATAGCCACTATTCATCAGCAACTGACCCCTCACATGTCCAGTTGTCCACCTCCTTTTGTTCCCCACCCCCCCCTCTCTCTACCTCTCTCCTGCTTCGAACTCCCCTCTGCCACTGATATAGCTAAACTCATCCAGACATCCAAGCTTTCCACCTGCCAACTTGACCCCCTGCCATCCTCCCTGGTTATAGCCTCCCTCCCCTCTCTGCTGCCCCTGATAACTGCCATCATTCACTCCTCCCTCACCTCTGGTTCTGTCCCTCCATCTCTCAAAACTGCTGCAGTCACACCTTTATTAAAGAAACCTGGTCTAGACCCCAACATCTTCAATAACCTACGCCCCATCTCCAACCTGCCATTCCTTGCAAAAATCCTGGAAAAAACAGTTGCTTCACAGATCCAAGCTCACCTCACCAACAATAACCTCTATGAACAGTTCCAGTCCGGTTTTCGCCCCCGTCACAGCACAGAAACAGCCCTCCTCAAAATCACCAATGACCTCCTGATTGCTGCTGACTCTGGACTAGTATCCATCCTCATCCTCCTGGATCTGAGCGCAGCTTTTGACACCATCTCACACTCCACCCTCCTCGAGCGACTAGCCTCCATTGGTATATCCGACACACCCCTAGACTGGTTTCACTCATACCTCTCTGGCCGTACTCAGTTCATTCAGCTCAAATCTTTCACTTCCCATCCCTCCCCCATCTCCTCCGGTGTCCCCCAGGGCTCTGTACTTGGCCCTATCCTATTTATCATTTATCTCCTCCCCCTTGGACAGATTTTCCGCAAATACAACATCCTTTTCCACTGTTACGCGGACGACACCCAGCTCTACGTCTCCTCCAAACCTTCTTCCACCTTCCCACCCTCCTCCCTCTGTACCTGTTTGCAGGAAATCAAGTCCTGGTTCACCTCCAATTTCCTCAAACTCAACAGTGATAAAACCGAGGTAGTCCTCATTGGTTCTAAATCCACACTCACCAAGCAACCCAGTTTCACTCTCACCATTGACAACTCCTCGGTTTCCCCCTCCCCTCAGGTTAAGAGTCTGGGTGTCGTCCTCGACAGTACCCTTTCATTCCACACCCACATCAACACCACCATCCGATCCGCCTACTTCCACATCAGAAACATCAACCGCCTCCGCCCCTCACTCACTCCCCACAGTGCCGCAATCCTGGTTCACTCTCTTGTCACTTCCCGCCTGGACTACTGTAATTCCCTTCTCTTTGGTCTCCCCCACAAACTCCTCCATAAACTGCAACTAGTCCAGAATGCTGCTGCCCGTATCATCACCAGAACCCCTGCCATCAGTCACATCACCCCTGTTTTACACCAACTCCACTGGCTCCCCATCAAATACCGTATCGACTTCAAAATCCTTCTCCACACATTCAAGGCCATCCATAACCTCGCCCCCCCCATACCTGTCTGACCTTGTCCACATCAACATCCCCACCCGGTCTCTCAGGTCTGCCTCCTCCCTCACCCTGAAAGTCCTCCCAGCCCGTCTCTCCACCATGGGCTCAAGAGCCTTCAGCCGCTCTGCCCCTCACCTCTGGAACTCCCTCCCCCCTGACATCAGAAACATGGACTCTATCACTATATTCCAAACTCACCTCAAAACCCACCTGTTTAGGCAGGCCTATAACTCTGTGTGACCTCTAGTGTCTTCTGCTGCAAGCTGTGCCCTAGTTTTATTATTTTCCTGCTTTTAACTTTGTTCTTGTACTGCTCTTAAACTGTACGGCGACCTTGAGTGCCTTGAAAGGCGCCTTATAAATAAAATGTATTATTATTATTATTATTATATATCTTCTGCTGTGAAATAACGCGCAATACAGTGTAAACTGTTGGTATATTCCAGTTTAAAACCCTGTTCATTCACACTTAGTGTAAACTGTTGGTATATTCCAGTTTAAACCCTGTTCATTCACACTTAGTGTAAACTGTTGGTATATTCCAGTTTAAAACCCTGTTCATTCACACTTAGTGTAAACTGTTGGTATATTCCAGTTTAAAACCCTGTTCATTCACACTTAGTGTAAACTGTTGGTATATTCCAGTTTAAACCCTGTTCATTCACACTTAGTGTAAACTGTTGGTATATTCCAGTTTAAACCCTGTTCATTCACACTTAGTGTAAACTGTTGGTATATTCCAGTTTAAAATCCTGTTCACTCACATGCAGGGCTCTACCGTGCCTTACCCTTTAAAGAAGACGTTTGCAAGGTGTTGTACCTGTTTCCACTGCTGGCCACTGCTGGCGGTGGAGGTCTCTGCTGTCGAACGTCCCCGGAGGAGGCAGTGGGGTGCATACCTTCTGTGTCAGGATGATAGCTGGCGACAAGAGAAAGGGATGCTCTGGGTCTGAAGAGACGGGAGTAAGTGGCCTGGCATTAATGATCGCTGTCACTTCTGCCATTAAGGTAGACAGCATGAGTAAGATGTGAGGGACTAATTTGCTGAAACATGGCGTCGAGTATCCTCCTGGAGACTCCGATCATCCTCTCTCAGACACCTCCCATGTGTGAGGAGTGGGGGCGGATTAAATATCCATGTGCAGCCCTCTTCGCCTAAATACTTTCTGACATTAGGCTCTTCAGGATCCGTGAGAAGTATATCCAATTCCTTACAGGCGCCTGTGAAGTTGGTACCACAGTCTGAACGGATTTGTTTCACAGGGCCTCGTAGTGCAAAGAAACGGCGTAGAGAGTGAAAACTTGAAGCGTCCATTGACTCAATGAGTTCTATGTGAACTGCACATGTGCTCAAACGGGTACACAGAACAGCCCACCTTTTGCTATTGGCCTGTCCTCCACGAGTTCTTCTTGTGACGATAGACCAAGGACCAAACACGTCAAGTCCTATGTAGCTGAAAGGTGGCTCTGTGCTCACCCGGTCAGGGGGTAGATCGGCCATTTTCTGATCTGAAGCTCTGCCACGAAGTTTTTTGCAGGTCACACATCGACGGAGGATGCTGTTGATACATTTCTTTCCTCCGACGATCCAGTATCCTGCTGCGCGGACTGAACCTTCCGTGAACATACGGCCCTGGTGTTTGACCTTCTCGTGGTAGTGTTGTACAATGAGTGAGCTGATGTGGCAGCCGCCTGGGATGATTAGAGGGAAAGTGCTGCATGCTTGAGCCTACCTCCTATTCTCGGAAGGCCATCTTTGTCGACATATGGGTCAAGTTTCCTCAGGGAACTATGTTTTGGAATGTCTTTTTCAGTAGTTAAGCAAGCAAACTCTTCACTGTATTTCTCTCTTTGGACACACCTGATGATGAGAGCTTGTGCCTGTGAAAGTCCATCTGCTGTTCGAGGCAGGTCCTGTGAGCCATGTTGTGCTGGCCAGTTCACCTGCAGGCACTGAACGACTGTCATGATCTGCTGGATTCTGAGTGGTGCAGACGTAACGCCACTGCTCAGGTCTGGAGAATGTCTTGATACGTTGCACTCTGTTACAGACGTACACATGAAAGCGCCTGGTTTGGTTATATATGTACCCTAAGACGACTTTACTGTGTGTGGAACTCCATTGCGTCCACAGTGATGTCCAAGTCGCTCTCCAACAGTTCAGCCATTTCCACTGCTAACACAGCGGCGCTCAACTCCAGTCTCGGGGTGGTGAGTGCAGCTAGAGGTGCGAGCTACGCCTTTCCTAGGACGAATCCAACATGACACTCTCCGTCATAGTCGATTACCTTAAGGTAGGCAAAAGCAGCAACTGCTTTCACAGAAGCATCAGAGAAGATGTGGAGTTCCTTCCGTTTTGCCGTGGAGAGAGTAGTGGGGGTGTAAGCCCTAGGGACCCTGAGTTCTCTCAGGTCTTGTAGAGAGTCTTTCCAAGCCCTCCATTCACTAGGGAGAGGGCTGTCCCAGTCGAGGGCCTCTGTGCTGGTGAACTCTCTTAGAAATAATTTCCCTTGAATGGTGATGGGTGAGACGAGCCCCAGAGGGTCGAAGATACTGTTCACTATGGACAGAACGCCTCTGTGAGTGAAAGGTTTATCCGTTTCCACCACATTGTAAGTGAAAAAATCACGTCTGCGTTCCCAGGTGAGCCCCAAGCTTCGTTGAATGAGGGCTGAATTGTCGTCAAAGTCCAGATTCATCATACCTTTGGCATGATCTTCTACAGGGAAGGCCTCGAGAACCTCGCGGCTGTTTAATGCGATTTTATGGAGCCTTAAGTTGGAGTTCGCAAGCATCTCTTGTGCAGGCAGTTGGACAGCTTCTGTGACTGAGGGCAATGACAAGAGCACTCACCCCCATAATGATGAAGTGCTTTGAGAGGCTAGTGAAGGCTCACATAGTTTCCAGACTCCCTCCCACATTCGACCCGTTCCAGTTTGCCTACCGTGCTAAGCTCTCCACAGAAGATGCTATTGCCTCGGTTCTACATCGGAGCCTGGCCCATCTAGAGGGTAAGAACACCAGTGTGCGCATGCTGTTTCTGGATTTCAGTTCAGCATTTAACACTATTATACCCCAGAAACTGGTCGACAAACTGTTCCCCCTGGGTCTGGGCACTCCCCTGTGTAACTGGCTGCTGGACTTCCTAACGAACAGACCTCAATCTGTCCGAGTCGGAAATAACAACTCCAGCGTCATCTCCCTGAGCACTGGTTCTCCCCAGGGCTGTGTCCTGAGTCCACTGCTGTTCACCTTGATGACCCATGACTGCTGTGCCAAGTTCAGTACCAATCATATGGTGAAGTACGCGGACGACACCACACTTGTGGGCCTCATCAAGGACGACAACGAGATGGCCTACAGGGAAGAAGTGAGACAGCTAGTGGGCTGGTGCAACACACACAACCTGGTCCTGAATGTCAACAAGACAAAAGAGGTCATTGTTGACTTCAGAAAGAACCAGCGCAGCCACTCACCACTTCTCATAGAGGACACTGCAGTGGATGTAGTGAGCAGCACTAAGTTCCTGGGGGTACAGATCACAGACAGTCTGTCATGGTCCTCAAACACGTCCTCTCCAGAAACGGCTGTTCTTTCTGCGCCGGATGAGAAGAGCCCAACTCCCCCCTCCCATCCTCACTTTTTTCTACAGGGGAACTATAGAGAGCATCCTGACAAACTGCATCTCTGTCTGGTCTGGAAGCTGCAATGAAACAGACTGGAAAACAGTTCAGAGAGTAGTGAGGACAGCGGAGAAAATCATTGGGACATCACTGCCTTCCATCAAGGACATTGCACACAACCGCTGTCTGTCTAGGGCCAACAACATCAGGAATGACCCCACCCACCCACACCAGGGACTGTTCACTCTGTTGCCTTCTGGCAGAAGGTATCGAAGCATTGGAAGTAAAACAGCAAGATTTTCCAAGAGCTTTTTCCCCCAAGCCATCAGACTTTTGAACAATTGCAATATCCCCTAACCTTTAACCCCCTATATGCTGCTATAAGGACTCCTGTTGTGCAATATCTGTCTCTCAATGAACTAATGGTGCTTTTTAATTTATTTTAATTTATTAGTTTTTAAGTGGATTTTAGATTTTAATAGTATTTTAGCTCTTTTAACTAGCATACTAAAAGCCAGTGAAACGATATTTCGTTCTCTTATGCATTTTATGTATCTGCTGAATGACAATAAAGCTATCTATCTATCATCGACGTAAACGTTGCGTGCTATGAAGTGTACGGCATCCACGCCATATTCATCCACTTCATGTAGTGCTGCGCGATGAAGGTGGTGACGGGCTGTTGCCGAACACGTGCACCTTCTTCCGATACTCGATGATGTCTTGGCTGGGGTCGTTCTCCCTGAACCATAAGAACCGGAGGAAGTCTCTGTTGTCTTCTCTGACCACAATATCTGCTATGATGGCTACTGGTTCTCTTCGGAAGCGTAGCAGGACGCCGAGCAGACTGTTGTTCAAATCCGGGCCAGTGAGTAGTACATCGTTTAGGGAGACGCCGTGATGTTGAGCGCTGGAATCGAAAACACCTCTAATTTTGCCAGACTTTTGAGGGTGATAGACACCAAAAAACGGTAAGTACCAGCACTCGTCTTCTTCCTGCAGTGGTGGAGCAACTTCAGTGTGGTCTCGATTGAAGATCTCTTGCATAAAGGCCAGGAAGTGAGCCTTCATCTCGGGCTTCCTCTCCAGAGTACGGCAGAGAGAGGTGAGACGGCTCAGTGCCTGAGCTCTGTTGTTGGGGAGTCTGCGTCGAGGGGACCGGAATAGAAGTGGTGCCACACAGCTAACTGCTGTCGATCCCCAGGTCTAATCTTTGGGCGTAGGGGGCATTGTGAGGGCCGTTGCGTAGCTCTCGCACTTTGTGCACCTGAAGGACATCACGTCCCAGAAGGAGGAGAATCTGGGCTTCTGGATCCAGGTGTGGGATTTTGTGTGCAATCGATTTTAAGTGAGCGTGATGTTGCGCGGCTTCTGGGGTTGGAATCTCAGAACGGTCATCCGGCATGTGATTACACTCAATGAGTGTGGGAAGCATCACACTCACCTCTCCGTCCAAGGATTCCACAATGAACCCTGTAGCTCTTCTCCCGGATATCTCCGTAATTCCAGAGCATGTGCGAAGATTGTATGGAGAGTCTGACCCAGTGAGTTCAAAGAGATCGAATAATTCTGACCTGGCCATTGACCTATTGCTCTGGTCATCCAGAATAACGTACACTGTGGAGACTGTGGGTGATGGCGGCGCACACAGACGCTGCGGCTTTGAGCTCTCCTTTTCAGTGCTTTTTGTTAGTGTTGTTATGGTTGTCAGTCACTGTTGGCCGTGCAAATCCTGTTCATAGTCGACAAGACCTTTTAGGCATTGGACTGCGGACTGATCAATCTGAAAAATCTGTAAACAATGACTATATTCACTCGCACGACATACCGCTGGACATAGCCCGCAGACCGGGCTCTACGTGGATCATCATACCGGCAAGCAGGAGGAGGCGACGCAGGGAGAGGAAGCAGAAGCGGGGCTGCCGAGATGGCGTCCTCGCGCAGCTAAAAAGACGGCCACACAAACCACCGCTTCCCCAGCATCTTCCTCTCAAACGTCAGATCCATCGCAAACAAAATCGACGACCTGAGACTGCAGGAAATAGGCGCATCCAGGATTGCTGTGTCACGGTGATAACTGAGACCTGGCTTCACCCTTCCATTCCAGATACGGCTATTGAGCTAGCAGATCGGACAGCACACCGAATGGCCAGAAACCGCGACTCCGGTAAGGTAAGGAGTTTGGATTTATGTAAACAACAGCTGGTGCACAAATACTACTACTATTGACAGCCACTGCTCTCCAGAGGTAGAGTATGTGACAGTCAAGTGCAGACCGACATACCTCCCACGGGAATTTACTGTTGTCATGGTAACTGCTGTGTACATACCACCAGATGCTAATGCTAACATAGCCCTTAGTCCAGGGTTCCCCTGCCTTTTTTTAATGGCATTAAATTGGGATCAGTAGCCTCTGCATGTCAAACTGGGGGTCCTTTTCAAATGGGGTCTTGCCCTGAAATTTTATTTCAGGGAAAGACCTCGACCTCGCACGTGCTGACTCGGCCCCCAGCCTGGTACCGTAGTCAAAATATGGCCCTTGAGGAAAATTAATTGGGGAACCCTAAGGCTTAGTCACTTGTATGATGCTATTAGTCTTCAGCAAAACAGCCACCCTGAGGGTGTACATGTCATAGCAGGTGATTTTAGCCATGCTAATTTGAAAGCAGTGCTCCTCAAGTTCCATCAGCACATACAATGTGCCACTAGAGGTGCAAATACTCTAGATAAAGTCTACTCCAATATTAAGCATGGTTACAAGGCTATACAGCTGCCACACCTAGCCTCCTCTGACCATATGTCCCTGCAGCAACGACACAAGGCAGATGTGGCAAGGTGTCCAACACATCACCAACTATAAGACCAGCAACCGCGCTGCAGCCAGCGGTGACACCTCATCAGCGGAGGAGTTAAACCATTTCTTCGCTCGTTTTGAGGTTGACACACCGGAGGCTTCATTACATCTACCAGCGCACAGCAGCAACCTCCTCACAGTACAGACCAACTGGCGGGTGTCATCACCAAGATATTCAACCAGTCCCTACAACAGGGCTTGATTCCACCCTGCCTGAAGTCCTCCACAATAATTCCCCTCCCAAAAAAGGCAAATGTCAGCAGCCTAAATGACTACCGGCCAGTGGCAGACTATCATCATGAAGTGTTTTGAGAAACTGGTCCGGAGTCATATTACAGCTAGTCTACCATCCACACTTGACCCCCACCAGTTTGCATACAGAGCCAACAGGTCTACAGAAGATGCCATAGCGACAGCTCTCCATTCCACACTCACACATCTGGAAAAGCAAAGGAGCTACGCCAGGCTACTCTTCATAGACTTCAGCTCTGCGTTTAATACCATCGTGCCGGGCAGACTAATCCCCAAGTTAATGGAGTTGGGACTCTCTCAGCACATCTGCCTCTGGATAAAATACTTTCTGACAGACCGCCCTCAAAGAGTGAGAGTAGGACCCCATCTATCCTCAGCACTCAGCGTCAGCACTGGTGCTCCACAGGGCTGTGTGCTGAGCCCCCTACTCTACACTCTCTACACCCACCACTGGATGCCATCATCACATTTGTGGATGACACCACAGTGGTGGGACTCATTGCAGAAGGGGAAGAGGTGCAAGTGCTGTCAGAATGGTGTGAGAAGAACAACCTCATTCTCAACACCTCCAAGACCAAGGAGCTGATAGTGGACTTCAGGAGGAAGAATATTCAGCCTATCCAGCCTATCCACATCAATAGGGAGGAGGTGGAAATGGTCTCAGACTTCAGGTTCCTGGGTATGAACATCTCGGACAACATGACCTGGAAAATTAACACCACTGCGCTCCAGAATAAAAAGGTCAACAGCGACCTAATGGAGAGTGTGCTCCTGTCCTTCCACCGATGTTGCCATTGAGTCGGTACTGATCTACGGCATCTCCCTGTGGTTTTGCAGCTGCACGGCGGCAGAAAGAAAGTCCCTTCAGGGGGTCATAAACACTGCCCAGAGGCTCATGGCATGTCCCCTTCCATCTCTGGAGGACCTCTACAAGAGACATTGTAGCAGGAGAGCCAACAGTATCCTCAAGGACCCATCCCACCCAGGTCACCACCTGCTGCAACTCATGCCCTCAGGGAGGCGCTATAGGGTCATCAAGGCAAGGACGAACAGACTGAAGGACAGTTTCTACCCCAGAGCAGTCATAGCTCTAAACACTGACACTTGGACAAGGACTTACTGTGCAATATGACATAAATGTTTGTATTTTATGTATTATGTCTTTTGTTTTAAATGCACTGAGCTGGATTGCAAATCAATTTTGTTGTCCTGTACAATGACAATAAAGATATTCAGATTCTGACACCTTCGCTGCTTTGTCTGGGTGAGCTTTTGCGTAAACCTTTACCAGGCAAATCTTGGAACACGACCTGGGGCTCTGGCCTCCGCTGCATTTTGAGGTGACTGACAGCTGACTTGACTCACCTTCATCCTCCCCGCCATGCTCTGCAGAGGTGGCTGTGCTCCAAGGGGGTGGCCCATTATGAAGTGCTGCCACATGTCTGTCGCTGTCGCATTCCCTGCATTTCACCTCTGCTTTGCAGTCTTTAGCCAGGTGTGTAGTAGAGGCAGTTTAACACTTAAAGCAGACACCATTCTCCTTCAAGTACTTGGTACGGTCTCCATGGGCCATGCTTCGGAAACCCCTACATTTTTTGGGTGGGTGGGGCTTCTTGTGTATGGGGCATTGTCTATTTATGTGACCGGGTGCTGCTTCACCCAGTGGCCGAAGAGCAGAGTCGTTTGTAGCAACCTCTGTCTTGTGAATGGACACATGACCTTTTACATTTCCTGATGATTGCACTGCTTCTGGCCTTGATGAACCTGTAGAGCTGCTTGGACCTGCAGAGGCACTTGAGAGGGTGAAAGTAGGGTCGTTTCTTCTGCGTGCCTCGCTACAGACAAAGTTAGTGAAATATGCAAATAGGGGAAATTGGACATGGTGCATCTCCTTATACTGTGAGCCTTGGCTCATCCACTTGTCCTGAAGATTGTAGGGCAATTTCTCAACGATGGGTTGGATGCCCCTGGCAGAGTCCAGAACTGCAAGTCCTGTAAGGTAGCCATCCCTTTTGGCAGAATTCAGCTCCATCAGTAAATCTCCCAGTTCCCTGAGCTTTTGAGGATCCTTTTGATTGATTTTAGGCATCTTCTCCAATCTATCAAAGAGGGCCCTTTCAATGACTTCAGAGGCGCCGTAACACTCTTCAAGACGATCCCAGGCATTTTTTCGAACCCAGCTGCAGCGTCGTTGACATGCACAGCGCGGATCCTCATGACTTGTTCAGAAGATTGGTTTCCCAGCAATTTAGTTAAAAGATCAAGCTCCTCACTCGCTGTCAAGTTCAGTCCTCCTGTGGTGTTCATGAATGAGGACTTCCACGCCCAAAAGTTATCTGGGCGATCATTGAACTTGATGAGCCCTGTGTTCACAAGCTCATGACGTACCAAGTACCTTGCCATGTCACTCATCCCAGACCTATCCACTGGTAGGGGAGTCATGTGAATTAGGAGATGGGGTCCGAGGAGCAGATGGATGATTTTGAGTATAATGAAACGGGTCCGCGTCAATATGCCGACGGTCCATTGGATCGACAACCTACCTCAAACCCTCACCATAACCCTAACCTCCCCCGGGGCAGACACCTAAACCTAACCCCAACCCTCTCCCGACCCCCAGTGCACCTCGGACCAATGCTCCTTCGGAGCAATGGTCCGATCATAGGGTGCTTCCCATATGAAACCTCTAGACTGCTGTACACCCTTGGGTGCGTGATATGTGTGATGTGAGGCGCGAGGACCAGGGAAGGTGGGCGTTGCAAACGAGGGACGGCCTGCATGCCGCCCCACATCTGGGTGGGCGTTGCTCGCGGTGGCCTGTTGGTGATCTGCGGGTGGTGGCACGCTCAGCTGCTGTGCCGCACCTCAGCCTCTGCTTCAGCTGCTGCAGCGTCTCGTTCAAACTGTAGTCGACATGGTGAATGTCTCTCGAGGGAGGTTGTTAGACGGCGTAGGTCAGAGTGATGCTGTAGTATCCTGTTTGTCTTTGCAGTCGTGCCCGCCGTGAAGACGTCTTTTTTACTGTGTGGGTTCAATGTACGAGGCGATGTCGATCTGGTCGGGCAGCTCAGTGATGTTCACTTCGAAGCGCTGCTGCACACTGTGGAGTGTGCGGACGTCGGTCTCGTCATTGAAGCGTCTTCCGTGGAAGCGGTTTGAAGCGGCACTTCCCCTTTCAATTGTGTTGCGCTTAGTGGGCGGGGCTTCAACCTGGGGCACGTCGTCATCAGCAAGACTCTTCATTTTTGGGTTTGTTGTGCAGGGGTGCAGTTACTGGGTCACAGTCCGACATGTCAGAAGAGTCTGGTTCTGCTTCGTCTGAACTTGATCCGATGAGGATCACATCGGGATCAATGAAATGCTTTCTTCTGCCATTTGCAGTTACTGGGTCACAGTCCGACATGTCAGAAGAGTCTGGTTCTGCTTCGTCTGAACTTCTGGATCAATGAAATGCTTTCTTCTGCCATTCTGAATATTGAAATTGTCCAGAACTGCTAGGAGCTCTTCTTTTTTGGATGATATAATGTGATCAGATTGGCTTTTCAGTTCACTTTGTAGATTCTTGCCCCCCTCACGCGTGATCTTCAGAGCTACAGTGATTTACGAACCATAGACTTCTGGCCTGTAAGCATCCCTCCCTTTATTGCGCCTGGTGACTGAAACATCAGCTGAACTTTATCCTTCTTTCACAAAACCCTTAAGGGAGGACCCTCTGTTTGTGGCCTGTGCATTCCCCCCCAGGGCCACTATGAGAGCTGTCAGAACAGCACTCCACTCCACTTCCATTGTTGCCAACATTCTCTGTCTTAACACATCACTTTCTGTAGACGTGCATGTCAGATTACTAAGTATTGTATTAATTAATTTGGGAATTGAGGTGAGGCGAGGTGTACTTCCTGTTGGTCATGTGATCTAGTCACATGACCAACAGGAAGTACAAAAGCATTGTTCCTCCTAGTAGAGAGCCATTTTGACTCTGCTGCAGGACCTGGTGTTTCCTTCTCACAGAGTGAAGCATTGTAGGCCAAAGCAGTTTGTTGCGGCTAACACTGCTAATGGCATTTGTTTGGTAGAGCACATGCCACGTTTGGCCATTGTTTTAGCACTTTAGTCTGTATCACTATTGTTTTATTTGACCATATTTAAATGTATTTATTTGTTTATTCCAGTCTTCAAATGACTTCTTCAATACACTGTGAAGTGACGTGATCTGCTGCTGTGTTTAAAGACATTGAGAGTCTGGTAAAACAGTATATATATTCTACGCACTGCATGTATTTGTGTAGTTAAATGCAGCTCTTTAATATCACTTCACTGTCTTCTCTTATAGCTGTGAGGCTGTTGATGGCCCCCCTGCCCTTGCCCTTACATTGATTGCACTGTTCACTGCAAATCAAAGTAGGTTTTAATGTTTGTTCTTTTAATAATTATTTGAATAGTGTTTCTAGGGCTGGCACTAATATGTTTTTATGTTTCCTTAAAGGGACCAGTCCAGCCACTGTTGTTTTATCCGTTTGTTTTGTTTATTTGAGTTGATTTGGGCATTTTAGGCATATTTGATTTACTTTTTACTGGCTTGTTTTAATTGTTTCTCTCTATTTATGTTACAGAGTAACCTTGTTAAAGGCCGGGTCTGCCTGCTGCACACGGCACTTTTCTCTTCTGTTGGGACTGCACTGTGGGACATTTGGGTTTTATTGGCGTGCCACTGAGATCCTTGGCAAACTCCGCCCAAAGAAGAAACCTTGGGTCACCAATTAACTGCTAGAGCTATGTGACAAGCGAAGAGCTCTGAAGAAGAGTAAGACCACACCTCAACAAGAGCGTCAAGAAAGGCATGCAGTCAGCAAAACAGAACTGGATTGAGGGAAAGTGCCAAGAAATTGAAGACAGCCTGAATGCAACAACGACACCAAGAAGGCATATGAAATTGTTAAGGAGCTAACAAAACCAAAACAGACCAGAGTCTCTGCAATCCAGAGCAAGACCGGTGAATGTCCCTTGAACGGAAGAACAGAACATCTTGGATAGGTGGACAGAATACTGCTCTGACCTCTACAACCACACGGCAACTGGAGATCCAACAGTCCTGACATGTCCTCAATCCACGGAGGAAGAAGACAAGCTCCCCATCCTCCGTGAAGAAGTTGAGGCAGCAGTCCGAGCACTGAAAAAAGGAAAAACAGCCGGACTGGATAACATCACAGCAGAGCTTGTACAAGCAGGAGGAGAATCCATGATCGACACCCTCACCATCCTGTGCAACAAAATCTGGCAGAGTGGTGAATGGCCCACATCATGGACACAGTCACTCATCATCACACTTCCGAAAAAAGGCAATCTTCAACTGTGCCAAAACTACCGCACCATCAGTCTCATCAGCCATCCCAGCAAAGTCCTTCTGAAAATAATACTGAATAGGTTAAAACCTCAAGCTGAACTGATCATAGCGGAAGAACAGGCTGGATTTAGGGCAGGGCACCACAGAACAGATCTTCAACTTGAGGATTATCTGCGAGAGATATCTGCAGCATCAACAACACCTCTACCATGTGTTCATAGACTTCAAGAAAGCCTTTGACCGGTTATGGCATGCTGCGCTGTGGGCGACCATGAAGAAGTATAACATCAGCCCTAACCTTGTCACTGTCATACAACAACTGTACAACAAAGCTACCAGTGCTGTTATCTACAACGGAGCTATCGGAGACTGGTTCAGGACAACAATTTGAGTGCGCCAAGGATGTCTTCTCTCACCCATTCTCTTTAAAAAAATTCTGGAGCGTATCATGACGGATGCCCTGGCAGACCATGAAGGAACTGTCAGCATAGGAGGCGGACCAATCACCAACCTCCGTTTTGCGGACGACATTGATGGGCTAGCTGGGGAAGAAAAAGAACTTAGCCAGCCTAGTGGAAAGGCTTGACATCACTTCCCGAGCCTATGGAATGGAAATCCATGCAGACAAAACCAAAATGATGACCAACAACAACAGTGGCATCCGCTCAGACATCCAAGTAAACGGACAGGCACTGGACACGGTGTCCAGCTTCAAATACCTTGGAGCAATCGTGTCCGATGATGGTTCCAAACGGGAAGTCCTTGTCAGAATTGCACAGACAACTGCTGCCCTGGCAAAACTCAAGCCCATATGGAAAGATAATAACATCAGTCTGAAATCAAAGGTGAGACTACTGCGTTCACTCGTCATGTCAATCCTTCTCTATGCCTGTGAAACTTGGACTCTTACAGCTGAGCTACAGAAGAGAATACAGAGTATGGAAATGAGATGCTACAGAAGACTCATGGGTATCTCCTACACCCAACACGTCACAAACGAGGAAGTACGGCAAAAGATCAGCCAAGCCATCGGCCCACATGATGACCTTCTGACCACTGTCATAAAGCGTAAACTGAGGTGGTACGGACACATCACCAGATCCTCAGGCCTTGCAAAGACGATCCTGCAAGGCATAGTACGAGGTGGCAGGAGAAGAGGGAGATAGAAGAAAATATGGGAAGATAACATCGGAGAATGGACACACTTGAAACTCAGCGAGGCAATGAGAGCTGCCAAGGACAGAGAGGGATGGAGAGAGCTGGTCAGCAGATCGTCTGTGGTTCCCCAACGACCCTCCGGGGTTACGGGATAGGTGAAGGTGAAGGTGAAGGTGTGTATTTGTTAACCCCCTGCACTGCATGTTTTGTTTTTTGTTTTTTTGCTGAGTGGAAAACAGTGGCTGGACTGGTCCCTTTAAGGAAACATAAAAACATATTAGTGCCAGCCCAACGAGAGTAATCCGAAGTCCTAGAAGTTTTCACCAGCTCCCGCCTTTCGAATGGGAGGGGCGAGAGAGAAAAACGCGTGAGGGAGAAAAAAACCCTCAGACTTCTGGTAGCAATGTAGCATACTTTTTAATTAATAGCGCTCCGGTGTCAAACCTTGCTCAGTATGAAGAAAGTGGCCAGTGATGTGGATAGCGGAGAAGAGGGGCTGAGACAGACACAGCGATTGGAGCTGCTGTAGTCCGTGAGAATCTGTTCAGTGTGGATGTTGAGAAATACCAAGTGAAAGCAATAGAGGGGTATCATTAGCCAAAATTCGACTGAATTCAGAAAAGCTGTAGTAAAACATGTATAAAACCCCGGACTATTTTATGATCAAAATTGGATTACCCTTCCTTGGACTCAAAATAATGTTAATTCAAGTATTGTGCAACTGCTCTGTCAAAAGCAGGCTCCTACTACGTACTCTTACTTCAAAGCAGATTCGACAGATCACGTGATCAAATCACACCAGGATAACCGTTGATTTTAACAACCCGGACACGGGCATCAAGCACACCTTTGACTCAACTGGAGAGAAGCTACCCTGGCTGAATAAGAAGTGTTTTGTAACCCTGAAACCGAATAAAACTGCCTACAAGATTGATTTGCTGGACTCCATTACCAGTGGTTTCTACTGGGAGGATCCTTTGAGGAAAAATCATAGATATATAAGGTTGAAAAATATCTACGAAGCAAACCAGTGCAGCGCCTTCCTAATTGCCATGTACATGAATAGCAAGGAGACCCAAGGGCTACGGCAGGTGCAGTGGAAGTTCGAGACCAACATCGAAGTGACCTATGGCCGGAAAAAGCAAAACTGAGCAAATGCCAGTTCTTCGGGACAGAGGTACAGTACAAGAGAAGGAGTAGCGACGTATCCAGAGAAGGTCTCTGAAGTGGCGAACTGGAGGCGGCCCTAGGATGTCTCAGAGGTTCGTTCATTCCTTGGCTTCTGTAGCTATTATCGACGTTTTGTAAAGGGCTTTGCCCAGTTAGCTGCCCCCTTGTACGAACTGGTGGCTGATGTCATCAGAGTAGCTAAGGAAAGCAGAAAGAGGCCAGCCGCGGTCCTGCCCAATATGTGGACCGAGGCATGTGAGCGAAGCTTCAGTGACCTGAAAAAGATGTTCACGAGTACACCCATTTTAGCTTTTGCTGATTTCACTAAGCCCTTTGTCTTGGAGGTGGATGCTAGTCATCAGGGCTTAGGAGCTGTCCTTTCACAAGAGCCTCAGGGCAAGTTAAAGCCAGTGGCTTATGCTAGTCGGTCACTACGGGGTTCTGAGCATAACATGGAGAATTATAGCTCTATGAAATTGGAGTTCCTAGCATTGAAGTGGGCCTTGTCCGATAAATTCAGAGACTATTTGCTGGGTAGTAAGTGCAAAGTGTACACTGACAATAACCCTCTAAGTCACTTCCAGACTCTCAAGCTGGGCGCCGTCGAACAACGGTGGGTAGCCCAACTTGCCGCTTTTGATTTCACTGTGCACTACCGACCAGGAAAGAACAATGGAAATGCTGACGCTCTCTCCCGATGTATAAAACCCCGGACTATTTTATGATCAAAATTGGATTACCCTTCCTTGGACTCAAAATAATGTTAATTCAAGTCTTGTGCAATTGCTCTGTCAAAAGCAGGCTCCTACTACTCCTACTTCAAAGCAGATTCGACAGATCACGTGATCACATCACACCAGGATAACCGTTGATTTTAACAACCCTGACACCGGCATCAAGCACACCTTTGACTCAACTGGAGAAAAGCTACCCTGGCTGAATAAGAAGTGTTTTGTAACCCTGAAACCGAATAAAACTGCCTACAAGATTGATTTGCTGGACTCCATTACCAGTGGTTTCTACTGGGAGGATCCTTTGAGGAAAAATCATAGATCTATATGGTTGAAAAATATCTACGAAGCAAACC
Source organism: Protomyctophum bolini (assembly GCF_963924005.1). Taxonomy (NCBI): domain Eukaryota; kingdom Metazoa; phylum Chordata; class Actinopteri; order Myctophiformes; family Myctophidae; genus Protomyctophum; species Protomyctophum bolini. Next base: position 35,074,552 of record NC_137882.1, read on the forward strand.
AGTGCAGCGCCTTCCTAATTGCCATGGACATGAATAGCAAGGAGACCCAAGGACCCAAGGGGGAGGGGAGGGGAAGCGCTCACCCTATCCTGCAGCATGACATACAGTATAAACAAGGATGAGAGGGATATGGTAACTGTGCTCCTTGTGGTGTTGTTCGCATCGGGGTGCATACCCCGTTGCGATACCCCGTGCATACCCCGTGCATACCCCGTTGGTTAGACATACACTAACAGTCCGACAGGCATTCCGACAGCGCGTCGCTCCCGACATGCGTGACCGGTTACAACTAACCCGTGGCAGGTTAGAACTAACCTGTGGCTCCCGAAATGCGTGGCAGGTTAAAACTAGCCTGTGGCAACACATGCACCCGTCTGCATTCTGCATCTATGACAATGTGTGTGTGTGTGTGTGTGTGTGTGTGTGCGTGCGTGCGTGCGTGTGTGTGTGTGTGTGTACTGTGTTTGTGTGTGTGTGTGTGTGTGTGTGTGTGTGTGTGTGTGTGCCTGCATGTTATCGTTGCTGTCGGGCAGAAACCCGTAGGGGTGTTTTGGTATATATCCATTTTCTAGATGCATTGTTATTGAGCGTTATTTAATTGTGTTCTGTGCTCAGTCAGAAGCCTTCCAGAGATCCTAGCTAGCAGCACATTGTCACCCCATAGAAAAAAAGAAAAAGAAAATCCACAATGAACATTGAAGGTGAAGCCTCTGCAGGACACCGTGTGAAAATTATACTTGAAAGGCTACAATATAATATCCCTCGCCAGAGTGGAATATTATAATAATCATAGCCTTGAGCAAAGTGGCGCTTTCGCTGTGATATGTAGGTTATTTTTCATCAGGCAGTCAGTCAGGGAGAATGAGATGAAGGGGCATATAGGAAACCTTCTAAACACTATACAATGATGCACGTTTCTTTAAGCACAGGATGCAGAAGGTTGCTGCTGCTTTTACATTTGTGTACATTGTGTACGTCTGGCGGCCCTAACAAGTCTATAAACGGTGTAAACACGTCCTTCAGTCGCTGGTGAAAATTGTAGGCCGAGCCAGCTTGGCCTTGGCCTCAGCGAACACTATTCAGCAAGAGGAGTGGGCAGCCGTCCTGCACCAAGAAAAAGAATATTCACTCTGTCAAGAGTTTCCCTTAATGTACACTGGCATGAGAAGGGGATAATGTTGTGCATATAATTGCTATACGAAGACAAGCTGCATGTAGTCTAGGACCTGACTAAGGTATGTATGCACTTCATTTAGGAGAGAATATCTCAACTGTTCTTGACTAATATGACCCCCGCGAACAACCTGGGAACTGTGAACAAATCTCTATCCGGGGCGAAATACCCGGAAATGACCACGCCCTTTTCAAAATGACCACAATCCGACCACTACTTCAAACGTAGCTATATTTTCTAAACCGTTTGTGCGACAGATTTCCTGAGGTGCTCAAAATGTTCAGAATACTTATGTCTAGAGGTACATATAAATGTGTAAAATTTCTAAATTGACTTTTTATGAGAAATCGGCCAAAATAGCAAAAAACTGTCCACTTTCTAAATAAAACGACCTACATACAGCAACTGCTATATAGTTATGAACATAAACTTTACATATATAGAATAAATGTATTCCTTTATGTAATGCACTGTACATTAACTGATCATTTGGATTTTTTTGATTTTTATTCACAGTTTGTATAAAAGGTAGAGTTCAAACAAAAGTACAGGTCAATTAAAAAAAAGCTGCTACGAGGATAAAACGAGAAAACTGGTTTACATCAGGGTCCTCCATTTCTTTTACACACAAAGCCCTTTACCGCTCAAAAGTAAAAGTGGAAGATAAATTGCACAACAGACACATAGTAATAAAACTGTAACCACCATATAAATTGTCTTTAATGTCACAAACATCTATTTGTTCATAGTGTTTTTGCAACAATCACCTCCTTTGCATTTGCAGTACGCAACAAGGGATCCCAGCTACCCGACACGGACACCCATTCTTGCGTGCACACTTGCCACATGTGCACGGATCTGGCAGGCCTTCGGGTTTTGAGGTCACCATCTCGGGGACTAATACACTGTCCCTTCTCATAAATCCATAAGACTCTGCATTGAGTATGCTGGTAGCATCTCTAAATGGTGCATGTACCCACAACTGTTGCTGATAATATGCCCTTAGTATGTGTTTCCTTGCATTATTTGAGGTGCAAGGAGTTCTTTCAAAGTCCATTTTGAGTGCACTGCTCGTAAATGCGTCGAAACGCAGGTCATCAAATTTCTCCAAGTCTCCTTTCTTCAGGCACTTGACCAAAAATGTTTCGGCCATCTCTATAGATCTTTCTTCGAGTTGTGGGCAGTCAAAATCTTCGATCAAGGCTGAATAGTCTGCTTTGCGGACAGTGTTGAGGGCGGCAAGTTTGGTGGATACCTTGCTTGTAGTATCACACCCAGTCAGTGCATGGAGTGCTGGGAGACACTTTGTGAGCTTATCTCCCAGCGCTTTGCATATAGCATGGAGTGGCAGTACTGACCTTTTCACCCCTGTGTTGCGGATCAGCCAGAGCTCTTGTAGACCAAGTTTTCTCCAGTTCACTGTGATATGATACAGCAGACAAATAAAGACATCTGTGTCACCTGATGACAGTGTCAGGGATGTAGGTCCTGTCCGGTGGCTAACAATGTCCTGCACATGGAACATCATTCGGTCATCAGCTTCCTCGTGTGTGCAGTTGAGCCGAGGGAATGGAGAAGCACACCCCTCCGACACAATCCATGCCTGTGGTGATATACCAAGGTACAGAGGTTTGGTGTCTTGGTAATTGATGGTCAGCCACTCAACATAGAATGCCTGGAATGCACGTTTGCTGATTGAAGACGACCAAAACCTCTCCAATACCACCGGCACATTGTGATTTGGGGCGATCACATCAATGACAATCATGTCTTTTGACTTTGCTCTTCGCTCCCTCTCTCCATTCTTGATGCTATCCTCTCTGTAATTGTCAAAAACAATGTGGATCTCATTACAGTTGGAGCCAGCTTTGGTGACCATAGACGTTAATGCAAGAGCAAAGTCATGGAAGGTCTTGACGGGTGGATTGAGCTTCCTTAAGGGGATCTTTCTCACTAAGGCCATGAAGTCTATGATGACTGTGGGGAGGTTTCTGGCCCTTTAGGATCAATTAATGGGCACAACTTCAGCAACTCAGTCCCCAGTTGCGATTTGGCACTCTTTCTCAAATAACCATCTTTGTCAACCAAGAAAAATGGTGAGTTGGTGATCTCATGCTGGAGTAGCTCCTCAACAGTAAACCCCCGGTGACAGCCATACTCGATAAACCTGACAGCTTTGATTGTCTCATCTTTGATGTCTGATTTGGAAGGCACATTCAAGGTGGGCTTAGGGGACGTAAGCTTGATTTTACTTATTGTTGAGTGTATCGATGTTGATCTATTTATCAGTCGATCATGGACAAATTTAGCATGCGCAGCACTGCCCTCCTTCAAACAGCACAACAACTTGTCTGCGTTGGTCACAATTTCTCCAGTGAGAACATTCTTCAGTGCTACCTGGTCTTGTAGAGGACTGCATACCTTGAGGAGATATTCTTTGATATCTTGCACCATCATAACGACCTTCGTTGCAGTACTCGGGTTGAAGTCATGGTGAAGTGAGAGTTCTCCCTCATCATCCTTCATCTTCAGGAGGTCAACATACTGGTCTTTTTTATGCTTGATAATTCCCCACAGAGCTACTGCTTCCTTCTTCCTGGTAACCCCAATTATGCCCCCACTCACTTTGGCAGGCCGGTTGTAGCACTGCTCTAGTGCCTGGTCAAAGGGCACTCCACTCCCTTTCTTGGTGGTGTTCATCACAAAGCCACCCTTCATATAGGAGTCGTAGAGGAGCGGGAACTTCTCCTTAAGTTGATTGCAGTCCTGCAGGAATAATGGTGTCCATCGACTGTAGTTTGTTCTCCCAAAAAAGAAGAACAATGAAGTTGCCCTTTCTATAGCACTGAGGTACAGATTCCAGTCTCCAGCGCGCAGAGAATTGGTCAGATCCCTGAGTATTGGGAACAGGTCGGAAACATATGTGTTCCAATAATCAAAGGACTGGGACTGTGATGCCATATCCTTAAGGTAGACTTGAAAGGCTGATTGGATGGTGTTAGCACGCTCCTTTGTGGTGTTCCATTCTTTCGATTGGCAGAGTCACTAACAGGACACATGGGTTAAATTGATTGGCACTCACTCACTTAAGGTAGCAGGACTATAGATAAATTCCCACACACCTACATTCTACATAATCTAACATATCTGCTACTAATCTGACATATCTGCTACTATATTCTTTCTGAAAATTTTGAGCACCTCAGGAAATCAAATCAAATTAGATCAAATGCTCGGTTTCTTTATATAAAAAACCTCTAATATGTTTCAAATTCCAAATTACCATTCATGATGTATAGAAGACATAAAGGAATACATTTATTCTATATATGTAAAGTTTATGTTCATAACTATATAGCAGTTGCTGTATGTAGGTCATTTTATGTAAAAAGTGGATAGTTTTTTGCTATTTTGGCCGATTTGTCATAAAAGGCCAATTTAGAAATTTTTCACATTTATATGTACCTCTAGACATGAGTATTCTGAACATTTTGAGCACCTCAGGAAATCTGTCGCACAAACGGTTTAGAACATATAGCTACGTTTGAAGTAGTGGTCAGATTGTGGTCATTTCGAAAAGGGCGTGGTCATTTTCGGGTATTTCGCCCCGGATAGAGATTTGTTCACAGTTCCCAGGTTGTTCGCGGGGGTCATATTAGTCAAGAACAGTTGAGATATTCTCTCCTAAATGAAGTGCATACATATCTTAGTCAGGTCCTATACTAATGTTTAATCTTTTTGGAAGCATTACAACGTATATATTTGTTTTCCGTTTTCTTTTTCTGGGACACATGAAGCATTAAAAAGTCTGCCTGGCCCTGGCCAGCCGGGGCGCCTGATGGAAGGGAAAGGAACTGGTTGGAATAACGTGTTCCTTCCACGCGCTACGACGTCCAACCAGGGAAACTCCCCCCTGTCAGGTGTAAAGGAGCAACTTATTGGACACTCATGCATGAAGGAAGCATGAGTTCAAGTCCGTTGCTCTCCCCTTGTCCCCCATATATGGGGACTAGGTTGGCGGAGGGTGTGTAGAGCCCAGGATCACATTAGATGATTGACACAGGGGTGAAAAATGGGTTACAAAAATCGTGGGATAAAGAATATATAATAAAAAAGACAGAATGGTCCCTTGGTACCCAGCCGATTTGTTCAGACACATATTATGACGTAAACTCTCCATCCATTGTCAATGGAATTTAATGTCTGTGTTCAGACAGGATCCACACTATAGCTGTTTATAGCCCCTCAATAATAGCAACATTGGATCCATTGGAAGTAAGCCAGTACTTACATTGCCTGAAAAGTAACAGTAATGGACATACGAGTGCTCTCTCTCTCTCTCTCTCTCTCTCTCTCTCTCTCTCTCTCTCTCTCTGTCTGTCTGTTTATTCAATATATTTCTTCACTTAAAGGACAGAAGTAAAAAGAAAAAAGGAAATAAAAAGGAAAAAATAAAAACAATAGTACAGAGTTCTGATACCATGGAAACAATGTCAACACACACACACACGCACGCACGCACACACAAACACACACGTGATGATGCTCTCTCCAGCTGTTCCAGATGTTAAAGACAGCTTCCATCCATCCTTCATACCCTTCATCATCATCTTCTCATCTTCCTCTCCGCTTTCCATCTATCCATCCATCGGTCCATCCATCAGTCCATCCATCCATCCATCCATCCATCCATCCATCCATCAGTCCATCCATCCATCAGTCCATCCATCCATCCATCCATCCATCCATCCATCGGTCCATCCATCCATCAGTCCATCCATCCATCCATCCATCCATCGGTCCATCCATCCATCCATCGGTCCATCCATCCATCCATCCATCCATCCATCAGTCCATCCATCCATCCATCAGTCCATCCATTCATCCATCCATCCATCGGTCCATCCATCCATCCATCCATCCATCAGTCCATCCATCCATCCATCCATCCATCAGTCCATCCATCCATCCATCAGTCCATCCATCCATCCATCCATCCATCGGTCCATCCATCCATCCATCCATCCATCCATCCATCCATCGGTCCATCCATCCATCCATCCATCCATCCATCCATCCATCGGTCCATCCATCCATCCATCAGTCCATCCATCCATCCATCCATCAGTCCATCCATCCATCCATCCATCGGTCCATCCATCCATCGGTCCATCCATCAGTCCATCCATCCATCCATCCATCCATCCATCGGTCCATCCATCCATCCATCCATCCATCGGTCCATCCATCCATCCATCCATCCATCCATCCATCCATCAGTCCATCCATCCATCCATCCATCGGTCCATCCATCCATCGGTCCATCCATCAGTCCATCCATCCATCCATCCATCCATCGGTCCATCCATCCATCCATCCATCCATCCATCGGTCCATCCATCCATCCATCCATCCATCAGTCCATCCATCCATCCATCCATCGGTCCATCCATCCATCGGTCCATCCATCAGTCCATCCATCCATCCATCCATCCATCGGTCCATCCATCCATCCATCGGTCCATCCATCCATCCATCAGTCCATCCATCCATCCATCCATCGGTCCATCCATCCATCGGTCCATCCATCCATCCATCGGTCCATCCATCCATCCATCCATCCATCAGTCCATCCATCCATCCATCAGTCCATCCATCCATCCATCCATCCATCCATCCATCCATCGGTCCATCCATCCATCCATCCATCCATCCATCCATCCATCCATCGGTCCATCCATCCATCCATCCATCCATCAGTCCATCCATCCATCCATCGGTCCATCCATCCATCAGTCCATCCATCCATCCATCCATCGGTCCATCCATCCATCAGTCCATCCATCCATCCATCCATCCATCGGTCCATCCATCCATCCATCGGTCCATCCATCCATCCATCCATCCATCAGTCCATCCATCCATCCATCAGTCCATCCATCCATCCATCCATCCTGTGTCTGTCTGTTCTCCAATGAGGGGGTTTCCACTGCCACGCACGTCACAGGGACTCCCCACACACTGTGTGTGTGTGTGTGTGTGTGTGTGTGTTAGGCATGTGGAAAATAATCGATACGTATCGATACATCGATTATGACGTGCGCGGTGCGAGTGAATCGGTTCATTCACTGTGTGTCGGTAGAATTGACGGGTGAAATCTCGATGGATCGTTCGCGGAGTGCTTGTATCGGTAAAATCCGTGGTTGCACTGTTTTTTCATGGTAAATTTCACCCTATCCTGTGTTTCCGAGGCGCATTCGAGTACCATCAGAAAGGAAGAAAAAAAAAGGTCTCTCGCGAGTCGCAGCGCAGACACAGGGCGCGTTCGGAAATAGCGCACTGAGCCCACTGTGCAATGCAAACTAATAGGAGAGTGTGCTCCGGTGTGGTATTTCCGAACGCGCCCACAGTCAGTGAACAGAAGCTACCGTACGACGGTGCAGAGGGTGCTTCCCGCAGAGGAGACACGTTGAGAACAGACAGACTCAGACTATAATAGCACCCGCGACTAACAGAAGTGAGCCCCACGCATTAAACAAGAAGCACCACCTTTACTCTTTAGCTTTATAAAATAGCTGTCCGAGTAGCTTTGTCCGTCGATCAGTTGACTTTTCACTGTAGCGCTGCGTGCTGGACTGCTGGTAATGAGCCACACTCCACAGCTGTGCTTGCTGATTATCCGACGCAAATCTGCGTCGCGATCATTATCAATTTGTAATTAAAGAAAGCTTCTGCAGTCTGCACACACGTGTACAACAACAACAACGCCACAGCAACTTTCCACTGTCCAGCTTTCCCCTGCTGTTCTCTGCGATAGAAGCCTTATTTATATTCTGCAGCAAGACGGTGTCGCACGCCTAAAATTGCAGATCCACAAGCTCACAGCGGGGCGTGGATGAGACGCGTTGTGAGCTTGTACATCTGCTATGTATTTATAACGTTAATAATACATGCAGGCCAGGGTCTTCAATGTTTTTCAGGTCAAGCCAAGGACCACTTAGCTGAGAGTGAGAGATCAAGTAGGGACCCCCATATAGGCAATTATTATAAAACTGTTGCAGATTAAACTAGACATAGACTTGTTTGACAGCACTACAAGTGTGACCTGTAATTTTTGTTTTGTTTATTTGTTTCTTTTCTAGTTATATGTTGGTAACATTAATTGATGAACGATAGGCTATTACATTTTAATCTCTTGAAACCTCTATACTCAAAACCTCAAATTGACCTTTGAGATATAATAATTATACTATAGCCTATGATTATTAGTAATCTAACAATTCCACAATAACCAGCAGAGAGCAGACCCTTTGTTTACTTACAGAATTCTATAAGTTGGGTTGTTTGAGATGCAGAGCTATAATACTAACCTACAGTAAAACAATAAATTGCTTTGAATTTAAATGTAATGCATTTTTACATGTTTTGGGAAATTAATAGAGCTTTAATATAAATCCTTTCTATTGTGATGAATCGCCATCAAATCGTATCGGTAGAGGGGTGAATCGCATCGTATCGCATTGATTTGAACTAAATGGTTATCGCATCGCATCGCATCGGGAAGAGGGAGAATCGTATCGCATCGTATCGCCAGGGGATTCCATGTATCTCTAATGTATCGTATCGCTGGCAGTGCATCGAGATGCGTATCGAATCGTGAGATGAGACGAGATTCACATGCCTAGTGTGTGTGTGTGTGTGTGTGAGTGTGTCCGTCTGTGTACAGCTAATCCCCAGCACCGTTAACCTGGTCGATGCCAAATTTTGCGCACACACTCCGTGGATGCCAACGATGAACCTCTGCCCCACATTTTCCAGAACGGCCTGTTATAGCGCCACCAGGAGGCCGACTTTTGGAGAAAATGTTTTACATTACTCCTCCGGATTCTGTCCAAAAATCCCGCAAATCGTTACACACTATCTCCATGATCATGTGTTCAAGACTGATCTGTCCGATATTTTATATTCATCCTAATTGGCTTTCAAAGTTTGCAGGATTGGCCCGTTTTGAACAAAAAGCCTCAAATCATGAACACAGTGTGCAATTTACGTGAAATCTTTCACAGACTACTAGGCTGAGGAATATATCCCACCCTTTCCACATTGGCCTGTTATAGTGTTTTGCAAAACACTTTTTTGGAACCAAATGCCTCAAATCATCCAATTGCCATCCAAAGCAATTTTCACATTGGCCTATTATAGCGCCACCAGGAGGCCACAACCAGAACTGTGCCCCGAGGGGCACTTTTTCTAGTTTCATCTGTTTGCATCAGGTGTCTTCAGCCTTTTCAGGCCAAGGACCCCTATAGCTCAAAGGAAGAAAACAGCGCCCTCTGCTGTTTGTTGCCTCTGGTGGAGCCGCCCAATAGAACGTGGATAACAGGATGTTGACCCACTTGGTCCGCCCTCAGCCTTCCTCTTCCGGTGGGGCGCTTACAGTTTGTTTTCATTCCACTAATCCCCAATGTACACATGGTCTGAATGACAGATTCAGTTGCGCAGCTGGGAATCTGTCCTTGAGAGATTGCATTTATAGTGACTAATTTTCACAGATAAATATCGTGAAAATGAGCGAACAGGCTCTATTAGCTCAATGGTAACTAAAACTAGTCAGCTCCTAAAGTTAAAACAAAAGCTAGGCTATTTATATCCTATATATACCTGAAAACTGAAACCTAAACACTAGCCGACTACCTCTGGTGTGTGTCATGTTTTGAAGTGTAATTTCCTCCGTTACTTTCCTCCGCTAAGTACTGTAGCCTACTGCCCCGGGATATGTCATTGGTTCGACCTCCCGTTAGATCGACCATTACTATCTCTTACTCTAACCTAAACATAACCGCAAGCACGGGAGCAACGCATCCCTCACCAACCTTAATCTGGTCGAACTAACGGAGGGTCGAACCTTAAGGGCAGCCCCCACTGCCCCAAGGTAGGGGTAGGGGTGGTGGTGGTGATGGCGGCGGGGGTTCTTTTTCCCAAGTAAACAACTTATTTTGTTATTATTGTTATCCCTCCAGATTGTTGGAGCCATTTCTGAACGGTCCTGGAGAAGAGACAGACTGTCATGTAAAAGAGCTGAAATGGAGACTAGCTGTTACTGAACACTCTACTGACGCAAGCTTCCCAATGCATTTCCAATGGAAGTCACATGGTTTGACACAACATTTTTGTTGTACGGCTTTCGGCTGTGTTTCGACTGCCCACCTCCCCCTCATACACAGGGCAACTGTGGCTCAGGAGGTATAGAGCACGTCGTCCAATGATCCATGGGTCGGCGGTTCGAATCCCGGCTCCTCCTGTCTACATGTCGAAGTGTCCTTGGGCAAGACACTGAACCCCAAATTGCTCCCGATGTGCTGGTTGGTACCTTGCATGGCTTCCGCCCGCAATCGGTGTATGAATGTGTGTGTGAATGGGTGAATGTAATGCACAATCTATGTAAAGCGCCTTGCATAAAGGCGCTATATAAATGCACCATTTACCATTTATACAACAAAAATGTTGTGTCAAACCATGTGACTTCCATTGGAAATGCATTGGGAGCTTGCATCAGTCAATAAGTCTCATGCATCAGCTATACATCAATCTGTTGTGAAGGTGTGAGGCCTGGCTCTAACGGTCGAAAGCCGTACAACAAAAATGTTGTGTCAAACCATGTGACTTCCATTGGAAATGCACTGGGGCAAGATGTAAACAAACCCTTTCTTGCATCTAGCATGCATCAATGTTGCATGCTAGATCGAAAGGTGTGAGTGAAGCCTAAACTTGCACAAAAAAGAAAAAGCACTTACCCTACCTTTAATGTTTTATTTGATACATAATAAAAATAATAATAATAATAATAATAATTCCCTAGAGGGGCTTCTTGTGAAAACAATTAGGTTAAAAACCGTAAGGTATAGTGATATAAAACAATGAATGAGTTTCATGTGTTGTTTTACTGGATGCCTGAGTGGGTCAAAATCTAATCATACAGAAGTATACTTCCACCATCTAGTGGTGTAATACATGTACAACAGACAGATGACACTGTGTGTGTGTGTGTGTGTGTGTGTGTGTGTGTGTGTGTGTGTGTGTAAAAAAAGAGAAAAAAGGGACTGCACACTCCAGGGAACAGAGACGGAAAACTTACTGCATCAAACTTATTTATTAGCACGACGCGTTTCGCCGTGAGCTTCGTCAGGTGCTATACAGAGGTGTGAATGTGCTTGACTATATATATATATATATATATATATATATATATATATATATATTATAGGGACAGTCATTATACAAAACCACCCCCCGGGTGTGGCATCAATGATTCAATAAATATTCATATATGGGAGGGGCAGACTAGACACATGAACAAACAGATAAAAAATAAATACATCTCTTTAATTTCTCTTTGATTAATAAATAGGGCGGAGTAGTAATTACACATTTATAACCACGTTTATAAAAATGGGCTGAGGTCTAAGCTCCCATTTAAACCATTGGGTTCCATTGTGTTAATAGTGAAAATCCAGTGTGCCTCTTTCTGTAAGAGCAGTTTTACCATGTTACCACCTCTAGGTGGCAGGTCAACCTTCTCTATACCAATACATTTGAGTGTGGCTGCTGACCCATGCCCCCTTTCTTTATAATGACGGGCAATAGCATAGTCCATTCCCATTTCGGATTGCAGCTTTATGTTCGGCTATTCTTACTTTCAGATTTCGTTTCATTTGACCAACATATACCATCCCGCACGGGCATTTTAACATATACAACATGACTTGTGTTACAATGAATGAAGCCCTTTATTTTATGTTCCTGACCAGTCTGTGGATGATAAAAGACCTTGGTGGTACTTGTGTTTGAGCAGCGGGTACATTTACCACAAGGGTGGTTCATGCCACATAATTCAGTGTTTAGCCAATTAGTCCCAGTGGCCTTGGGTGATTTGTACATGGAAGTGACAACAAAATCCTTTATATTTTTGCCTCTCTTAAAACAAAACCTGGGTGGTACTGTTGAAATGTTTTTTAAGTTGGGATCGCATCTCAATATGTTCCAATGTTTGTGGATAATATTTTTAATTGCATGAGATGAGGTACTAAATTCCGAAACAAATGTGACTTTATTGTCTGAATTATCTCTGTTGACAGGTTGCAGGAGGGTTTCTCTTTGTACATCTTTAATTTTATTGTCTGCCGTATGTATGGTCAATGTCTTGTAACCCCTCTCTTTGAACCTGTTATGCATTTCATTTGCCTTTATTTTGAAGTCAGCAGAATCGCTGCAAATCCGTTTGAGGCGCAAAAACTGTCCATATGGAATGTTTTCCACTAGGCCCCTGGGATGATGGCTATGTGCATGTAAAATACTGTTCCGGTCTGTGCGTTTGCGAAAAATTGTAGTCTTAAGAAGGCCCTCTGGGTCTACTGAAATGCGTAGGTCTAAGAAGTCGATCAGGTCTTTACTGTGTTCCATTGTAAATTTTAAAGTAGGGTGTGTACCGTTAATATAGTCCTTGAACACCAATAACTCATTTTCTTCACCAGTAAATATCATTAGGATGTCATCTATAAACCTTTTCCAATATATGACTTTATTTAGGAGTAGAGAAGCTGCCTTGTTGTGAATAAAGCGAGATTCCCAATGACCCATAAACAGATTTGCATAATTGGGAGCAAATGTAGATCCCATGGCAGTACCCTGGGTTTGTATAAAGAACTTATTATCAAACATAAAGTAATTCGATTTCAAAACAAAATTAAACAAAAAGTCTTCTCGTGTACCCAAAAAATAAGACATTTCCGCCAGGCCGTCATCATGGGGTATATTGGTATATAGGCCCCATGTGGGATAGTTATGTGATGTCTAATGATTTAATTACATCCCTGGTGTCCGCTACATATGAAGGCAGTGCTTTGACAGTGTCTTTGATGAAGAAATCTACGAATTGGCTGAATGGCTCTGATAGTGAATTATTCCCTGAGACGATGGGTCTACCTGGCGGATTTGTCAAACCTTTATGAATTTTGGGTAATAAATAAAACACAGGAGTAACTGGAAAATTTACCTTGAGAAACTCATATTGTTTTTGTGTTATACTATTCTCCCGGAGGGCAGTATCCAGAATCTCATCCCTGTCATCCATCAGTTGTTCGATAGGGTTTTGGGGGAGCCGTTTATGAAACGATGTGTTACCGAGCTGTCGCATAGCTTCAGCAATATAATCTTTGGTATTTTGAACAACAATGGACCCGCCCTTATCAGCAGACTTAATAATGATTGATTTCATAATTTTTACTAAGTTCTTCTAGAGCTTTACGCTCCAATGCTGTGATATTTTGGCGTTTAGTTACTTTGTTTACTTTTAGTTTACTTTATACTATAGTATACTCATTTGAGCATCTCACCTTCAAACTGTCTGGTCCCAAACCCCTGGTCACAGCAGTCATATACCGCCCGCCCAAACCCAACCCTGCATTTCCCTCCCAATTATCTGAATACCTCACACAGCTTACTGCCATCTCTCCATCCATTCTGCTGACTGGAGATTTTAATTTTCACGTGGACTCACCTGAATGCCAACGTGCCATTGAATTCCTGGACATTTAAAAAAAAATCAATTTCACCCAACATGTACATTTTCCCACCCACAAAAATGGACACACTTTGGATCTGATCTGCACCACTAGAATAACCACCAATAACCTCATCAGCACAGACCTTGGCTCCACCATATCTGACCACCTGGCTCTTACTATGGACATTGATACCCCCACCCCCCTCATTAAGCAAAAACGCTCCATATCATTCCGGAACCTCAAATCAATTGATCCCTCCTCTCTCTCCTCCTTACTGTCTGACACCATATCAGACTCCACCTCCAACACCCCCCCAACTGAACTTGTCAACAACTACAACAATGCACTCTCCTCCTGCCTCAATCAACTTGCCCCCACAAAAACCAAACCTGTTTCCTACACCCAATCTGCCCCCTGGTATAATGATCATCTCCACCAACTCAACTCAAAAAACAGGGCCGCCAACTGGAACGGCTCATGAAGAAAACAGGTCTCACTGTTCACTCCCAGGCTTACATACTCCATCAGGAGCAATACAAAAACGCCTTAAATAGTGCACGTACCTCCCACTACTCATCCGTCATTCAATCCGGCAGCAATAATCCAAAGTCACTATTCTCCACCATCAACAAACTCCTCAAGCCTATGGACACCATCACCACCTCATTCACTGCCACTAAATGTGAAACATTTTTGTCATATTTTCAGTCAAAGGTTGACGCCATACACACAGACCCGGCCGCCTCTCCCACCTCCACACCTGATTTTGAACCTGCCTCCCCTCTTTTCCCCAGCCACTCACTCACTTCCTTTACTGAAATAACTGCAGCCAAACTCTCCTCCATAACCTCCGGCATGAAAACCTCCACCTGCATTCTCGATCCTATCCCCTCCACCTTAGTTATTGCCTGTCTCCCTGTTCTCTCGCCACTCATCACCACCATAATAAACACCTCCCTGTCCACTGGTCACGTTCCCCCTGCTCTCAAACTTGCTGCCATCACCCCAATACTAAAAAAGCCTGGACTTGACCCCGACTCCCCCAGCAACTACCGGCCCATTTCTAACCTCCCCTTCCTCTCCAAAATCCTGGAACGCACTGTTGCATCTCAGCTCAAATCACACATGGACTCCAATAACCTTTACGAATCATTTCAATCCGGTTTCCGTTCACTTCACAGTACTGAAACTGCACTCACAAAAGTCACCAACGACATCCTCCTGTCTGCCGACTCGGTCACCTCTCCATCCTCATCCTCCTCGACCTCAGCGCTGCCTTTGACACCATCAGCCACTCCATCCTCATCACCCGTCTCCAGTTTTCCCTCGGTTTAACCGGCACTGCCCTTTCCTGGTTGGCATCCTACCTCTCCGATCGACAACAATTCATCTCCATCAATAACTGCAACTCTTCCACTGCCCCAGTTACCCACGGTGTCCCCCAGGGCTCAGTACTTGGTCCCCTCCTCTTCATCATATACATCCTCCCTCTAGGTCAGATCCTCCGTCACCATGGACTTCAGTTCCACTCCTACGCCGATGACACACAGCTGTACCTTTCCACCAAAGCCATCACCCCAACCACCCACTCCACTCTCACTGCCTGCCTCACAGATATTAAAACGTGGATGCAAAATAACTTTCTCAAACTAAATTGCAATAAATCGGAAATCATCATCATCGGTCCCAACTCCCTCACCAATTCCACCCAAGGTTTTTCACTGAACATTGATGGATCCACTGTTACACCCTCCACCCGCATCCGCAACCTTGGTATAATTTTTGACCCCACCCTTTCATTCCTCCCCCATGTTAACCAAGTCACCAAAACCGCCTTCTTTCACCTCAAGAACATTGCCCGTCTCCGACCCTCTCTGTCATTTTCCGCAGCCGAAACACTCATCCATGCCTTCATCTCATCCCGCCTTGATTATTGCAACAGTATCCTCTACGGCACCACCTCCAAAGTCCTCAATAAACTGCAATATGTCCAGAATTCAGCTGCCCGCCTGTTCACCAGTACCCATTCCAGAGACCATATTACACCTGTCCTCCGTGACCTTCACTGGCTACCGGTTAAACAAAGAATCCACTTCAAAACACTCCTGACCACCTACAAAGCACTAAACAACCTGGCTCCCCCATACCTCTGTGACCTCCTCAAACGCCATGCCCCCTCTCGCTCCCTCAGGTCTGGTGATGCAAACCTCCTCGCCGTCCCCAAAACCAAATGCCGTACGTGGGGGGACAGAGCTTTCGCCTTTGCTGCCCCAACCCTGTGGAATGCCCTCCCTAAGGCACTCAGAGATGCCCCCACCCTTCAAACCTTCAAATCCACCCTCAAAACCCATCTCTTCAAAATTGCCTTCCCTAGCTAACCCTTTTCAATGTCTTTTAATGTTTTTTAGCTTTTAGTGTTATTTTTCCTTTTTCTATTAAAGTTGTTTTTAATTTGTTGTTACCTCTGTAAAGCCCCCCCATGTAAAGCGTCTGATCGATAATTTTGATTTGTTGTTTGGTGGAGGAGATGTCATTTGGTCATCGATATGATAAATCGGCATAGTCTCACTGTAATTATATGCCCTGCCACCCATAGCTGGTAAATAACCCCATACTGTAAGCGTTGTTATGAGTTAAGACCTCGGCCTAGGAATTTGGCCTTCGTAACCTAGATTGTGGTCATGGCAACGCCAGCAGCAGAGCTGTCTCTCATGACAAGCCTCTGAGTTGTCACAATTGAGTTAAAAGAGACTACAGATCATTCTTAGACTACATATCCCATATTGATTTATTACCACGGCAGTCCATTGTGCCACGTACCCTGTACACCATTTTGAGTAAACCAGTATATATACTCTCGTCCATCTTGGGGCGAGGGAGAGAGAACCATTTAGGACAGGTCCCGAGGGATCTCGGGACCGGTCCGATCTAATTGTAAATAATAATTATTGCGGCATGTTAATCTAATTTCTTGTCTCTCCGATCAAACAAATGAAATGACTAAAACCACATCAGCTCTGGACATTACTTTCTTTCTGGTGGAACTTCTTTTAATCTTGGCATTCATCTAAGGTAACATTTTGGTATTTAACAGGTTATACTCTTAAAGTAACATTGTCCACAATTACATTTCACTTGGAAAGTATTCTGTCTAAGCTCCGGTAGATATTGTAATTAGAGTACTTTCCGAATAAGTATTTAGACGGCTCCGGTATTACCACCGGAGTCCTCCGGAGCCCCACAGCCCAAGCTATCGAAATCAGTCTACAGTAATCATACAGTCCTGGTCTTCGAGCCGTTCTTTTTTTAAAGAGTTTAAGTCTAATTTATGATAGCTGCTCTGAAAAACAAAAAAGCTGCACCATGCGATCTATTTTTAGCTAGCGTCTCCTCCACCGGAGTCGCCACGATTTATTAGCTTCTAGTTCGGAGGTTATCTGAAGTTGTAAGCAGCGTAGTCAGTCTGCACCTCCAAACATTAAGAGCCCATAAGGCTATTAGACATTAATTAATTACATTGTCTATTTTGGGGGACAAACCCTCACAATTATTTATCAATAAAGTTCCACTCGGACCGGGGTCTGGTCGTCGTCATTTGTTTGATTCAAAGATCTCGGATTATGTCCTTTTGGAGACATGCCAGCTTCAAGTCTGTGGATACGAGAAGCCTCGTCTGGCCTTTCGCCTCCACGGACATCAAAGGATCTGCTCTGCACTGTCTGCTGCCTGGTCGAAGCGACCCTGTCTTCTGCTCTTTCCCTAAAGTTAAGTAATTCCTCGATTCATCAATCTTGTTTAATCTGTTAATAATTGGATCTGTAATTCATGTCTAGGGCTTAACTCTGGTTCATGTCTCATCACATTGTTTTAAGTTACAAAGAGTAGGAGATCGCCAGAGGAGTCCCTGATACCTGCAGGCGTTCATTCTATTTCTTTGATTTCTTTTCACCACAAAAGGTCTCATTTCTTTTTCATTTCGGCCACTATCAGAAGTTTGAGGGTTCTTATCTGTGGAATGTGTGAGGAGTCTAGCTCTGTCTGTCTGGGTGTGAAAGGGGAGGGGGGGGCGAATGCCTTCTCCTCTCAGCCTCTGTCTCCTTCTCTCTCTGTTTTGGTGTGTGTGTATGCGGGAGTCTGTACGTCTGTGTGTATTTCCCCCCACCACCCCACCCTCCCAGTCCCTGAGTGTGTGTGTGTGTGTGTGTGTGTGTGTGTGTGCGCTGTACCCAAGAGGATCTATTCCTCTCTGTCTCTGTCCGCGAAGTCGCTTGATATGAGGTTTCCATTGTGGAACGTCTGCGTATGTGTGTCTGAGTGTTTGGAATATTAGAATTAAATTAGTTAGTATTGTTTTCTATTATGTTCATAATAGAGGTCGCATTTCTGATATCTTGCCCGCATTTTTACTAGAACATAGCTTTTTTGAAGTGTGTGAGTAGAAAGCAATAAATGTATCATTTTACGGCCTTTTCAAGAACGCTTTTCTTCCTTGACTCGAGACGAGGATAGAAGGGAATTGTTGAGCATGAACATTGCTAGTCAGCATATCCGGTTAAGACAAGAGCGTGACGACCAATTTTTTTTTTTGAGTCAGCCTCCATTCTTCATGTCTTCATATTATTATAATTTGACATTCCCCTTTTGACATCATGGTATCATGACAATGTACTTTCCCCGGAGACTTCCGCGAATGTTCGCGTGGGGGGCTCTGAGGAGATAATACGACGGTTAGTTCTGGATTAACGACCCAGAATTCACAGTCTGCTCTGGTGAAATCTTCACCGTTCTGAATTTGTACAACAAGTTTCTAGACTTATGCGGACATGACTGCCGTAGTTTGTTGTAAAGTGATTCGTTTGTGTGCAGGATTCTCCCTGGCACTAGTCACGCCAGAGGAGCACACGGAATCACCGTAATATGGAGAGATACAGCGAGCTGATTTAGCGATACAGCAGCCATCTTTTGCAGTGGTGTTAGATCAATTAAGGAATATCTCTTCATGTAACATGTGTGTTTTAGTTAAACGGTCAACAGCCCCCCTCTGTCTTACTCTCTCTCTCTCTCTCTAAACCTGTTTTTTTGAACCCACAAGACTTAAGGGAGGGATAGACTCACTGTTGCTGGGTAAAATAGATCTTCCTGATAAGGGGAGTCTACCGTCGATATAGTTATCTCTAGATCCTTAGCTCTTTGTGTACTATAAAAAGAAGACAACTCTCTCTAACTCTCTGTACCATGTGTTATAGGCTCAGGTCGTAAGTTTAACACATGTCTGTTGAAGTTGAATCTGAAATATGCATACTTTTTCTCCCTCTATCCCTTTCATGATAACTATGTTTACTATTTTTGATTGGAACCAATCTGTTCACTGACCAGTCTCCTGCTACTCGCTCGAAGATAAAGTTGTGCAAATACGTATTAAGGTCAACACCTGTTGACCTGAAGATACTCTCCCTCCAATAAAATTCGATGATATAGATTGTGGCAGGTTAAGACTGAATATGAATAGATATATAATTTGGTTTCATTTCACTCACCAGAGATCTTGTTTGTTTTTTTCTCTTTGATCTCCAGATACGGACTTCTGTGTGGGGATCGTGGTCGGGAGCAAGCCGACAGAATTTCAAATTCCACAATACGGGGGAGATGGAGTTTGTTGTTTGTGGACTTGGAAATTCCATTCTTGCAAAAGGTTTTACACTTGATCGCGATCCCAGCTCAGAACAGATTAGATTAGGCCCAATAACTCATAGTCTTCCAGATGGAACAAAGTTATTCCACACACATTTGACCAGACATTTTTTGTTTTCATGTTTTCATGTTGTAGTTTGTTTGCTAATTGCTGCTTACCAAGCCATGTTTAATCATCTCCAATTAAGTAATTGCAAATATTACATTACTTTTGATTTCATTTGTTTTATAAAAAATATAAAAAAGGTTTTAGCCATTCCATTTCATAATAAGATCTGCCCATTACATAAATTGTTTAAACTGAATTATCCTATTTTTGGACAATCTAAATTTCATTCCATTATGATTGATTTTCCGATCTCATCATATTTGGATTATTTTAAATTTTATATTTGAATCATATTTTTCCTAATTTGGAATATTCCTCCCTTAAAACAGTTCACCACTTTCATTTTAAATTGTTTAATATAGGAACATTTTATTATTTTGGTTTTACCATCATGTTGATTGAATTAGGCATTCAATCTCACCAGAATCCACTTGATTCTATATTTGACCTTTATATGGTACGAAGGGACATCCCCAAAGACATTGTTGAACATCGCGCAGGAGCGCCCCACCATCACAGTACCCCATTACCCCCTCTCCAAGAACTATGATATATAGGACACCCAGCCAGTTTTCTCCCGTTATCTGTACATTGAGAAACTAAGTTCATGTCGGGTCACCTATACAGGGGGGGGAGGGGCGAAGAATCGGCTCCGACCACGAGCCAAGAAGAACTAAAGCATGCAGTCCGCTCTGACCATGAGCTGATTGACTGTCCAAAGAACTCTCGCAGCAGTTCCGACCACGAGCTGATTGTGAGAATGAACATTTGTTGCTGGGTTCGGTTGCCGGACGAAGACGAGCTCTAACGAACACTGTTGCCGGCCTGGAGGCTGCACCGGTTGCTGGGTATCGAACCCCGAAGACATCATCAAGAGAGAAAAATAATCTCTCTCTTGCCCACCGTACCATCTGAATAAGGATTTTGTGCCTAGCCCAGTCAATTATTGTGTTTTTTATTTTCATTGTTCCTGTTGACATTCTGTTCCATTTCGGCCCATAGTAATAAGTAAGTTTTTCCCCTGAGATTTGATATTATCGTGTCCCATGACCCTTCCGCCACCAATTGGGATGGAGTTGATCGATAATTTTGATTTGTTGTTTGGTGGAGGAGATGTCATTTGGTCATCGATATGATAAATCGGCATAGTCTCACTGTAATTATATGCCCTGCCACCCATAGCTGGTAAATAACCCCATACTGTAAGCGTTGTTATGAGTTAAGACCTCGGCCTAGGAATTTGGCCTTCGTAACCTAGATTGTTGTCATGGCAACGCCAGCAGCAGAGCTGTCTCTCATGACAAGCCTCTGAGTTGTCACAATTGAGTTAAAAGAGACTACAGATCATTCTTAGACTACATATCCCATATTGATTTATTACCACGGCAGTCCATTGTGCCACGTACCCTGTACACCATTTTGAGTAAACCAGTATATATACTCTCGTCCATCTTGGGGCGAGGGAGAGAGAACCATTTAGGACAGGTCCCGAGGGATCTCGGGACCGGTCCGATCTAATTGTAAATAATAATTATTGCGGCATGTTAATCTAATTTCTTGTCTCTCCGATCAAACAAATGAAATGACTAAAACCACATCAGCTCTGGACATTACTTTCTTTCTGGTGGAACTTCTTTTAATCTTGGCATTCATCTAAGGTAACATTTTGGTATTTAACAGGTTATACTCTTAAAGTAACATTGTCCACAATTACATTTCACTTGGAAAGTATTCTGTCTAAGCTCCGGTAGATATTGTAATTAGAGTACTTTCCGAATAAGTATTTAGACGGCTCCGGTATTACCACCGGAGTCCTCCGGAGCCCCACAGCCCGAGCTATCGAAGTCTTATCAGTCTACAGTAATCATACAGTCCTTGTCAGTCTCCACATATATATTTTACAGAAATATATCTATCAGCGTCTTTGGGTACTCAGAAATGCGCTATATAAGTTTGAGATATTATTATTATTATTATTATGTCCTCATCTCTGAGCCAGGTTTATGGTTTAAGGATGCTAAACAGGTGATGTTGATCGATGACAGGTGCTTTTGTCAGTCTTTGATTGATTGATTGATTAGTTGATTAGACAGAAATGTATAAACAGCAACAGAGTACAGTTAAAAGTGTTTGTTTCCATTTAGGCCATATGCAATCAATTCATAGACATGACATGAACAATAACAACAAAATTAAATATCCATCCATCTTCAACCGCTTATCCGTACTCGGTTCGCGGGGGCAAGAGCTCCACCATAGAGCTCCAGACTTCCCTCTCCAGAGCAACATTAGTAACTTCCTCCTGGGGGATCCCGAGACGTTCCAAGGCCAGTGAGTCGATGTAATCCCTCCATCTGCGCCTTGGTCTGCCCTGGGGTCTCCTCCCAGTGGGACGTGCATCAAGGACCTCCCTAGGGAGACGCCCAAGAGGCATCCTAACCAGATGCCCATAACTGGCTAAGCTGGCTCCTTTCCAGGCGAAGGAGCAGCGGCTCTACTCCGAGTCTCTCCCGCGTGACTGAACTTCTCACCTTATCTCTAAGGGAGATGCCAGCCACCCGTTAGAGAAAACTCATTTTGGCCACTTGTATTCGCGACCTTATTCTTTTCGGTCATGACCCACACTTCATGACCATAGGTGAGAGTAGGAACGAAGATTGCTCGGTATAGACAGAGAGAAATAAAACAAAATACAATGACGGGGGGGTGATCATTTCCTCAAGGCATTCCATGCTTGGGTGGCGGTGCATGTAGAAGGAGAATTTACCCATATTTGTTTTGAAAGTGGGTGGTACCAGATCATTGTTCTCGCTCCCTCTAGTATTGTGACTGTGGGTGTCGCTCACTTTTTTGAAGTAGTTAGTCAGGTATGTGGGTACTGAGGGCATTGAGGGCAAGGCTGCATTTACAATTTTGAATGTCAATCCCATTTTAAATTGCTTAACTCTGTCTTCTACCCGGAGCCAGTTTGGACTAGCAAAATGGGTTGGAAAGAGGTGGGTCATGGGCCTGTTTAAAGTGTCCGCAACCATAAGAACTTCCCTCACCACTTCTTGTAACACTAAATCCAAAGAATGATTTCTGCATTGCACATGAAATGCATCTAAGCACTGCTCTTTGAGTTTAGCTTGGACCACTTTGATGCGCCCGGACATATTAGCAGCACCATCAAAACCAAATCCCTTTAAACGCTCCAGTGGTAGGTTCAAGTGCAAGGAAAACATCTGTAATGCAGGGGAAAGAATTGTGTCCCTAGAATCTGGTGCATTGCAAAATCCTAGTTTTGCCTCCAGTTGTGAATTGACATACTGTAGACTACAGGAAAACTGATCTAATGACGAATATCGGTGGTCGCGTCTGCATCTGCAGTTAACCCATAGGAAGGACTCTCTCTTGCGTCTTTCACGATTTGTCTTTGCACTGCATGAGCGAAGATTCCCAGGATCTCATTCTGGATTGTGTCAGACATCCAGTTGTCTCGTCTCTGCAGCCACTCACGACCTCTTGGTAGTGAGTAGGTGCGATCCATCATCATATTCCATAGAACTCCACCTCTGTAGTCATGCCCTCTCAGAGGAAGCCTGTTACTCCCTAGGAATCTTATGGACCTAACTATTAGTTCCAGGACTTGTCTGGCTGTTTCCTTGTTGATTCGCAACAATATAGCAGAGCATTAATGGGGGTCTAGTTTAACGAGGCTAGCATCCTGACAGTCTGAAGCTTTTAAAGTATTTTATTAAATTTCCACAAATTACAAGGCATCACAGTACATATCAAGGCTTGGAATTTACATACAAAAACAGGCTGCTTGTCATCATATAAATACATCAAAGTTACATACATGTCATCAAAACAAACCATTCAGAGCAAACATTTAGGCGCCAGAAAGCGCAAACAAACAACACCATGCTTTGGTGCCATGTGTGTCTATCTGCACGCACATTCTAACGCCCAAATGCCTGCACCGAATGTGTTGTTTTGAAGGTGCTGCCATGCGCCAACAAATAGCACCATGCGTTGATGCCATGTGTGTCTATCCGCAAGCACATAACCAGACCCCCAAAACCACACACTCAGTATAAACATTTAAAAGTATAAACATATCGCGACCGGGAGGCGAACCCAGGTCCTCCCATCAAAATACCACTCACTCTACCATTCGGCCACTGAGCCGTGGTAGAACAAGGGCAAAACAGTATACATATATACGTTACAAGGAGTACATTACCTGGGCTGTGCTAAAGTGACTACAGTGCTAAAGTGGGCCAGTTTAAGTGTGTGTGCAGTCTCTTCAGGTCCATGTTTTTTCTCCTTTCAAGTTCAGTTCTAATTTGCTTAAAAACAGTGTTTGCCTCTATTACCACATTGTCCGTTGACATGTGTGACGGCCCTGCCCCCTCTGCCTCACTGTAGGCTAGCCAGCAACCTCTGTGATGGCAGAGTGGAGCAGGACGTCAGCCCAATTGTGCTCACCTGAGGTGGGCGGAGCTTAGGGCACTATACAGGGAGCTCTCCTGGCTGCAGCTCACTCTCTCTCTGTCCTCCCTGCAAGCAGGACCTGCTACGGGTTGCCACCTGGCTCAAGGGCCTAACCAACCTTTTGTTTGCGTTATCTTCTGCACCAACTAATACAACATGCACACAGCACTCTCCACACATCCATACACTGCAGACATTACTGATAACCAGTGGTGGGCATCGTTACTTTCTAAAGTAACGTCGTTAGGTTACTGGATTACTGCCCATAAAAATAATCCCTTACGGTTACAGATTACCATCTGAGGAAAGTAACAAGTTAGATTATTTTCCGTTATTTTCCGTTACCCGACAATTAAAAACCCATTTTCAAATGCTTGCGCAAATTGGTTGCATAACTTACATTGTATACTGCGTACCGTCATTGCGCCGCCTTTAATATCACGGCCCATATTTGGTTAAAAACAAGAATGATATACACAATAGACAATATCCCCTTTACAGCTCTTTTATTAACGAATATAATTCGCACAATCAGCCTACTACACATGGGACTGGAGTATGGACAGAAAATTGTACAGGTCCCGGACTCCCGGGGAATCAATATGCCAAATGTAATGAGGGCAATCAGGCCATTATAGGCTGCAACAAATACAATGCGTAGTCCTCTTTAAATTTAACAGCAAAAATAAAAATGAAATGAAATGGATTATTAGGCATACAGTCAAAAGAAACCGAGGGTAGGCCTCTCTCGAATATATATTCAATCAGCGCAGGCTCATACAATTACAATAGCCTACATTAAATTAAATTTCACAAGTTGTCTCAAAGACATTTGAAGGCCGAATCCTTCAAAATGAGAACAATCAGGATTCAGGACATTTCCACAATGGTGATTGGTGACAGTCACAAATTAAACGCACACAGAACCACAATGTAAACGAAATATAGGCTTAGTTATAATAGAATACAATAGCCGGACTTCTCAACGTGCCTATGAATAAAACGAGGAAAAAAAAGTGCACAGAGGCTTCAAACTTCACAGCATGCAGCAGCATAACAACATTACAGTCAAAACACAAAAACAAAGTTGCCTGCAGGCTTTCAGGCTTAGGCCTATACACTCACCAAATCAATGCGTAGCAGGCTAATCCAAATTATCCAAAGTGATGATTGTAACGGAGGAGAACAAGTTTTTCAAAGCGGGTGTCGGATAGTCTGTTCCTCTTGGGGGTGAGAACGAGACTCCCGAGGCTGAAAAGCCTCTCGACGGGGGCACTGGATGGTGTTGGGGTATTGAGTCGAAGAAAGATCTTTCTGATCATCGGGAACTTATTCAATAAATCCATCTCGTAACTTGCTGACTTGAGATAGTCCGCTATTTCACTGTCCGCCGACTGCGATACGTCATGTCTTTCTTCTGCAAAAGCAAAGAAATCACCCTCGGGCTCGTCTTCTCCGGCGACAGGGACAGGTGCAGCCGGCGGTATTTCCCGAGGAACTTCATCAACCGGGAGAGCACGGCACTCGGCAACGAGGAGAGTCTTCGTACGGTCTTTTTGCTCGTCCTCTTTCATCCATCGCAGCTTGAATTTAGGAAGGGTCGCTGCAGCCAGTAAGGCCTCCTTACTGTCCAGCGCGGAGGCGAAATGTTTCTTGACGGCCTGCAAGGCATAATATTACAAAACGCTATTAAAAAAATAAAATAAAAAATAAAAAAATAAATACAATGCGGGGCACGGTGGCACAGTTGGTAGTGCTGTCGCCTCACAGCTAGAAGGTCCTGGGTTCGATTCCCGCTCGGGGCGCTGTGGGTGCTGGCGGCGTGTTTCCTCCTCCATGTCATCAGTGCCCATACCCGAAGGCGGGGTTGGCGAAACGGCCTTTCTGTGTGGAGTTTGCATGTTCTCCCCGTGTCCCCTAGGGTAGGTACCCTCACAAAAAACATGCAGTAATCCTGGTCTCTAAACTGCCTCCCCCTGGCCAGCCGGGGCGCCTGATGGAGGGGAAAGGAACTGGTTGGAATAACGTGTTCCTTCCACGCGCTACGTCCAACCAGGGAAACTTCCCCCTGTCAGGTGTAAAGGAGCAACTTGGACACTCAAGCATGAAGGAAGCATGAGTTAAGTCCGTTGCTCTCCCCAGGTTGGCGGAGGGTGTGTAGAGCCCAGGATCACATTAGATGATTGACACAGGGGTGAAAAATGGGTTACAAAATCGTGGGATAAAAAATATTAAAAATAAATACAATAAAAACACGTGCATGTGCACATCTGTTAGATGTATCCTTACACGTGATGTTGACACCCCCATCAGTATTAATTTAATAATAATAATAATAATAATAATAAATAAGATAATTAATAATGATCACATGGACGGTGCACTACAATTTTAGATCAAGTGCTATGAGCATGAATACAATATTTACCTCGACTATGAAATCGGGCAGGCCAGCTGCCACACGGGAGAGCGTATCCTTTAACCCCAGGGTTCCAGCCATCAGGGCCTCGAGTGTTGGCAGGATATAGTTCCATGGAAGCAGTTGTCTTCACCTTGAAGAATATCCAGGGCTATTGTGAGGGGCTTCACAACCTTACAATACTCTTTTAGGAACTGGTACTCTTTCTCTAAAAAGCATCTGATTCCTAGTTCGGTGCAAAGCCTATTCAGGTCCGCTATGGGATTGTCAATGACTCTGCGCAGGGCATCATAGAAGGAGTTCCACCTTGTTTTAGAAGGAACCAGGAGCTTTCTCTTGCAAATGTCTGACACACTCTCTGATGCCACAGATGACCTGCTAGCTTTGGTCCACAGGCCACAACATTTGGCAGTGGCGCTCCTGTACAACGCTTTGGCTTCACTGTTTGACAGCAGACACTTCTCTGTGCCATTTGCAATGAGATTGAGTGTGTGCGACGCGCACCTGTGATGTGGAGGGAGAACAAAGGTATTGCTGTCCTCATCCTCGGTGGAAAGCACTGCGTGTAGATCTGCAAAGGCAACATCTTCATTTGTGTCGCCCTCTGATTCAGACCCAGACTCGGAACCACCCGGAGCCGCCTGTTCCTCCTGGTAAACCGGTGGCTACCACTTTCCCACTTAGGCCATAGGATGTGTGAATCTGCTCTATTTCAGAGGCGATCACGTTATAAGTGTGCCTTCCCTTCACTCGCCTACAAGCAATCGCTGCTTTCTTGCGCTGCAAAGTAGAGGGATCAATCCAGTGGGCCGTCATTCCCATAAAACTCTTATTGCATGCTGTCCACAGGTCAGCTGTAGTGGAAACGTATTGTATGCCTTCAAACGTTGATTTCAGCTCTTTCTCCATGTCACAGTAAGCTTTGTCAAGGTAGCTGGAAAATGTTTTTCTGTCAGGCAAACTTCCCTCCTTGTTGCGCGCCACAGGGATTTTACTAATTATCTTACGGAAAGATGGAGACTCCAGAGTGGAAAGCGGCAGCATACGCTCCACCACGTAACCAGCTACAAGCTCATTGATTTCCTTTTGAGTGACTGATGATGAAGTTAAATCCAATCGTTGCTGTTTAAGAACTGGTCCGTCGTCTGATTCATCATCATCGTTGTTGTTTTCGTCGGGATTGTCGTTTTCTTTAACAGCCCTCGCCACCAATGTTGTGTTGTGATGTATTTTCTCCAAGTGCTTCTTTAAGTTGGCTGTAGAAATCCGCGAAGAAGACAGCTTTTTACCCAGACACAGCTTGCATTTTACTTCAATGTTCTTTTCGTCTTTCAGTCTGATAAAATTAAAATAATGCCTATATTTCCAGTTCCAAAAGGCTGACACTGGTCTGTCACACTCGTTGTCGTTCGCCGCCATTTCGGTTGAATATTTTGAATAAATGAATCAGCTGGCCGGGCAGCTTTTCTGCACATGCGCACAGGCTCACAGGCTGCCAGTTTCTTGACAGCGCAGCTGCAGCATATCAGGTGCACAGATCACACAGAAGGGAGGAGGAGGAACGGGAGTCGGGGCTTTGTTTATTATTTTAATCTTGCCAACAAAATGAACAGAGACACATAATTACACATTATAGTAACGGGATTACTTTGTTGGAAATGTAACTAAGGAACTAACTACTAAATTGCAAAACTAACAAGTTACTTTATTCCGTTACCAATAAAAGTAGTCCCTTACATAACGCCGTTATTAATAGCGCCGTTACACCCAACACTGCTGATAACTGATATCCTCACATCCCACACTTCCTTATTTGCTATTCTTTAATTATCTTATTATAATAAATATCATTACAAAACGTTTATGCTCTTGTGTGGACTCCCTGTTTTACCATGCATCCCCTAGTGCATGACACATGCAAAGTCTTCCGAATCTTAAAAATAGTCACAAAAATACAGACGCAAAATAAATCATAATTTTCTTTTCCACAGTTAAAAATACCATATGAAAGGTTTCTGTGACATGGCACCCTCATGCCTATATCGTGCATCTTGCTCCAAACTGCTTTCGACCTATTTCAGTCTATGAGCAAGTGCCATATATGGTCTCCAACTCGTCACAGTCTAGCATGGGGCTTTCTGTTGTGGTCACGAAGCAACTCCATTTAACCCATTCTGAACGGGAACCCATTTCTGTGTTAGCATCATGTTATGCTTTAGCTATTGAAAAATAGCAGATCTACAAGCTCATAGCGCGCCACCGAGTGGCGCGCTACGAGATTGTAGGTCTGCTATTTTTGAAAAATCGAAGAACGACTGACATTTTTTAGAATCTGATCTCAGGTCAGAATGGGTTCATCAGACCAGTGTGTGTCCAGTGGAAACCTCGTATGAATCTGATCTCAGGTCAGAATGGGTTAACCACGGCTCTAGCTAGGAGACGGAGTCTACCGTGGGCAGTTAGCCACATAACGTCCTGCATGTTCCCAGTGACGCTGTTACATTTTTTTACCAGGTTTTTACTTTCCCAGGATCTCATTCTGAATTGTGTCAGACATCCAGTTGTCTCTGTAGCCACTCACGACCTCTTGGTAGTGAGTAGGTGATCCGTCATCATATTCCATAGAACTCCACCTCTGTGGTCATGCCCTCTCAGTGGAAGCCTGTTACTCCATAGGAATCTTATTTTATTTATTTACTTATTTATACGTTTATTTACTTATTTATACCCGTATGATTCCTGCGGCGGAGCCAGTCGTACGCCAGTCGTACGCCAGTCCTACCCAACACTTCTCTTAACTGTTCCAGACGGTCAGAATAAGAAGCCGTCGGTTGATCAATTCCTGTTTGACAATGTAGCAGTTACTGAGGGAACTGCTCCAAGTGGTCCTTCACTTCGTTCTTAGTCACCTGCCGTTCGTCTAAGAAATACTTGTCCTCCGCGGCCTCAATGTCACGGCGGAGTGTCAGTTGAAACCCTTCGTCCTGCTGACTGAAGGGCATCTTGTTCCCCAGCACCCCAAAGCTTCCCACCCTCGTTGTTCAGGAAGTTGTGCAAGTTGTCCACACACGTTCCTTTAAACTCTCCTGTATTGATCTTGAGAGACTTTGTAGGATCTCCAAGTCCTCGCTTGAACTCCATGGTGGAAGTTTCGCTGCCCAAACGTTTTTTTGTAGAAGAATGTTTTAACATACTTTGTATCTTCTAGTGATCTGCAATTGTAATGTCGGCCCGATAAGCGGCTGGAAATGACAGAGTCAGGAGGTCAAAAGCAGCCACACCGTGGTTTATTCCAAAAAGAAGGTTGACATCATGGAAAATGGCAGCAAACAAATAGGGCATGTTGGTGTGCAGCTCCACCATGCCCTCTCACTGAATCCAACACTGAGTTGGTGTGTGCTTCCTGGCAGCCTTTATAGTCAGCTGAACCAATCAGTGCAGACTGTACCATATTACCTGGTTAAACATGCAACACTTTCCTGAACCCCACATAACCCACATCACATGAACCTATAAATCTATATCCCTACACCGGTAAGTACATATCAATGATGCCCACTATTGCAAGATAACCCACATTATCATCACATCACATTATCATTAGCAGCTCCAATGCATAAATCAAACACCCCCATGGCTATTTCACTGTGGTCCAGTCCAGACCAATACATGGTGCTCTGGTAGCCTGGGACTCTTTTGCCTGAACACACTGGAACAGACAGAACAGAAGCAGTCAGTATTCAAGTACCCATAACACAGTCTCATATTACATAAGTGTATTTTCATGTTCATAATACTTTCAATAAACCAGTTCAACTCATGACTCTTCCTTTGTGTGCAAATATACATACTTAAATGTGCCCAATATCAGTAACGGAGGACCACTTCGTTACAGGTCGCACAGCTCCTAGTCCCCAAAATACATACATTAAAACGTATTTTAGGCATCGGGACTACGATGTCAGTTCACCACTGACAGAAACATGGGGTTTTCAGAAAAATGTTAGGATTTAAGAAGCCTTTTTTTTTTAATCGACCTCAGTCCAAAATGGGTTACCCGTATGATTCCTGCGGCGGAGCCAGTCGTACGCCAGTCGTACGCCAGTCCTACCCAACACTTCTCTTAACTGTTCCAGACGGTCAGAATAAGAAGCCGTCGCCATTTGGTTGACCAATTCCTGTTTGACAATGTAGCAGTTACTGTGAGGGAACTGCTCCAAGTGGTCCTTCACTTTGTTCTTAGTCACCTGCCGTGCGTCTAAGAAATACTTGTCCTCCGCGGCCTCAATGTCACGGCGGAGTGTCAGTTGAAACCCTTTGTCCTGCTGACTGAAGGGCATCTTGTTCCCCAGCACCCCAAAGCTTCCCACCCTCGTTGTTCAGGAAGTTGTGCAAGTTGTCCACACACGTTCCTTTAAACTCTCCTGTATTGATCTTGAGAGACTTTGTAGGATCTCCAAGTCCTCGCTTGAACTCCATGGTGGAAGTTTCGCTGCCCAAACTTTTTTTGTAGAAGAATGTTTTAACATACTTTGTATCTTCTAGTGATCTGCAATTGTAGTGTCGGCCCGATAAGCGGCTGGAAATTAGCACAGAGTCAGGAGGTAAAAAGCAGCCACACCGTGGTTTATTCCAAAAAGAAGGTTGACATCATGGAAAATGGCAGAACACAGGCAGCAAACAAATAGGGCATGTTGGTGTGCAGCTCCACCATGCCCTCTCACTGAATCCAACACTGAGTTGGTGTGTGCTTCCTGGCAGCCTTTTATAGTCAGCTGAACCAATCAGTGCAGACTGTACCATATTACCTGGTTAAACATGCAACACTTTCCTGAACCCCACATAACCCACATCACATGAACCTATAAATCTATATCCCTACACCGGTAAGTACATATCAATGATGCCCACTATTGCAAGATAACCCACATTATCATCACATCACATTATCATTAGCAGCTCCAATGCATAAATCAAACACCCCCATGGCTATTTCACTGTGGTCCAGTCCAGACCAATACATGGTGCTCTGGTAGCCTGGGACTCTTGTGCCTGAACACACTGGAACAGACAGAACAGAGCAGTCAGTATTCAAGTACCCATAACACAGTCTCATATTACATAATTGTATTTTCATGTTCATAATGCTTTCAATAAACCAGTTCAACTCATGACTCTTCCTTTGTGTGCAAATATACATACTTAAATGTGCCCAATATCAGTAACGGAGGACCACTTCGTTACAGGTCGCACAGCTCCTAGTCCCCAAAATACATACATTAGAACGTATTTTTGGCATCGGGACTACGATGTCAGTTCACCACTGACAGAAACATGGGGTTTTCAGAAAAATGTTAGGATTTAAGAAGCCTTTTTTTTTTAATCGACCTCAGTCCAAAATGAGTTACCCGTATGATTCCTGCGGCGGAGCCAGTCGTACGCCAGTCCTACCCAACACTTCTCTTAACTGTTCCAGACGGTCAGAATAAGAAGCCGTCGCCATTTGGTTGACCAATTCCTGTTTGACAATGTAGCAGTTACTGTGAGGGAACTGCTCCAAGTGGTCCTTCACTTCGTTCTTAGTCACCTGCCGTGCGTCTAAGAAATACTTGTCCTCCGCGGCCTCAATGTCACGGCGGAGTGTCAGTTGAAACCCTTCGTCAATGCCAAAAATAATCTCCACAGAAGCCGAATGAGACCCAGGTTCATCAGGGAGAAGTTTCTGTCGATTCTCCTCACTAAGGGGACTGTGAAATTCATCACTGAGCCATTTAGTCCAACATTGTCACCAAAGACATTATGGTTTGGGCCAAAATTGGACCAAACAGTTTGGTCGCTGCCGCAACATTGGAACCCCTTGATGGTGACGAAACAGAAGTGTAGTTAGTTATAGTTAACCGTGTGGATTAATTCCAAATGAATGTTCCTGTGTAGAGTCTGATGAGTAGGAGAACTATTCTGCTTTGTCTGGAGGTCCATGTTGACCTTTTTCTGCTCATCATTTTCTTTGGCCAACTGCTCCACCTCATCTGTCCACTTCTGTTTATATCAGTCATGGATGGCATCCGTAGTCATGTTGCTGTCTGATTATATTTGTCCTGCTCACTGAAGGGTATCTTGTTCCCCAGCACCCCAAAGCTTCCCACCCTCGTTGTTCAGGAAGTTGTGCAAGTTGTCCACAAACGGTCCTTTAAACTCTCCTGTATTGATCTTGAGAGACTTTGGAGGATCTCCAAGTCCTCGCTTGAACTCCATGGTGGAAGTTTCGCTGCCCAGACGTTTTTTTGTAGAAGAATGTTTTAACATACTTTGTATCTTCTAGTGATCTGCTGATTCGTCTAGTTATAGGTCCCACAGCTGTGTTGGGCAGCACGGGAACACTTACTGCCTGAGAGGCTTTGATCTCTGGAGAGTCCTTCATCCCTGAGGACAGCTTGGCTGTCTCCCCTGAGGACAGCCTGTCTGTGTCCATCTGGGAGGACTGTCTGTCTGTCTCCATCTGTGAGGACAGCCTGTCTGTCTGTCTCCATCTGTGAGGACAGCCTGTCTGTCTCCTCCTGAGAAGACTGGCTGTCTGTCTCGGGCATGTCAGAGTCATACGAGATGTGTGAGTCTAGTGAGCTGAACTCCGCCTACACGTTACGGTCTGAAGTGATGTAAATAATAATAAAACAAGTGTGTGGTTCGACTGACTCGACTGCACACAGCTGGAATGGGGGGGGGGGGTAACAGTCCGCCACCCCCAACAGACCTAACTATTAGTTCCAGGACTTGTCTGGCTGTCTCCTTGTTGATTCGCAACAATATAGCAGAGCATTAATGGGGGTCTAGTTTAACGAGGCTAGCATCCTGACAGTCTGAATGTATATAGCTTGTGCCCTCCAAACTTTGTTGTTGCTTTATGCCAATTGCAAAAGCCTCCACATGAGAATTAACTGCTCTTACTATCATGATGTCTCAATCGCTTTTCTATGGCTTTGCAGAAGGTGAAGCACAGAACGGCACCTCTCTCTCTGTAACATAATGCAACCATTTCGACTTGAACCAATTATTTTGAAATGACCTCTCGAAATCCAAGTGACCTTGGGAAAGACAATGAACCCCAAATTGCTCCCCATGTGCTGGTTGGTGCCTTGCATGGCTTCCGCTGCAATCGGTGTATGAATGTGTGTGAATGGGTGAATGTAATGCAGTATGTAAAAGAGCCTTGGATAAAGACGCTATATAAATGCACTTTACCATTTTACTCCCTAGGAATCTTATGGACCTAACTATTATTCCAAGACTTGTCTGGCTGTTTCCTTGTTGATTCGCAACAATATCTGACAGCAGAGCATTATTATTATTATTTATTTTTTTTAGTTTTATTTTTTTACTCCAAAACAAAATCACTGAAGTCACTGTTCATCCTGTCCATCCTACAAACCCTCATCATCTTCCTCATCTTGTTCACATTCATCTCCCTGTCCACCCGCATATTCATCTGATGGGGACAAGGTGGACACCCTGTCCTCATCATCTTCCTCAGAATCAGATGAAGGTTCATATTCCTCTTCCATTCCACCCTCATATTCTTCATCATCATCTGTTTTGGACCTTAGCAAATACTGGAGGGAGACATTTTCATAGCCCACAATACCCATATTTTTAACAGTTGTGCTGCAAACAATCATTGATGTGGCCAATCAGGGTCATAAATCTCTATCTCATCTTTGGTCCCAGCTTCATAGACGAGTCGCCCTCGAGTCTTCTTCCAATCAATTCCGTCTTCTATTTGAGTGGAAGCCTTTTCCTGAATGGTCTGAATGAACCAATAGAGGGGTGCATCTCCTCTGCTGTCACCGCACTTCTGTAGAACGTGTAGACCATTGGAGAAGTTGTCTTTCAATTCCTTGCTAGCAGTATCTTCATGTCCAGGGTCAATTATTATTATTATTATTATTATTATTATTATTATTATTATTATTTTTTTTAAACCAATTGTCATGTTTGTTGGTACGACGAGGTGGGAGTACAATTTGCACTGGCTAATACTGCGTAGGTGCTGCTACATCTCTAAAGGTTCCCTGGGTATTTGGCAACCAACTCGTCCATATAATCGCTTTCACCGCCCATGCTCCGATAAGCTGCGATTATTTCGATGACGTTGGCAGCCTGCGTCTCGTCCTCAATGCACTCCTTGTGGTTGACAAGGTAGGTTTTGCCGTGTGCAATCAGGAGGAGGCAAGCAATCCAGGTCACCCTTTGGTAAAGGGTTGAACTCACTGGCGCTGTGTTGGTGCGAGGGTAGGCTGTTGTCATAGCAGCCCAATCCTGCGGATACAAGTGCTGTACCAGATGCCACGGGAACCAGGGGTGAGACCCAAAGGCTTTGCGGAGGATATCCAGGCCGGTAAGCTCCGTACAACGGCGCCAGTCTTGTGATGGAAGCCTAGCGGTGCCGGTTGCTCTCATTGCCATGTTAACACCTATTTGGTAGGAAAATAAGAATAAACTATTTTATAGTGGATGATCTCCGATTTTAAGACAATTGTAATGCTTTTCGGTATGAGGTAGGCTCGGTATGCTGCCTTGGCTAGCTAGTACAGTGGTGACATCGTTGTGTGTCTAGGCAGTCCCCGGATACTCGACAACCATCTGAAGTGTGACATCATGGTCGAGGATTTCACCCGGGGACATGGTCTCGTGCAGCTCAGTGGCGTCAGCTGTGTCCTGGTAAGCTGCTATCATCTCGACGATGTTAGCTACCTGTGCCTTGTCCTCGACGAACCACTTGTATTTAGCAAGGTTAGCTTCCCCGTGGGAAATCAGGAGAAGACTGGCAACCCAGGTGACCTTCTTGTAGAGGGTGGACCTCACGAGTGCCAGATCTGTGCGGAAACCATAATAGGGATTGTCCCCAACGGCTCCAAGAGCCGTTCTCATAGCAGCCCACTCCTGCGGGTACAAGCGTTGTATCAGATGACACCCGAAGTAAGGATGGGTGTGGATGGCTCTGCAGATTATGTCCAGGCTAGTAAGCCCCGAACACTGGCACTGGTTCAGCTGCAGGCGGATGCGCACGAAGGCCGCGGTGGTGAAATATGCCATCCATCGGGTCATGATGTCCCTAGCACTTCCATCGGGGGTGCATGCGGAGAAATTGTCCCAAGTCAAACGGATGTCCTCCGCCTTGAGCATGTCCACCACAACACCCATTACATCCCCGAGTTCTGTTTTTGCCCTGTTGATCTTATCTGAGGACATGTTTCCTCGATTAGCAAATGACAACACCAGTAACAGTACAGGATACAGCCCCCTGGCTCTGGTTTTCTCAGGCAGTCGACCAATGCAGTGAAGGATGAATTCAAATTTATGTTGGATTGTGACGACACCGTGCCAATTACGGGTAAGCATGCTCCATCTCATGTCCACGGCTGCGTTCCCAACCCCAATGATATTTGGGTCGAATGCCGGTGGTTGAGCGCCACCTGCAACTGCCACGGGTGCGTTCCGGTTGTGGTCGTCCTGCTTCTGACGCTGGAGGGAAAAGAGGGCATCCGAAAACCAAGCCTGTTCAGCCAGTGCTGTGCCGTTCTCCAGCAGTCGGATCAGTTCCTGGCGGGCATCTGCTTGGGTCATCACGCGAGCGTTGAGCCAGTTGGGGGCCAGGCACTCAGCAATAATTTGTTGTCTGCGCAACGCTGGGTGTGATGTCCTCAAGGCACTGATGACGTCTGCCATGTACAGACCGTCCAGACCCACATTGTGGTTTTGCACGCTCAGGGTATCGAAAGGAGGCATGTCAATGGATCTAAGCATGCACAGGGCAATGTTTCCACCTGCAGTACCTAGAGCACCAAACACAATGATGTTGTCAAGCGGTGCTCTAGCTATTACAGTTCCAGGGGCTGGGACTACCGGCACATCCGCAATGCCGTGGACGTATCCCACCACACGTGCGAGGTTATTCCAGCCTGGTTGAGTTCGCCGAGTCTCACGAATCTGGTTTGCTAGAGAGGTGCGGTTTATGACAGCCGGAGGGGTATTACCATATCCGAAGAGGGACGTAAGGTGATGCATGGTAGGAGGTAGAGATTAAGGAATGTCACGAAGAAAAAAGTTTTAAATCAATGTGGATTTTCTCCCCCAGGGTCAATTATGACGGGAGGCTGGTGTCTCCATAATTGAACCTGCGAACAGCCGTAAATGGCGTTTTTCCACTAGTGACTTGATTGGGCCAGGCACTCAGCAATAACTTGTTGTCTGCGCAACGCTGGTTGTGATGTCTAGTGTTCTCCACTGCGAGTGCTCCAACTTCAAATTGCAGAGTGCAGTGATAAAAGATCCTTCAAAGGTGCAACGTGATATACCGGTCTACCTCCACCGCCTTCAGCCATGGTTGATGGTAGTTCAGCACAAAAAAAAAAAAAAGCAGCAGAGCATTATTAATGGAGGTCTTGTTTAACGAGGCTAGCATCCTGACATTCTGAAGGTATATCTGATATCTCGTGCCCACCAAACTTTGTTGTTGCTTTACGCTAATTGCAAAAGCCTCTACTTAACCCTGTAAGACCCGGATATATTTCTACTTGCAAAAAAATAGATTTCAACCTTACTACTACTTTGTACTACTAGGACTTATGTTAAAAATATGGTAAAAAACAAAACAAAAGTTTTATGAAAATGTTATGCACATTTATAATAATTATTACAATAATAATAATAATACATTCATAATTTACATTCGGTGGATATCTTTCACAATACATGTTCTAGACATTCTAATGATCACACAAATATATACGTATTACATGTATTTTAGTTACTTTTATCAGGGTTAAAGATTAAAGGTCAAGATTATAGGTCAATTTTGATTAAACATTGCCAACATGTCCAGAGATTTTGAAGTTGTGTAAATTTGTGCCTCTGTGGGGGGTATTTATATGCAAATATCATGACCAATGGCATTGCAAGACTAAACAATGAACATCAATGATGTTCTGAACTGCTCTTACTATCATGATGTCTCAATCCCTTTTCTATGGCTTTGCAGCAGGTGAAGCACAGCACACAGAACTCTCTCTCTCTCTGTAACATTATGCAACCATTTCGACTTGATGAACTAGATGCAGGGTTGTAGTACAGCCTAAAAATCATATCAATGACATTCATGCTACATTGAAAATCTGCAATTGCCGGATGCAAGCCAATGATTTGGGATGGATCTTTGGCATGTTTTGTTGATCTGAGGGCAGTGTGATAATTCTGTTTGGTCAGTTGATCACTGTAAATGAGTCCGTTTGATGAGGGCTCAAAGTCCGCCAAAGCGAGAAACTCTGCAATGGAGTTGTTGAGTGATTGATTGTAATGGAACGCCAGCGACGCCATCAATGATCAAATACTCAAGGTCTGGGATCGAGGTACGGAAGAGTGTGATGACGACGTTGGCCATCTTCTGATCTTTATGGAGGTTGTCTTTTCGGATTCTCTCCTCGCTCGCTCTGAAGCCACTGAACGAAGCCAGCCGGCGAAAGGAAAAGGAACTTCTTCTTCTTCTGAGTTTTATGGCGGATCGCAACCAACATAAAGGTGCATACCGCCACCTACTCCTCAGAGACATGACACCCTTCCTCCTCCAACACCAGCAGACAGACTGACTCAGTCTGTCTTTATCACACATCCCCCCCTTTAAGACCTGTCCCTCACATCTCTTTGCGGGACAGGAAGTCAGCCACCACATTATCTTTTCCAGCCCGGTACTTCACAGAAAACTTGTAAGGCTGCAAAGAAAGGTACCACCGTGCTATTCTGCCATTTGTATCTCTCATCCTGTGGATCCATTGGAGGGTATGCTGAAGAGGCGTGGCCTGATGATGGAGACCCCGCCCCCTGGTCAGCCGAGACAGCAGGAGAATCAGCCATCCTGGAAGGCTGCAATTCCCTGCGGTCACCATGAGGAGGCGCTGCGGTAACATCAGTTGATTGGGCTCTCAGCGACCTTCGCTCCAGTCGGTCCAGCTGGATTTCTTGCTGTAGCTGGCAAACTGGTGCTGGATGTTTCGTAGCCGGAGCTCCTGTGTCTGCTGCTCACGCTCCCTTGGTTCATCTCTGAGTTGTTGATTCTGGAGGTAGGCTTGGAAGGTTCTGCTCAGACTGTCCACCGTCTCTGGTGGTCGACCACCGGTGGCTCCTCCCTCCTCCTCTAGAATGGGTTCCTCTTCAACCTCGTCTGCAAACGAGGTCTGGTTGCCGCCATCTTGATGTACTTTGGATCTGGTAGCCATGTCGGTTTCTGTCACCCTTGACTGCCACTCATCCCACCACTGCCACCATGTGTAAATGAGTCCGTTTGATGAGGGCTCAAAGTCCGCCAAAGCGAGAAACTCTGCAATGGAGTTGTTGAGTGATGCTTGTAATGGAACGCCAGCGACGCCATCAATGATAAAATACTCAAGGTCTGGGATCGAGGTACGGAAGAGTGTGATGACGTTGGCCATCTTCTGATCTTTATGGAGGTTGTCTTTTCGGATTCTCTCCTCGCTCGCTCTGAAGCCACTGAACGAAGCCAGCTGGCGAAAGGAAAAGGAACCTTCTTCTTCTTCTTCTGAGTTTTATGGCGGATCGCAACCAACATAAAGGTGCATACCGCCACCTACTCCTCAGAGACGTCACATGACACCCTTCCTCCTCCAACACCAGCAGACAGTCTTTATCACAATCACCAAAGACAATGATCTTGACAACTGGTTTCCCTGTTATAGTGTTATAATTATGGTACCTATCGATTGTCAATGTACGTGAGTATTTCTATCATGTCAGTAATGAGCTGCTTAGAATAAAAAGTCCTTCTGCACACCTACAATGGACAGGTGCGTCGGATAACTGGAGCTGATAAGTAGAGAAAAATAATCCAGCACAATTCGACAACATAACAAGCTTAACTTTCGACTTCTGGAATCATAGAAATGTTTCTATAATTATCATGTGAATGAAGAAGTCAATTTATTACTTGCGCAAGCAGAGCGCGCAAGTAATAATTTCGCTTGGTCTCTTCAAAGTGACAGCCAAGTCTATTTCAACCACATTACGTCATCACATACGTATACACACCATGTACTCTGGTCCCAGTTCTCAACGATGACATAATGTGGTATCTGGTCCCAGCAAACCAGGCACAGACTTACGGTTGAAAAAAACTTGGCTGTCACTTTTTGGAACCAAGTAACCACAGTATACTGCTAATCAAATTACAACTACATACTCTGTATGTATTTGTAATGTGATTTGTAATTTGTAAATCTGTGCCTGGTCTGCTGGGACCAGACTACACAGATGACCATATCTCTTACGTCATCACTGAGAGCTAGTCATACATATACACACCATGTACTCTGGTCCCAGCTCTCAACGATGACGTAATGTGGTATCTGGTCCCAGCAAACCAGGCACAGACTTACGGTTGAAAAAAACTTGGCTGTCACTTTTTGGAACCAAGTAACCACAGTATACTGCTAATCAAATTACAACTACATACTCTGTATGTAGTTGTAATGTGATTTGTAATTTGTAAATCTGTGCCTGGTCTGCTGGGACCAGACTACACAGATGACCATATCTCTTACGTCATCACTGAGAGCTAGTCATACATATACACACCATGTACTCTGGTCCCAGCTCTCAACGATGACTTAATGTGGTATCTGGTGGGACCAGATTACACAGATGACCATTTATCTTACGTCATCACTGAGAGCTAGTCATACATATACACACCTTGTACTCTGGTCCCAGCTCTCAACGATGACGTAATGTGGTATCTGGTCCCAGCAAACCAGGCACAGACTTGCATACATAAAAACGGTTGAAAAAAACTTGGCTGTCACTTTTTGGAACCAAGTAACCACAGTATACTGCTATAACTCAATTACCATTAAAACATTCATTAAAAATTGGATTGTTGAACATCAGAGGTTATCTAACACATTTACAAGATATAAACTCAGATTCCCAACTCGAAATGTTGGATCTAATAGCTTTTACTGAAACACACTTAAAGAAAAATAATAACATTACTTTTAAATTAAAAACAATGAACGCCAATTACAAAACAATCAGGAATGACAGAGAATATGATATAGGTGGGGGAGTTATGTTTGCTATAAAAGAAGATATTGCCATTGAAATAATTCAAAAAGAAATCGGGATATTAGAAAAAGTAGAACACGTATGTATACATGTAAAAAATAAAGATCTATATATCATTCTTATGTACAGATCACCTAAAACAAACCTTTCGGAATTAAACACATTTCTCAAAAAAATGGTAAAGTATCTATCATCTCCGACTTCCACAATTATGATAATAGGAGATTTCAATGAAGACCATTATACTGAAAAAGATATAAATATAAAGACCTTCATGTCAAGATTAGGCTTTAAAAAATTAAATACAAATCCAACTACAGATTTCGGAAGTATTTTAGATCATGTATATTTCAACAAATTTGAAAGTATTATTACAGAAATTGAAGTTAGAGACACATATTACTCTGATCATGATTTAGTATTAATATCACTATATTACAAAATGAAATACATTTAAAACAATTGACAATTTACAATAAGTAATAAAATAATTATACTGTATAATATATTTTAATTCAGTTTATATACCTTTTTTTTCATCACATATCAATGATTCATTTTTCTGTAAAAAAGTAGTTAGGTAGCAAATAGTTACACGTAATGATTATACGATTATACATTTCAAACGTTCCTTCACAGAGATACTGAGATGTGATAGTTTCCAGCGGTCGAAAGTACTTGCGCGCTCTGCTTGCGCACAAATGGCCTACTAGTGTGCAACAAGCAAGTATGCACTCGGCAGAGTGCAGTTCTAGTTCAATATGTGTTGTTTTGAGAGGTCTGAAGTTTAGTTAGTAACATTGGGATTAGGGATGTCAGGGGTTAACCGGTTAACCGGTTAGCCGACCGTTAAGAAACATCCGGATATTTTTATCAGCTTTAACGGTTAATTTGCATAATAATAAATACGTGTTCTGATCTTAAATCCCTTTATTTTAGATCGTTTTTAGTAATAGTACAACATAAACATTACAGAGACTGTACTTGTCACTGTACAATACTTTAAACAGTTGTCATGTTGCACACATGCCTAAAATTGTTCTTATTTGCACCGCCCAGCTTAATTGTCACACTCCAGGCTGCATGAACAGCGCTCTGGCTCGGTTTTCTGCCCCCTCAATATCCCAAAGTTCTCTGTTGTACTTCTGGCTAGTTGGCTACAAGGTTAGCTTTGCGGACTTGCGGTAGTCGAAATGTAAGCGAGTGACAGCGAGACGAGATGAACACATGTCGACCGTATAAATGCAGAGACCTACTTGGCATTATTAATTCCATTATTGGCCATTTGGCCTGGACGGAGAACGTTTACAGCCGCTGCCGCTTCCTCCTCCTATCCGTCTCCCCACACTGGGCACTGGCACGGCTTACGGCTATCAAGTTAGCCATGTGCTATCGATGTTTGAGGGATTTCTCGTCAGCGAAAAGTCAACAAACAGAACACGGTGACATGCTTGCTGATCTTCCTTAATAATAAAAAAAAGGCTTAGCCCATGCGTCCAGTGGCTTTATAGGTAGCTCAGATCTGGACTGGATTTATTTATGTTTTGGACTAGAACTGGCGGACCTCTGTACTGTAGACGCGCATATGCATGCATCATGCAGATGCGATGCATTGTTTATTGATGATTAAGCCTACAACAATTTATTTATATTGTTAAATGTTGCTTTTTTGTTTGTCTTTTAAAAAAGGAGCATAAATAAATGTATACCATTTGTCTACCAACTTTAATTATGTAGCCTATACATGCATATTACATTTGGGGTAGCCTATTAAAAAAAAGAAAAAAATCAACCACTATCCGTTAATGACCCGGTTAATCCTGTCGGCTAACCGGTTGGGAAACTATCCGTTACTGACATCCCTAATTGGGATGTTGGAGAACCAAGAGGTGGAACCAAGAGGTTATATGGCATGCATTGCACAAGTGTGCAAATGCACGTGCATTACTGTAGGTGCACTCCCCACTTCAGAAAATATCAATGGTCATACGTCATCGATATGTCATCTATATGTCATAGATATGTCATCGATATGTCATCGATGACTGAAGTCAAAAGCTGGTCACCTGAAAGAGTGCTTTTTCACTAATTGCTTCCAGTCATAGACTACTCTTGTTATGATATTATTTTATTATATTTGTCATTCATGTAATTCACATTGTAATGCTATCCAGAATGTGTGTAGCAGGCCAATGTAATGTTTTCATATTCGGAAAGGTAATAATTA
The DNA here is from genome assembly GCF_963924005.1 of Protomyctophum bolini. Classification (NCBI taxonomy): domain Eukaryota; kingdom Metazoa; phylum Chordata; class Actinopteri; order Myctophiformes; family Myctophidae; genus Protomyctophum; species Protomyctophum bolini. The sequence goes on from NC_137882.1 coordinate 35,117,341, forward strand.
CACCAGATGATCACACCAGCAAAACTATATGTTATTCCCACCCCTAGTTGTATAGTGTAAAACTATGTTATTCCCATCCCTAGTTGTATAGTGTAAAACAATGTTATTCCCATCCCTAGTTGTATAGTGTAAAACTATATGTTATTCCCATCCCTAGTTGTATAGTGTAAAACTATGTTATTCCCATCCCTAGTTGTATAGTGTAAAACTATGTTATTCCCATCCCTAGTTGTATAGTGTAAAACTATATGTTATTCCCATTCCTAGTTGTATAGTGTAAAACTATGTTATTCCCATCCCTAGTTGTATAGTGTAAAACTATGTTATTCCCATCCCTAGTTGTATAGTGTAAAACTATGTTATTCCCATCCCTAGTTGTATAGTGTAAAACTATGTTATTCCCATCCCTAGTTGTATAGTGTAAAACTATGTTATTCCCATCCCTAGTTGTATAGTGTAAAACTATGTTATTCCCATCCCTAGTTGTATAGCGTAAAACGATGTTATTCCCATCCCTAGTTGTATAGTGTAAAACTATATGTTATTCCCATCCCTAGTTGTAAAACTATATGTTATTCCCATCCCCAGTTGTATAGTGTAAAACTATGTTATTCCCATCCCTAGTTGTATAGTGTAAAACTATGTTATTCCCATCCCCAGTTGTATAGTGTAAAACTATATGTTATTCCCATCCCTAGTTGTATAGTGTAAAACTATGTTATTCCCATCCCTAGTTGTATAGTGTAAAACTATGTTATTCCCATCCCTAGTTGTATAGTGTAAAACTATATGTTATTCCCATTCCTAGTTGTATAGTGTAAAACTATGTTATTCCCATCCCTAGTTGTATAGTGTAAAACTATGTTATTCCCATCCCTAGTTGTATAGTGTAAAACTATGTTATTCCCATCCCTAGTTGTATAGTGTAAAACTAGGTTATTCCCATCCCTAGTTGTATAGCGTAAAACTATGTTATTCCCATCCCTAGTTGTATAGTGTAAAACTATATGTTATTCCCATCCCTAGTTGTAAAACTATATGTTATTCCCATCCCTAGTTGTATAGTGTAAAACTATATGGTATTCCCACCCCTAGTTGTATAGTGTAAAACTATGTTATTCCCATCCCTAGTTGTATAGTGTAAAACTATGTTATTCCCATCCCTAGTTGTATAGTGTAAAACTATGTTATTCCCATCCCTAGTTGTATAGTGTAAAACTATGTTATTCCCATCCCTAGTTGAATAGTGTAAAACTATGTTATTCCCATCCCTAGTTGAATAGTGTAAAACTATGTTATTCCCATCCCTAGTTGAATAGTGTAAAACTATGTTATTCCCATCCCTAGTTGAATAGTGTAAAACTATGTTATTCCCACCCCTAGTTGTATAGTGTAAAACTATGTTATTCCCATCCCTAGTTGTATAGCGTAAAACTATATGTTATTCCCATCCCTAGTTGTATAGTGTAAAACTATATGTTATTCCCATCCCTAGTTGTATAGTGTAAAACTATGTTATTCCCATCCCTCGTTGTATAGTGTAAAACTATGTTATTCCCATCCCTAGTTGAATAGTGTAAAACTATGTTATTCCCATCCCTAGTTGAATAGTGTAAAACTATGTTATTCCCATCCCTAGTTGAATAGTGTAAAACTATGTTATTCCCATCCCTAGTTGTATAGTGTAAAACTATGTTATTCCCATCCCTAGTTGAATAGTGTAAAACGGAGGGTTACACTCTCTGTAACCCAGGTTCTCTGAGTGGAGAGACTGGCTCTCCACTACATATTTTCAATATGTACGGGAACTGACCCCACAGGGCAGTGTTCATGGATATCTCTTTAAGACACATCTTCTATGGTGGCCCTGCGCAGATGCCAATCAGCGGGCTATTTAAGCCCCATCTGTGCAGTGCCACTTCGATTAATTCTTGATTGACACGCATTTCGGAGCGGCTCTTTTGTGGAGAGCCAGTCTCTCCACTCAGAGAACCTGGGTTACAGAGAGTGTAACCCTCCGTTCTCTATCGTGTTCGAGACTGGCTCTCCACTACATATTTTCAATATGTACGGGAACTCTCTAAGACACACCGCGAGGAAATAAGCAGACCAGCTGCCCCTGCGGCAGCCCGAGGCAGTTTAACCTGAATTCCGTCCGAGCCTATAAGTGGTGAGCGCCATGAGTCACAGGCGCTTGCCAAACGCTCCAAAACTTCAGTATTCATACCAAGTAAGTAATACTCGTGGCCTAGGCGCAAGACGCCACCTAGGCTCAGCTGGCCCAGCATGATGCTAGGCCAGTGACCACCGGGGTGAAGGGCTGCTCAAGCCAGCCCGTCAGATGCCCGGCCGACCTGACCGGTCAAGGTGCTGGTGACCCTACCGCTGAGTAGCACGCAGGAGCGACTCACAGGGGGAGCGGATGCCACCACGTTCCATCGGTAGGACAAGGTGAATGTAGCCAGAGTCGCCCATGTCACTGCTGTGTAGATCTCTGTCAGAGATACACCATTCTACAGCAACCAGGGGGCTGTTGTCCCATGGGCAGAGTGTGCCCGCCTTCCAGGCGACCCTGGCACTCCTGCCTGCTTGTCCCTGTTGGATCACCCCTGTGATCCGGTGGGACAGTCCACCCTTCGACCATGGTCTACCCGAGCACTCTCTGATCAGGCCGTATGGTATAGAGTGCAGGGATTGGTGCCAGCACCACCTAACCATTGCCATGTAGGAAGCGGCAGCCTCCTTCATGCACTGATAGGGACATTCTTGTGGCTGACACTGCTAACAACAAAAATGCTGTCCTGCGAGAAGCCACCCAAGTGTCCACGCTTAATTGGCTCATGCCGCAAGGCAGACAGTACCACCTCCCGTGGGGGGGCTGCCGACCTAATGTGCGAGCACCCGGTACACCGTGGTCTCCCTCAGCCCTAAGGGGCGGAGGCACCCGCTGGCTCACTGCCAAGAGATGCCAGCCAGCAAACTAGTGCTGTGGGATCCAACAAACGGGCACCGGTCACGAGGACGTCCCACGCCAACATCCGTGGATGTACTCAAGAACGACGCAGGAGCGCAAAGTACCAACAGACTGGCCAGATGGAGATCCAGGATCACCGGAAGCGACAATGGAGGGCTCGTCTGAGGACGACCTCGAGAGAGCTACAACCCATGACATGGTGGAACCTACTCAGGGGTCCACCTGAATTGACCGCCACTGTCTCGAGAGACAGCATGTGGGGGCTGGGTATCCTGAACTGTCAGGACTGAGGAGTGGGCTCGGTGTGCTGAGCACCTCTAGCCATACCCCGCCGGTCTGTCTACTATACAGCCGCGATGGTCAACCGGGAGGTTTGCCGACGAGGTCGGTTTCGCTCGGGGTCTCACAGCGCTTCTGCAGCCAGGGAACCAAGGCTCCACCAACGTGGTTGGCTTCACGCTTGGACCCTTTGGCCACACCGAACGCCGACCCAAGGTTTCCCCCAACGAGCAGGTTTCACCAAGGGTTGGACGCACGGACCGAACGCCGTCTCCAAGGTTTCCCCCAACGAGCAGGTTTCACCAAGGAGCGGTCGCACGGACAAACTGAGGCTTCCTCCGCAAGACAGATTCGGCACTCAGCTTGTTGCTGTTGCTGTTTTTTTGATGGAGCTACGCGGCGCCCTGAGAGGAGTCGCGACGATGGAATTGTTTGTTTACGCTCTCTGCCGTGTGGTCTGGCCGGACCGCGGCGGCAACGATCAGCGACCGTAGGTGGCCTCAGAGTACGCCGACTAGGTCAGCTCCTCTGGGTTCTACCCCGCTACCCGCCGCAACGGTTTACAGCCGCGATGATCAACCAGGAGGTTCACCGACGAGGTCGGTTTCGCTCGGGGTCTCACAGCGCTTCTGCAGCCAGGGAACCCAGGCTCCACCAACGAGGTCGGCTTCGCACTTGGGACCCTTTGGCCGCACCGAGCGCCGTCTCAAGGTTTCCCCCGACGAGCAGGTTTCACCAGGGAGCGGACGCACGGACCGAACGCCGTCTCAAGGTTTCCCCCGACGAGCAGGTTTCACCAGGGAGCGGACGCACGGACAAGACTGAGGCTTCCTCCGCGAGGCAGATTCGGCACTCAGTCTTGTTGCTGTTGTTGTTGGCTAGCTGCGCCTAGATAGCCATGACTTCGTGACTTCTCTGGATGAGAAGAGCTTTCTCTGTGGTTTCAGACCGGTAACCGGATTCTACCCCGCAGAGTCACACCTAGGTGCATAAACGGCTCGCCGTGACACACTGTACACTGTATCGTGTGCTCTGCCCGACAGCCACAGCATGCTGTGTCACTGAGCCAGGCTCCACCGTGAAACTACACCACGGACGCATGAGCTGACCTCGTCAGCAATACGCCCTATAGTGTGATGATGGCTGAGATTCAGGCATACTTCCTGGCAGACCCAGCATGTCATGTCTATGTTACCAAACGTCGGACAGACACAGCATGTCCTGTCTGTGACAGAACTACACCACTGTCGCGTGAGCTGACACCCCGCCAGAAATACGACAGTATAGTGCGCTATGATGACTGCCCAACATAAAGGGAAACCTTCGACTGACCCAGCACGTTCTGTTTGTGTCACTGAACCCAGATCCACAATACCGAACTACATCACCGGGGTGTAAGCTGGCGCAACACCCACAATACATGTATTCATGTACTCTTTGTATGTCTATTTCATATGGACCCCAGGGAGATTAGCTGTCGCTTTGGCATCAGCTAATGGGGATCCATTCAGTAAACCATACCCTGTATAGTGTGCTCTAATGGCCGTCTGACCCCAAGGAATTGTGTTAGTCTCACCTACAAACGAGACAACAGCTAACCCGAGAGGGCGAGTCAACGCTCGCTCCCTAAACTGCACACTGTAGTGCATTAATAGGCTGCTGACACTCGTAAGTAGTCTCGCCGAAAACTTTCACTAAATCCTTCTTTACAGACCTGTCCATACCAGGCAGGGCAGGAAAGAGGTGGAGCTATAGCCTGAGCTTAGCTCGCCCAGCTCTGCCAACCTGGGACAAGGTTCAAGGTAGTCTTTATTTGTCTCTCTTGAGAAAACATTGTCTTGGAGACAGAGTCACAGCTGTATACAAATAGCATATACCCGTTCACATAAAAAATACATTTTTATGGGTCTGTCAGTGGAAACGACTGGTCTTTTGCCTCTAAAACAGGCATGGCCCCTCCAGCTTCAGCTGGAAGGAAGAGACCATTCCTACAGGAGGTCCTCATACCAGGGCCCCCGCAGGGCACACACTGGTCATGGCCATCCTCTGTGGGCGTGTGAGCTCCACATGCAGCCTGAGAAACCCCTGCTATTTCCATCTCCTCTTGTCTCTATATAGATATATTCATATGTATACCTATATATTATTTATTATATGTGTACCTATATATACATATATGTATACATCTTGTATTGTACACCATATTTTAACTGTTCGGAATGTGCTCCACAGGGAGTGGGCCCATAGTAATTGCTTGAACGTGAGGGGTCATAATCTACCCTTTGCAGCTCACAATGCTGCATAAACGAATCAAGGCAACATGGTACCCTAAGACATCCCCCTGACACGGATTCTCCGTGTGCTCTCTCTTTGTTAGGACAGAGTCCATACCAAATCAATGTCCACAATTTGTTTTGTGTCACCAGCAGAGTTATGGACCTCTGGAAGAGGTTGTACATAAACTGCTCAGCCGCTCTGAGGCGCTCTAGCCCAAAACAATCTGACATTAAGCACACTGGAGGCTTCCAAACCTTAGTATATATCATTCCAGTCGGCCTACAAGTCCACATGCATATAGTGTGTTGTTGTAGCCTTTATCATACTTATAAGCATATAAGTATATATTAACCAGAACCAATTGTGACAGAGTAAGCAATTTAATTGCAGCGCCTAACACGGTGGGTCATCAGGAGTTTTTGTCTCCTGATCTTTGAGCCACACCGCCCTCTTGTGACCCATAAGGCACAGTGCAGACTAGGCAGCCGTCCCTGACGGACATACCTCCATACACTATGACGCTCATGTCAACCTGTCAATGAGGAAGTTGGAACACGCTGGAATTGTTTGTTTACACTCTCTGCCGTGTGGTCTGACCGGGCCGCGGTGCAACGAACAACGGCCGTAGATGGCCTCAGAGTACGCCGACTGGGTCAGCTCCTCTGGGTTCTACCCCGCCGATCGCCGCCGCGGTGTACAGCCGCGATGATAGACCCGGAGGTCTCACCGCTTCTGCAGCCAGGGAACCAGGGCTCCGCCAACGTGGTCGGCTTCGCACTTGGCTTTGGCCACACCGAACGCCGTCTCCTAGTTTCCCCCAACGTGGTCGGGTTTCACTAGGGAACGGACGCACGGACCGAACGCCGTCTCAAGGTTTCCCCCAACGTGGTCGGGTTTCGCCAGGGAGCGGACGCACGGACAAGCTCCACACCGAACGCCGACCCCAGGTTTCCCCCAACGAGCAGGTTTCACCAAGGGTTGGACGCACGGACCGAACGCCGTCTCCAAGGTTTCCCCCAACGAGCAGGTTTCACCCAGGAGCGGTCGCACGGACAAACTGAGGCTTCCTCCGCAAGACGGACTCGGCACTCAGCTTGTTCGGATTAGACCTGCAGCTTTGCTGTTGTTGTTTTTTTGTGGAGCTACGCGGCGCCCCGAGAGGAGTCGTCGAGACGACCAGCTCTCTTCTTACCTAGGTAAGTGGACTGTGTGCCACGCAGCTTCATGTTCTAAATATATATATTTATATATAATGTTTAATAGTGTCAAAACTGCTGAGATACACGAAACGTCTGCTCTCGTGGAAATCAAAAAATCGAAGTGGCACTGCACAGATGGGGCTTAAATAGCCCGCTGATTGGCATCTGCGCAGGGCCACCATAGAAGATGTGTCTTAAAGAGATATCCATGAACACTGCCCTGTGGGGTCAGTTCCCGTACATATTGAAAATATGTAGTGGAGAGCCAGTCTCGAACACGATAGAGAACTATGTTATTCCCATCCCTAGTTGTATAGTGTAAAACTATGTTATTCCCATCCCTAGTTGTATAGTGTAAAACTATGTTATTCCCATCCCTAGTTGTATAGTGTAAAACTATGTTATTCCCATCCCTAGTTGTATAGTGTAAAACTATGTTATTCCCATCCCTAGTTGTATAGTGTAAAACTATGTTATTCCCATCCCTAGTTGAATAGTGTAAAACTATGTTATTCCCATCCCTAGTTGAATAGTGTAAAACTATATGTTATTCCCATCCCTAGTTGTATAGTGTAAAAGGGTAACATATTTAGTTTCCTCTCACAACATTGCAGCATAAGGAAAACTGAATAAAATAGCAAAAAAACATTGTTATGTTGTGGTTTTACTAGGCATGTAAAAAACTGTAGTTACAGGGCCTGGCCAAGAGGGGGCACAAGTACACCAGACTAGGACTAGGCAGTCAGTAGTAGCCATAGAGTAAGACAGAGTTACCACAACTCCATTCACTTCATGGGGCTTCAGTCCAATCTTCTACGTCTAGACTTCTATTGGTGAAGAGCATAGTGAACAGTGACAATTCCTGGACCGGGAGTTGGCAGAATGCACTGGACTCAGCTTTAATTATCTTAAATACCTTTATTTTAGATTAGATTATTAGTAATAGTACAACATAAACATTACAGAGAGTTTAGTTGTCACTGTACAATACTTTTACTTTTTGCCAACAGAACTCAGAGATTTCTGCCCCTCAATGTCGTAATTCTGTCTTACTCTATGGCTCTGGTCTAACAGGAAACCACCAGCTTGGAGGAAGTGACTTTATTATGTAGCTTCCAGTCTGTTTCTCACTTGGGAAATAAACATCAAGCTTAGTATTGTACTGTAACCTTGTGTGGCGTCTTTAAGTTACTAAATATACAATAGGCCTACACTAACAGGTGATAGTTTAAATGTATAGGTGGCATACTGTACACATATTAGATGTTATGTCTTGTTATGGAATATATATAACTTAGCATGAGATCACATAGTTGTGTTATAGACAGTGTTGTGTATACAGTATGCTGCCAAACAAAGAATACGTTTTTCTCTTATCTGTATTTGTACACAAGATGTAACAGTACAACCTTGAACCTTGAATTGTAGGCTATAGAGCGTCGCACCCTTTCATGACGACGCCAGGCCCAGGCAATTAATCCCAATGCATTTTTCCTCAAAGACATTTCACAAAGTGTTTATTTAAAGACCTATGAAGTCTCGTACGAAGCCAACTCTTGTCGTGACAATTCATGACAACAAACACAATATTTTGGACCAAACAAATAATTACAAAGAAGAAAAACAACAAAAAAAGTGTTGTAACCTGCCGGTTTTTTCTACTTTCTAATTCTTTGTTTGGCCCAAACCATTGTGTTTATTGTCGTGATTTGTCACGACAAGAGTTGTCTTTGTCCACGGCGTAAACGTCTTTAAATAAATACTTTCTGAAAAGTCTATGAGGAAAATGAACGGGGATTTCTTTTCCGGGTCTCTCGAGGGGTGGGACTGCGACGCTTAATAGGAGGATGGACATACTGTGTGTCTGGAGGTCCAGGTTCATCACTGAAGTCAGGAGGTTTTCCCATAGACGTGTCACTCTTCACAGACAGAAGGCTGGCTGTTGGAGACACAGGTCTGTGGATGAGATGTTTGTCAGCTCCCTCCTCCTCTCTCTCCTCACGGCGACTCATCTCTGGTCTTCAGGAAACCTGTCAAGACATTACAGACACAATACACCAGGAAACAACTGCGCTATTTGATGTGATCCAACAGAACTGGTCCCCCTGCAGAGTCTTATCTGTCATCTACCTCAGTGATTCTCATTTTTCAACCTTTTCAGACTGTGACTCCCCAAAAACATTAACATGTGAACTGGGGACCACCTAAAACATTCACATGTGAACTGAGGACCACCCAAAACATTCACATGTGAACTGGGGACCACCCAAAACATTCACATTGGAACTGGGGACCACCCAAAACATTCACATGTGAACTGAGGACCACCCAAAACATTCACATTTGAACTGGGGACCACCCAAAACATTCACCTGTGAACTGAGGACCACCCAAAATATTCACATTGGAACTGGGGACCACCCAAAACATTCACATGTGAACTGAGGACCACCCAAAATATTCACATTGGAACTGGGGACCACCCAAAACATTCACATGTGAACTGAGGACCACCTAGGACCACCCAAAATATTCACATTGGAACTGGGGACCACCCAAAACATTCACATGTGAACTGAGGACCACCTAAAACATTCACATTTGAACTGAGGACCACCCAAAACATTCACATTGGAACTGGGGACCACCCAAAACATTCACATGTGAACTGAGGACCACCTAAAACATTCACATTTGAACTGAGGACCACCCAAAACATTCACATTTGAACTGGGGACCACCCAAAACATTCACATTGGAACTGGGGACCACCCAAAACATTCACATGTGAACTGAGGACCAATCCAAAACATTCACATGTGAACTGGGGACCACCCAACACATTCACATGTGAACTGAGGACCACCCAAAACATTCACATTTGAACTGGGGACCACCCAAAACATCTACATGTGAACTGGGAACCACCCAAAACATTCACATGTGAACTGAGGACCACCCAAAACATTCATATGTGAACTGGGGACCACCCAAAACATCTACATGTGAACTGGGAACCACCCAAAACATTCACATGTGAACTGAGGACCACCCAAAACATTCACATGTGAACTGAGGAGCACCCGAAATATTCACATGTGAACTGAGGAGCACCCGAAATATTCACATGTGAACTGGGGACCACCCAAAACATTCACATGTGAACTGAGGACCACCCAAAACATTCACATTTGAACTGGGGACCACCCAAAACATCTACATGTGAACTGGGAACCACCCAAAACATTCACATGTGAACTGAGGACCACCCAAAACATTCACATGTGAACTGAGGACCACCTAGGACCACCCAAAATATTCACATTGGAACTGGGGACCACCCAAAACATTCACATGTGAACTGAGGACCACCTAAAACATTCACATTTGAACTGAGGACCACCCAAAACATTCACATTGGAACTGGGGACCACCCAAAACATTCACATGTGAACTGAGGACCACCTAAAACATTCACATTTGAACTGAGGACCACCCAAAACATTCACATTTGAACTGGGGACCACCCAAAACATTCACATTGGAACTGGGGACCACCCAAAACATTCACATGTGAACTGAGGACCAATCCAAAACATTCACATGTGAACTGGGGACCACCCAACACATTCACATGTGAACTGAGGACCACCCAAAACATTCACATTTGAACTGGGGACCACCCAAAACATCTACATGTGAACTGGGAACCACCCAAAACATTCACATGTGAACTGAGGACCACCCAAAACATTCATATGTGAACTGGGGACCACCCAAAACATCTACATGTGAACTGGGAACCACCCAAAACATTCACATGTGAACTGAGGACCACCCAAAACATTCACATGTGAACTGAGGAGCACCCGAAATATTCACATGTGAACTGAGGAGCACCCGAAATATTCACATGTGAACTGGGGACCACCCAAAACATTCACATGTGAACTGAGGACCACCCAAAACATTCACATTTGAACTGGGGACCACCCAAAACATCTACATGTGAACTGGGAACCACCCAAAACATTCACATGTGAACTGAGGACCACCCAAAACATTCACATGTGAACTGAGGAGCACCCGAAATATTCACATGTGAACTGACGAGCACCCGAAATATTCACATGTGAACTGGGGACCACCCAAAACATTCATATGTGAACTGGGGACCACCCAAAACATTCACATGTGAACTGGGGACCCCCACAAAGCACTTGGAATGTAAGAATTGAGGCATTACATTAAGTTTGAGTCCATGGGTAAATATTGTGAAACTAGCAGATCTACAAGCTCACACATTTTTGCCCCTTTCTCATATTTAAGCCCATGTTTAAAACCCATTCTGGGCGGTAACCCCTTTTGTTGTTAGCATTATGTTATGCTTTAGCTATTGAAAAATAGCAGATCTACGAGTTCGTAGCACGCAACTCGCTTGCAGGTCTGCTATTTTTGAAAAATGACTGACGACTGACATAGAAACATAGCTTTTCCAGAAAACTGTCAGGATGTAGAAGACATTAGTAGAATCGTCCTCAGGTCAAAATGGCTTAAGCCCATGTTTAATCAATCAAGACAGTTTTTATAGTATAGTCTGTTGATTACTTTTTGATGCAGTAATGCTCTTTCAATTGTTCTTGTATTGTAAAGGTCTTAAAAGCCCTTCATTTGCCACTTTCAATTGTTCTTGTATTGTAAAGGTCTTAAAAGCCCTTCATTTGCCACTTTACTGTCATCTGGGGACCCCTCCAAAAGCATGTGGGGACCCCCTGGGTGTCCCAGCCCACATGAGAACCACACCCTACAGGTGACTCATAACAATCATGCCACACAGCAATCGAAGTTGGTACAACATATGTTCAGGAGGAAGACCAAACTTACAAGCTAAGATCGTTGGCCTCCTCTGCCACCATGCCATGCTAACTCTCTCCCTAGCCTCAGGTATCGAGCCCAATCAGCTCACCATTTACCTGCCAGGGTTACCAACGCCAGCTCCACCCTCACCACTCACCGAGACCTCGCTGCCATGGCAACCGCCAGCCCTCCACCCTATCGCCGCCCTCGCTGCACCAAGGGAAGTGTATTTATGCCAGCCTGTTTCACCAGCCACTTGTGCATCGTATCTCGTACGCCCCGTACTTACACAGCACACGTTCCCAGCAATCCCAGCGAAATGGATAGCATTGACCTTTTGCCGACGACGACGACCTCCTCTTCCCGGACTCGCCAGAAACGCCGCCCTTCCAGAGGCTCCTGGCAACCGGCGCGTTTCCCCGTTCAGCTCCCGGTCATACCGGCGTGTCCACGGCAGCCCAGGCAACACAGGCAACCCGGCGGGTAGCCGCCTCCGCGCCCAGCAACCTACGGCTCCGCCAACTCCCCCCGCTCCCTCCGCCTCACCAACGCCGGACACACAGCGACCTCCCACCTCCACCTCCTCCACGCCGTGAGTCAATTCGATCGCGCGCCGCTCCAGGTCCGCGGTCCTCCACACTCAGGCCTGCCATTCCACCGCCAAACGAATGGACAGTCGCCGGGCTCAAGAGAGCACTTCGCGATAAAAACGTCGCTTTCCACAGAACACTGAACAAGGGCCAACTGTACAACCTACTAGCCCAATGCTCATCTCCAGCCCTTCCGGCAACATCTGCGTCCCCGACCGATGACGTCATACAGGGTCCTTCCCGACGCGACAACCGGAGAGGGGACCCATTGCCGCCTGTCCACAACCGCCGAGGCCAGACAGTGTACAGCCGCCTTGGACAATTTACAATTTACAATTTAGGCATTTAGCAGACGCTCTTAATCCAGAGCGACTTACATTAAGCAAGAACAAAAAGCATGGGGAATACATCACATAAAAACATTTATCATGAAACATGCGTAAGCTAAGAAAGTAACAGTGGAATATCTATAATGAAACTATACATATAAGCTATACATCTATACTACTATGATATACATTATGTACTATGACGTGCTATGACTACATACAATGATGCTGTTTACATAACATGCTATAAGTCTGTATCAAATGCTATCTAGGTCTACAGAATTGCTATCTAAGGGGGTGGGGTAAGTGCTATGGGCCATGATGGAGTCTGAAAAGGTGGGTTTTCAAACTACGGCGGACCATATGCCACGCAGTCCAGGCGGGTCATGCCTCCCCCCCAGCATACCTCCCCCACCCCCGGTGCCTGCTCCCTTCCTCCCCCCGCCCCCCAAGCCTCCCTCGGAATTCCTCCATCCCTCCTCCCTCCTTCCCTGTCTATGCAGGCTGCACTGTCATCCCACCCCCCTGCACATTCATCCCACCTCCCCCCCCCCAGCCCGCCCCCTCAGTCCCTCAGTCCCTCAGTCCCTCAGGCCGCTAGCCAGCCCAACACTCACGGGGCCACCGACCCAAGCTGGCTAGCACCTCCCCCACCTGCGGGTGCCCCGTATGCCTCGAGCACCCCCCCCTCCCTCATGTCTCTCCCCCCCCACCCCTCCCTCATGTCTCTCCCCCAACCCTTCTCTCTCTCCTCAGCAGCTGCCGCTCAGATGCCACCGCACGCGCTTGCCCTCAACCCACCTCCCGTGTCCTGCAACCTCCGCCTTCAAATCCTGCAGGGTAATGATATAGACCTCGCCACCATCCTCAAACCCTCAGCTCACACCTTCCAACCACGTGCAGTAGACTGCGGGGGTTCTCAATAACCCTCCGCGACCTCACATCCTCATCATCAACCCACTCCCCCCTCACTCACACATAATTCACTCTAGCCTTCTCCATTTTCCGTGAGGTAATCTGCTCCCAGTTCCCCAATAGAAGGTCAGAACTAGACCACTATTTATACATAATTACAGACCTAGCAACGCGCTTCGGCGGCTCACTTTTTTACGAGTACCACAGGCAGTTTGCAGCCAGAGCAGCAGCCCGCCTCCAGCAATGGAACCAAACGACCTACTGGGGCGCCCTCGACGTGGAGCTATACTGCCGGCTCTTCGCCGGCTGCCCCTCCCACCCCACCACCGAGTGCGTCCTCTCAGCCTCCAGACCTTCATCCAGACCATCATCCAGCCCCGCCCCAGCCCCCACCCACTCATCGCACTCCCAGCCAGCCCCCGACAAGCAGCAAAAACCCCGTCCCACTGGCCCGACCGCCTTCCCCTCCTCCTCCCAAGCCCTAGACAAGCGGGGAAGAAAAATTATGTTTATCGGCTCCCAAATGCTGTGCAACAATTTCAACGACAAGGGGTGCTCAGTAAACTCGTGCAGGATGCTCCACGTTTGTTCCTACTGCGGCGGAGGACACACCCGGACCAGCTGCCCCCACAACCCCACCAAACCAGCCAGCAGCTGACTAATCAAGCACCTGGCCACCCCCGTCAACATCCCCGCCCTAGCCAAAGCGCTAACTCACCATCCCGACACCCCATTCATCCTGTTTTTCATAGACGGACTCATTAATGGATTTTCACCAGGCCTTTTTTCACTCCCCGAGCTATCCCATTCCTGCAAGAACCTCCAGTCCGCCCTGTCAGAACCCGACATCGTCACCTCCCTAATAGAGAAAGAAATACAACAAGGATTCATGATAGGACCATTCGACTCCCCCCCGTTCCCCTCATACCGAATCAGCCCCCTGGGCGTGGCAACCAGGAAATATTCAGGAAAAAACGACTAATCATTGACCTATCTGCCCCACACGGTTCATCCATCCCCAGCATTAACAGCCTCATCCCCAGCGCCGACTACTCCCTCAAATATTCAACCATAGATCACGCCATCGCCCTCAACCGACTCGCCGGGCGTGGTGCCTGGCTGTCAAAAGCCGACATCACGTCGGCCTTCAAAGTCCACCCACTACACCCAGACTCATGGCACCTTTTTGGCGTACACTGGAACAATACATTTTATTTTTCAGTTAGATTAACATTCGGTTGCAAAAGCTCCCCCAGACTATTCAACAACCTTTCAGAACTCCTCTGCTGGATAATGCTCAATAACGACCACATCCCCCACCTAGTCCACCTCCTGGATGATTTCCTCACCATCGACCCCCCATCAGCCCCCCCCGCCCGCAGCCTAACGTGCCTAAAAACCACGTTCGCGGCGCTCGGCATCCCCCTCGCCGAGGAAAAAACAATGGGTCCCCTGACCAAAATCGAGTTCCTGGGCATCGACCTCGATTCCGTCACATTCCAAGCCTCACTACCCCCAGAAAAATTTGACCGCATCTCACTCCTCATCTCCAACTTCCTCGAAATCCCGTCATGCACCAAACAACAACTCCTACAGCTCCTAGGCCAC
Organism: Protomyctophum bolini; assembly: GCF_963924005.1. Taxonomy (NCBI): domain Eukaryota; kingdom Metazoa; phylum Chordata; class Actinopteri; order Myctophiformes; family Myctophidae; genus Protomyctophum; species Protomyctophum bolini. The sequence goes on from NC_137882.1 coordinate 35,132,369, forward strand.
CTCAACTATGCCACCAGAATCATCCCACAAGGCCGTTCATTCATTTCCCACCTCCTCCACCTCGCCGCATCCGTCCCGTCACTCCACCACCACGTCAGACTAGACCTACCATGCCGCATAGAGCTCAGGCTCTGGCACCTCCTGCTGACCAACTGGAACGGCGTGACATTTTTCTATCATGACTTCCACTCCTCTCCAGAAGACCTGGACCTATTCACTGACGCGGCACCCTCCGTAGGTTTCGGGGGGTACCACAGAGGGAGGTGGTTCGCTGAGAAGTGGCCAGAAGAGCTATTTCCCCCCCCCCTTTTCCTCTGCCCACTCCTCAGCCCTCTTCGAAATGTACCCAGTGATAGTCGCGGCCTCTCTTTGGGGTCACGAATGGACCAGCCGCTCAGTCCTCATCCACTCCGACAATCAAGCCACCGTCCAAATAATAAACAAAGGTCGCTCTCCCTCACTACCCCTCATGGCCCTCCTCAGACGCCTCACATGGATCTCAGTCACCCACAATTTCCTCATCCAAGCAGCTCACGTCCCCGGTCATCACAACGTAATAGCAGATTCACTCTCACGCTTCTCCTTCCAGAAATTCAGGCGATTGGCCCCATCCGCAGACCTCCACCCGACTCCAGCTCCTCCGTTTTCACAGATGACCTTCCCTTAGATCATCCACTCCACGACCTCCAGACCATCTCCAGAAACCTCATTCTACAAGGTATTTCCCCATCCACACTCTCTTCCTACTGGACAGCCTGGCGCACTTTCCAGTCATTCCACTCCACCTTCGGCCTACATTTTCCTTCCCTGGACCTCATCACCCTCACCTCCTACATCAGCCACTGCCTTTCATCACGGGCCATGCTTCCCTCCACCATCCGAGTCTACTTATCAGGTATCAATTTCATTTCCAAACTCATAACAGGAGCCCCTCACCCCTTCTCACAGCACGCACACGTCACACTGCTCCTTAAGAGCCTGAAACGGAAGGAGCCTCACAATCCTCCTCTCCGCCAACCCATCACCTATGACATCCTCTCGGGATCAATACACTCCGCTCAGGATATTCTAGCCCTTCCACAGATTCCACCCTGGAAGCCATGTTCCTGCTAGCATTTTTTGGCTTCCTCAGGTGCTCGGAATTCACTACACCTAACTCCACATTCATCCACAACAAACACCCCTGTTTATCCGATCTGAGCATCATTGATTCCACCACCATCATTTTCACCCTAAAATACAGCAAAACGGACCAATATGGCAAAACAACACCCATCTACCTGTTCAAACTCGACTCACATCTCAGCCCATACGAACCCTTAACCCGTCACCTCCATGCTAGGCTCTCTTCCCGTGCCTCTCCTCTCGATCCTCTGTTCACTACAGATTCCGGCTCCGTAGCCACCAGACACTGGTTCCTCTACCACCTCCGCCAGATCCTGACCAAGGCCGGATACTCCGCATCCGACTTCTCCGGCCACTCATTCCGGATCGGCGCCACCTCCACAGCCTCCAGACAAGGTATAACCGACCACACTGTCCAACTCCTTGGGCGCTGGTCTTCCCAAGCATACCATGCTTACATACGAACGAGTGTCCAGGACCTCAGAGCCGCTCACGGCTCCCTGGTCCAGCGAACGCTCCATAATTGATTCCAATCATTCGAACTACTTTGGGGTCTCGTATTGGGGGCGTGTCCATACACGACCAGAAGGACGCCCCGCTACTCAGACCCCATGCCAAATACTCAGGGTTTCCTACCCCCCCGGAACCGGGCCTACGACTCCCCCTCCCCCCACAGGGCTACGCCCTATCATCCTCCACTTCCCTCCCAGGGGCCTAGTCTCACTAACATCCTCTCCCCCTCACTCCCTCAAGATTCCCCTGTAACTCCAACTCATCCCCTCATCCTCACTCCCCCTCCCCACCCCCTCCTTTCACTCTTCCTCTGGCCCCTGGAAACCTCCACATCCCCTCACCCCCTACCCTTCCCCTCTTCCCAACCCGACATCCTCCTCCTCTCCCCCTCATCCCAAACGGGACACATCCTACACGAACAGTCAGGCCTCCATCCCAATGCATCTCACCCCATGCATCGTTCCACTCAATGCGTTATTCTTTTTTTTTTAATTTTTATCCCACGATTTTGTAACCCAGTTTTCTTTTTCACCCAGTGCCAATTATCTAATGTAATACTGGGCGCTACACTTCCTCTGCCAACCTGGGGGGGGGCAGCGGACTGACCTCATGCCTCCTTCTATGCATGAGGAGTCCAAGCTGCTTCTTTTCACCTGACAGAGGGGAATTTCCCCGGCCGGACGTAGCGCGTGGAAGGGACACGTTATTCCGACCAGTTCCTTTCCCCTCCATCTCGGCCACTCCCTGTAACACAGTGGTGTGTAATCGGTGACCTGCTGAAATATGTGACAATCGTGTAGTAAGTAGACAATCGCACAATGTCAGTGTCCGAATGTAAATCGTTGCGGTTTGTTCATTATCAGAGTTCAACCTATAGCTGGTGTTCTGGCCACGTATTTAAAGACCTCCA
>NC_137882.1:35137416-35157416 GCF_963924005.1 Protomyctophum bolini
GATGTCGTACCCGAATTCCACCACGTGCGCTCGAAGCTGAACCGGACCCGCGCGCGCCTCCTCCCTCCGATTCCTCATGATGTGGAAGATGTCGTTGTGGAACGGGCATGGGCCCAGACATGGCAGGGGGGGCGCTTTTTGTCTCACCAGGACAATGGTTGGGGGATTCTGGTGTTCGCAACACGACAGAATTTGAGAAACCTCAGCAGGTGCAATGATATATATATGCCCTATACCCAGTTTGTCACCATCCATGGCAGATACCTGGGCAGAGTGGTACCCTTTGTCATGTGCCTCGTGACCGGCAAAACTGTGGGCCAGTACAGGCAGATACTGGCTTATGTAAAGCGGAGGGTGAGGCGCGTAACAGGGCAACCGTGGACTCCTGCACGCATCATCACAGTTGATCACAGCATTTTCAACAGTTTTCGTATTGACTTATGCTTTCGTTTTAAATGTTTCTGCATATATTATATATATAGGCCTACTGTTAATAACATTTTTAATCAATCAATCAATCAATCAATCATTCATTCAGGTTCATGTCGTTGGGGTACCTGCCCCTGGCCGTGGTGCGTCAGAATTTCGACCTCTATGCCGCATCGGCGCACGTTGGACGGGTGAGACGACGCTACCCCAGGGTGACTGAATTTATTCAGTAGGCCTACCTAGAGCGCAACTACCTCCGTCCTGACTGCCAGTTTCCTCCACAGTTGTGGAATGTTTTCAGGAGGACATCTGACAACCGCACGAACAATTACGTTGAGGGTAAGAATGCATAACACTTTACAATAATATGCACAAATAATAGTTACTATATAAAGATCTGAGTAGCTATAGTTAATTCTTAGTGAATCAAAGGTCCCTTTGGAGTTGTTCATATTTGTCCCTTCCGTTATGATAATTGTTCGTTTATACTTATAGGCCTAATGGTCAGTTTGAGATTAGCTGCGTCAATTGATAGCGAATCATTACTTAATTATTAGCCTATGCTGTATTTTTTTATATATATATAAATACATTATTCTCTCATTATTATTCTCAAATTAGGAGAATTATACCACATTGTAAATAGAGAATTATCTTGTTATTATGAGATATTTTAAATATATAAATGGTACCCAATTTTCCTGATTTCTGAACCCATTTACATTTTATATAGAAAACTTGTATACATTTTTGACCATGCAGGAACAAAGCATTCATTGTAGCCTTTATTCATTCACATTGTTTTAGGATTTAATCAAAACTGGAACGCTATCCCTCAATTTGGATATTCCTGAGGCAGATGAAGGACTCAACAGTGCCAGGTGGAGGTCAAAGTGGCAGCGGCTGAGCGAGGGGACGCTCCTCCAGCCCAAAGGTTGAAGTGGCGGCGCCTTGAAGAAAGGATCTCACGCCTGAAGCTGGAGTACAATCGGGGTGATCGTCTGCTCGATAGCTACTGGGATGCAGTGCAACATGTACTGCACAATTTTGTGTGAATTTTGTGTGGACATTAAGGCCTGAACAGTGAACACCTTTGTATTTATTTATTTTTTGAATTATATATATATATATATATATATATATTGTTAAAGGTGGAAGATGTCCTTTTTTGGGGGTGGGGTAAGGCTTTAACACCTACATTTGTAGGCCTATTTTTTTTATAATTTTTGTATTTTTCTTTTGGAATACTAAATGCCATTTTTCAAAGCCAATTGGACACCTTTGTTGTATTCTTTCATGTATTTCGACTGCACATTTAACCCCTTACGTAGTAAAGTTGATGGTTGCCGACTTTGGCTCTGTAGGCCTACTTGGTCTGCTATTTTGTTTCCCTCTTCAACAAACGTCTTCACCGAAAATAGTCGAAGTAAATCCACCAGCGTGCGCAAAATATGGTTTATTCTGGGTAGCTGTATCCATATGCCTATAAGGACTCCCAATATAGGCCTACACATAAGGATTGAAACAAATCAATCTCTGGTTGAGTGCTATATTGATAATAAAATGTATAGCTCACATACTCGTATCGTATACCTCTTCAGGGGGGTGCGCTGCGTATTGAGCCTTAAAGATGGAGTGCCGTGATTTTTAGTATTGTGTATTTAGGTGTAGGTGTACATGAGGTATATTTTTTTCAAAAAAGTGTACAGTATTTGTTAAAATGATGGTTTTATGTGGACACACCCACCAGTTCATTAGGTATGCGTGAGTTTAACCTTAGCACCACCCACCTAATCCAGTCCCTCCGCCTCCTCCTTTAAGACCACCCACTTGTCCTAGTCCCTCCCCCTCCTTATAAAAGGACAGCCCATGGCTCTGCCCTTTTGTTTACAAAATGACAAATTGGTGTCTGTAATGTAACAAGAACTCATGTTTTTGTGAATGTTAGAAGTGAACACTTCCCATATTTCTGAGATATCGTATAAGCACCATTATGCACTGCCACCATCCATGTATAGGCATACAATCCACGCATCCATACCATATCAGATCTGTTTTTTCAGATTTTTTATAATCATTTATTTATTTCCTCCAATTATATTGACCATATTGTCACAATCAGCTCAGCTCATCATCCAATTAAATCATAGTTTAACAAGAAACAATTAGTTTGATAGATCATTTAGCATGAATAATTGTATTAATTTGCCAATATATTATAGGCTATTGATTTCCTCCAGCTAAGCACCCTGGCATTAAAACTGTCCTTTATTGACACAAAACACTTGCACTGCCCTAGGCACATGATGCTCTGGAGAGAAGACTCTCCACTCTTGCTCTGATCAAACTCAATTTACAACATGAATGTTCCTTCTGACTGCATTGAGTTTCAGCAAAAGTCGCCAGATTTAAAGAAACAAGCGGCCAAGTCCACAAAAATATGTCACAGAAATTTCCTTGAATATTTATGAAAACGTTTCAACAACACCAATCCTTTTAACAACATATTAATCTGAGGGTCCTTCACATGAACCATTGGTCAAGTCATCCACATCTCCCCTGAAAGTTACTTATATGAAAACAAGCCCAAGTCGCTTGTAATAGCCAGACATGGCAACATGACTTCCAGCGCGACACAACAACAGATTCTAATTCTTTACTTTACAGCCTCGTATAAGTATTAGGACCTACATATTGACTACAACAGCCAACAAGAATGCATTGTGACACTAGGCCTATCAAAGCCCGACCACTGTGATTATAAAAGAAACAACCTACTCCTTGAGAACAACAAGAGCAACTATAGAGCAGGTAGGCTGGTTTGTTGTGGTTTCCTTGATTAATCCTGAGGACCCGACGTGAACATTTACTTGCTTCCAATCTAACGAAAAACAGTCTGCTCTGCTGTGAACTGGTAATGTGTGAAATGACTGTTTGAAAATCTGCCACAGTTAGACACAGAGCAGCAAACTGTCTGGCTGCTCCGTTCAGTTCACACGTGTATGTGGCAGGCAGCTCCGCCCACAGAGGTTGTCGTATTTAAAAAATATGTATAGAGGGGGAGGTGCGTGTGTGCGTGCAATATTTGTACGTCACACTATCCGTGTTTACTTCATTGGCCCGTTTGACCGTCAAGGGTTCAGCCTCCAGGAAGAAACCCTAAATACAAAGTTATTACACCATTGCACATAAAAACGACTCCAGGGTGTCTAATGAAGTACTGTGACCCCATAGACACATGAAAAGCTGGAAAAATACAAAAATTGTGGCACTCCATCTTTAATGAAACTATTGAACCCCCTTGTTATAGACCCATATTGAACCCAGACTTTCTGTATGTTTACACAGCTATTAAGTTATTGCTTTGTGAGCTTGTAGAGCGCCTATTTTCGGTGCGCGAGTATAAATCCGGCGCACAGCCTGGCATCCAAAGCACATTCCACCTTTCCAAACGTGATCGCATACGAACACTGCACACACACACACACACACACACACACACACACACACGCACAAACGCGTTTGGTCAGGTGTAGCTCGACCGTTCTATAGATTAGTTTAAATAAATATGCGCCATATAGGAATACTAGAATTTCGCCGGCCGAAACATTGCAGCGCAATATGGGAAGAAGGAAACTGCGGGAGTTGACAGACTCCACTTCATGTTTCAGCTGTGTTTTTAAACTCAGTAGTGTGCCCTGCACATGTAGTAACGGATGGGTTATAAATTATTATAATAACAGAAAGTGTTTTTTATTTCTCATAAATACGCAAACATGGTGAAACAACTACAGTCACAGAGAGCAGTGCCAAGGTAGCTGCTGCCTGCTAACGATGCAAACAACAGCCTTGCCTGTCGTGTGTGTGTGTGTGTGTGTGGGGGGGGGGGGGGGGGGGGGGGGGGGATAGCACTAATTTTCGACATTTTACTGTGTCATAAATATTTACATCTGTAGCCTATATTGTGATTACATTTGACCGTACATTTGACTCTTGTGTTATATTCTTGTGAAATATTCAGTAAAGTATTGTGGTGAAATATTCACCCCAAGTTGATAAGATATGCAGAGAATATAATACCAAGAACCCCCAGTTTGAAATGCATTAGGCCACAGACCCCCATTTGATACCATTTGCTCTCTGGGAAAATCAGGGTCCATTTGGTTCCATTTGTATGCTCTTGGAGTATGATGACTGTGCTAACAGTATTATCATAAAATATGTCTCAGTTTGAAGATTCAAAAAAACATATTTCATATGTGTGAGCTTGTAAAGTAGAACGTTCAACCTAGAGACAGTGTTGCCAAGTCTGATCATTATAAGCTACTTTGGACTTGTTTATCTATTGCAAATGTAACACTGAAACAGCGTCCACGTTCGGTTTAATAACTCCCGACCTGTTTTATCAAAAAAATAACTTGAAGTGGTTTATGGTAGCTGACATGTGTAGGTCCGTTGCCTGAAAATATCACATGTGTAGCTAAACGGATCTCTGAGTAAAAAAATTAAACGTGCAAAATGTTACATCCTTGGCGGCTCTCCCCTATTAGTTGACTCACAGCACAGCACCGTCACTCCTGTCAGTTATTTCGTCCTAATAACTTGAAGTGGTTTATGGTAGCTGACATGTGTAGGTCCGTTGCCTGAAAATATTACATGTGTAGCTAAACGGATCTCTGAGTAAAAAAATGAAACGTGCAAAATATGTTCTAAATTTGTATTGTATTGTGTAGTGTATTCTAAAATTAGTTTAGGGTTGTATAACATGGTACAACTCAATCAATCAAACGTTTGTTTAATCAATGTAATGCCCCATTGAAGAAAAATAAATGGCCAAACTGGTACACCCGATACTATTTAATATTTCCCTTATGTTTGATACATTTTCTTGTCACATCCATGGTATGAAAACAATGCTAAGGAGTTGCTTCAATGAAATATAATTGCTTTAAGCTGAAAACGATATGTTTAATGGTGTTTTGTAGCGTTGTTACATTTATCATGCATGCCGTTACAATTAATCCGATATGCGCAGCAAATGTAACACTGAAACAGCGTCCACGTTCGGTTTAATAACTCCCGACCTGTTGTGTGTAAGTCGCGTGGTTAAAAGGCCGTGTGTTTCTGTTGTAAGCAACTCATGTTAGGTCTGCGCACACTGTACGTTGCTATGGCAAGTGGCTGCCTGTCATCAAATGCTGCTAATGTTAGCATGTGTGCTATCAGGCAAAAGCTGAGAGATGTGAAACTACTACTGGGGAAAATGTCATCCAAAACACAACACCTAAATTCGGAATGTTATTGTGACCTATTGAGCACAAACAGACCATCATGATTTGCTTGCTGGACCTATAATTAATGTATTTGCATTAAATGTCCACTCTCCCATCTGCGCACACTGTACGTTGCTACGGCAAGTGGCAGCCTGTCATCAAATGCTGCTAACGTTAGCATGTGTGCTATCAGGCAAAAGCTGAGATAGATATGAAACTACTACTGGGGAAAATGTCATACAAAACACAACACCTAAATTCGGAATGTGATTGTGACCTATTGAGCACAAACAGACCATCATGATTTGCTTGCTGGACCTATAAATCATTTATTTGCATTAAATGTCCACTCTCCCATCGAAATGGAAAGCAAGATGGCTGCGACAGATTCTGAGCTCGACGGAGCTGGTGACGTAATCAGGCAGGGCGGGCAGGTTGCCAGGTTTGCGAATTGTAAGCGAGTTGCAGTGTATGCAAGTAGCGTGGTTAAATTCCTTGTTTCTCGCGTGTTGTGGCAAGGGCGCAGCATTAGAAGGGCGCAGCAAATACGACATTGAGGGGTAGAAACCATCCCGGGCGCGTGGTTCATGTAACATGTGTGTCACTGTGAAAGACTGGCCCCATTAAGTGAACGTAGTTGGCGTAGTAGACGCCAACATGACGATTTTGGTAGACGCCAACATGACGATTGTGACGTAGGCTGTTGACGTTGAGCAATAACAGCGTGTTTCATAAAAGTAATAAAATAAGACTAAAATAAGACACTTGAACGGCTAAAAAATAGCCTATGTCAGTTCGGGGAGTGTGGCGAATTTATTTTGCATATAGAGATGTGTGGTAAAAGTGTGGTTCGGTCGGAGATAGAGCACAAAGAATGAGTATGGGTACAACTTCTCACTTGTATAAATAGAAGCTATATGCGGCAGTAGGCCTACATGGTTTTCAATTTCAACCAGTGGTCCGGGGACCACCAGTGGTCCTTGAGGGGGTTTCAGGTGGACCCCAGCTAAATAATGCAAAATCGGTAAACAAATGGACCCCTATTAGATCTTTAACTCTTGAGAGCGTACAATGAAACCAAATGGACCCGTTTGGTTTCATTTTACGCATGGCTCAAATGCAGAATAAATCTCTCTCTCACACTCACACACACACACACACACACACACACACACACACACACACACACACACACACACACACACACACACACAATCCATAAGTTACTGTTGCTGCATGCTGCGACGCAGTTTAATCATTCGCGTTGGTTTTATACACGTATATGACGTGGTGACCCATTTTATAATCATTGTTACATTCCCTTTGTATGTCTAGGGGTATAAGAAGAGGATGCAACACGGCTGGCACGAGAATTGTTGTTTATTCACGTTTAGAGTGATAAGGTATAATAATAATAAACAATAAAGAATACAACTTGAATGCAAAACATGGAGCAACTTAAATAAACCATCAAAACTATCTAGCCCTATTCTACAGTATCACACAACACTCTTACCTAGCTCTAACCAATGAATGAAAGTAAATGTTACACCAGGTCAAAACTACCTGAACTGTCTACACTAACTACTGCCTAACAAAGATTTACAAAAAGTACGCACCCATACGCCGTATATATTATATTATATATTACATATCTCTATATATATATATAAGTATAATCAGTTGTATCTTTACCACAGGATCACAGAATCAGCTCAGGGGCTCCACACAGATATAGCCCCTGGCCTACGCATATGAACAGTTTTTGTGACTTTGAGCTTTAACTAGCTCTGGACAGAGTGCTCCTCAGTATGGGGTGACTGAGGGACAATGCCCATGATCAAACAGCACAGCTGCTGCTAAGTAGTCTTCACAGTCTAGTCCTCTGAGCGCGGATTGGCTCCTGGTGACGAGGTGGTGGGCAGGCAGGTTGATGAGTCCCCGCCTCCACACATCACAGCAGACCAGACCTGTGGCTGAAAGGACCGATCAGCACTCTGTACAACGCAACCTATTCATGATACATTATTGCGAACGCAGTGAGCACTTACTATGAGACCTAGCAGATCATGTCTGTCTGTCTGTCTGTCTGTCTGTGTGTCTGTCCCGCTATCCAAATATGGAGTGTGTTGCATCAGCAATCACTCAGCTCCATATATGGGCACAAAAGGGGCCAGGTCCACTCAGCTCCATATATGGGCACAAAAGGGGCACCATATAAGGAGTCCCCAAAGCAGCTATACGTCCAAAACCCAAATATGTACGAGCTGCGTTCGCTTCCTGCGTTTGCGCGTCTTACTCGTATATATATATATATATATATATATATATACATATAAACATAACCACGTTATCATATAGTATATATATATAAATACAATCCTCACGTTATCATCTCATAAATATATAATCCCGATTATGTAACAATCATAATAGGCTATTATTAGATAGGCTATGGATGGACGGACAGACAGACAGACTTATTTATTTCATAAGCAATGGATTAAATAAACTGAACGGAGCCATGGCCATGCGTATATAGCCTATATCCTACTGCGTGTAGCGAAGGTGACGCATAGCAATATTCTCATAATAAATAATAGCCTACATAATAGCCTATCAAAGGCTAAAGACTATGTGAATATTGATATTATTTCATTGTTATGTTTGGTTTCACTGTCAATTGGGCTGCTTTATTTCTGCTTGTGAAAAAATACGCTCTGTACCACTCTTGCTTCTGATATCTCTCTCTGGGGAAAAAAACAACTAATAATGCACGGACACGCTGCGCATCTGGAGTTCGGTATAGGTAAGTCGTATTAGCCTCTTATATTGTAGGCCTCTCAATTAAAGATGCATGCTGTTCCCAGAGTTTGTATATACACCCCCTTCTAGGCTAACTTTGATGAGAATGACGCAGCCGTTGTTGAAGACATTTGACGAGTCGTTTTAATAAAATCGCATGTCGCAACTCCCCTTTCATGACTGACGAGATATTGTTGTATAGATATACACACATATCGGTGTGTGTATATATATATATATATATAGGCCTATAAATAATTCCGGGTCGGACAAATGGGAGGTCGGACAAACGGGAGGTCGGACCAATGGGAGGTCGGACAAATGGGAGGTCGGACCAATGGATTGTTACCGTTATAATAGACTCTCATCACATGTGTTCTTCAGTAGGCCTAAACTAAACCCTGGTCTCATCACATGTGTTCTTCAGTAGGCCTAAACTAAACCCTGGTCTCATCACATGTGTTATTCAGTAGGCCTAAACTAAAGCCTGGTCTCATCACATGTGTTCTTCAGGAGGACTAAACTAAAGCGTGGTCTCATCACATGTGTTTTTCAGTAGGCCTAAACTAAAGCCTGGTCTCATCACATGTGTTATTCAGTAGGCCTAAACTAAAGCCTGGTCTCATCACATGTGTTCTTCAGTAGGTTGTCACAGAAAAGAGTCAGAAATGCCCTGGGCTTCCGGCTCATCACTCCTAAGAGACTAGGGAGCTAGAAGTACTGCTAGCCTATACATTGTATGAGCAGCTCCCCTGGGGAGCTAAACGAATGCATGCTAGCCTTCCTATAAAGGTAAACATTGTGAATAGCTCCACAATAATCATGAAAAACGGCGCAACTTTTTTTCTACTCGGTCTGTGTCTCATAGGAGGGCTGTGGGTAGTTCAGAAACCGTCCTCCAGTGACATCATCAATGGGGAATACAATAGAAACTGCAGGCTTTCTAGACCTGAAAAGTTGCAATGCGAAAATGGAAGCCATCGTTCCCACGATAATGAAAATCTAAACACTTTTGTGAAAATAAATCTGCCTAATGATGATATCACTGGAGGACGGTTTCTAAACTGCCCACAGCCATCCTATGAGACACAGACAAAATAATCGAGCCATTTTATCATGATTATTAGTGAGCATCTATAATATGAAGATAGGTTGAAAAGTGGTGAAGTGGTCCTTTAATAGATGACTCGGTTATTTTTTTAATCTGGAATTTGAAATTAGGATACTGCTATCCATGACAATTTATTTGTGTCCTATACTGAATTCAGTCTGTGTATTATTGTGCTTATAATACTGTGTATACATTCTGTACCTTGTTTAAATGTATGGATATATTTTTGATCACTTTTTGAGAGGTCTGGGTTGTTTTCTTACCTTATTATGGGCAAACTAGTCCAATCCATGAGTTATTTTGCCGTTGTGTTGTTTATTAGCAATTTAAGAAATAAAAAAGTCGCTCTCAAAGTCACTCTTTTAGCACATGAACCAACGCAACAAAAGCTGATTCTAACAGTTTATGACATCAGGAAAACTCATGCGGTTTTATTTTCGTCTTTTAAGATAGATTTATAGGTTACTATACTTTGGTCCGATCGACAACCTACCTCAAACCCTCACTCTAACCCTAACCTCCCCCGGGGCAGCACACCTAAACCTAACCCCAACCCTCTCCCGACCCCGCAGTACTTCAGTGACGAGATCAAATCAATTTATTTACATCCCCGGGCCCCGTCGTTTCCAATAAGGAAGTGGTGTACAGTTTTGGTCCAATCAGATTGTTTTTTTACTCAAGGCAAACAGCAGTGATTCGGTCGGCGTAGGCATAGCTACTGGATCGTCTTTCTACACAAATTAGTCAAAACAAGACAAAGTTGACATTTCTTATACAAAATAAAACCGCATGAGTTTTCCTGATGTCATAAACTGTCAGAATCAGCTTTTGTTGCGTTGGTTCATGTCCTAAAAGAGTGACTTTGAGAGCTGTTATGGAAGTCAATGGAACCTATATTTTTTTCTTAAATTGCTAGTAATAAACAACACAACGGAGCGAAAAAACTCATGGAATGGAATAGTTTGCCCATAATAATAATAATAGTAAGAAAACAACCCAAACCTCTAAAAAAGTGGTCTTACCCTTTAAACCCGTCATGTTTATTATTATTGTGATATTGGATAATTAATTGGTTTGGGCTCAGGTGGCAGTAGTCACCTCTCATCTTTATCTCATTCTAGGCGGGAACCCCTTTTGGTGTTTTAAGCATTATGTTATGCTTTAGCGTTTAGCTATTGAAAAATAGCAGATCTACAAGCTCATAGCTATGAGCTTGTAGATCTGCTATTTTTGAAAAATCATGAAAATGTGGCGCACATCTTTGAATACTTCAAAGATGTTCTTTTTAACTCAAGTCTTTGTTTCTGGGAGGGTCCCTGGAACAATATATTTTCAGATGGGGGTTGGCGACCAATTACGTATATAATTCTGGGGCTCCTTGACCTGAAATAGTTTGAGAACCACTGACATAGAAACAGTCAGGATTTAGAAGATATTTGTAGAATTATCCTCGGGTCTAAATGGGTTATAACCAATCAGCTGTACCTTCCTGTATAAAGGTGGACACCCATTCCCTGTCACACTATTCCTGAAGAAGATCCCAGTGATCGAAAAAGTTGAATCAATGAACCAGTGGAGCGGAGTTATTCCTTGACAGTGTTGCAGACTCCACTTCTATCCCTTGTACTGCCATTTGTCCTTCAGCACCTGGACTAGAGTGGATGTGCATGCTCTAATACCGTTGTCACATTTCAACAAGGCACCTACACAAAAATAGGATATTGAGCATTTTATTTACTTCAAAATACTACTTGACAAAACAGTATAGACAAATATCAGCAGCATCATTACAGAAATACAGCAGCATTCATGGAGTTAGACTGTGTGTGTGCGAGCGTGCGTGCAATGCTTTCGAAATTTGCAGACAGAGCGCACAACGCTACCCTGCTTTTTATGCTTCAATAACATTAATCACACAAAGAACATGATTTCTGGGAGCGGTATAGGTAGCCTATACTGCAGAGTCCTGCACGGGTCCAATTTCCGATATATGGGTACATTCATTATGCAGAATGTACCCATGTCAAGTTTTCATTATGTATACAAATCTTTTGAACATAGCAGATCTACAAGCTCACAATGTGTTGCATCGCAACGCATTTTGAGCTTGTAGATCTATTTCCACAATCTATTTCCACAATGTAGCCTATATAGGGCTGAAGTGGTTAATGTATGTTTTGTAATAATAATAATCAAAATCGGCAAAGTAATTAGTAACTAAATTTTTCCAATAAATAGTAAATAGTAAAAGTACAATATTTAAATGTACGTCTACTGGAGTAGAAGTACTGAAAATCGGAAAGTAAAGTAAAAAACAGTACTTAGTTACTTCCCACCACTGCATATTTCATTGCCTGATGTTAATACCGGGAGCCTGCCCGGGAAATGTCCGTCGTCCCGGAGGTGTTTTTTTCCCGGTCTGCAATACCGTCAGCCCGTTGATCAATCTCACTCTCTCAGACTAACACACACACACACACACACACACACACACACACACACACACACACACACACACACACACACTTCATTCATCATTACATTTAAATATTAAAACGGCAGAAGTAAACACATATGTTTGGCTCTGCATCAGCCATCCGACTTTGCATTTGTTCAATATGTCGATAAGGGGGATTGTCTGCGAGGGAAGGTTTTTGAAACATCCAGTTTCATGTTTCATGTGCGCTGCGGCTGCTGCGGCCTCGTTATTAAACATTACATAATTAATGTTCACTGCATTAACATCAAGTTCCATATATGTTGCCCACCTTATGTTACAGTAGGCTACCTGGCTACAGGCGTATTTGGTTACAAACATGTTTAGTTGTAGCCTATACTCCATCGTGCGTCGTGCACATAGGGCCTTGCATCATTGTTTGGAATACTAGACAACTTGCTTGCCCGTTTTTTCCTCCGGGAATTTTCACCAGTGAGGGGGATAACTTTGTAATATGCTATTGGCTGTTTGTATTCTTTTTGGAAAAATATAAAAAGGTACTCCTGTGAAAAGGCTATATTATTTTACTTATATTGACCCTATAAACAATTTAGTATTATTTAGTATATGTAAGGTTTTGCACACTCAAATGGTACCTCTCGTCAGATAATCCCCACAACAACTTCTGTGAACAGACTTCACTGTAGTAGCTTTTCATAAATTATATTTGTACTTAGGCTGTTCTGCTGTCATGAAAGTTTATAGTTAGAGAAATTCAAAGTCCAGCCGTCTGCTGTCCAGCCTCTCCCACCCCTCACTGGGGAAAATTCTGGGAGGAAAACAGAAACGGGGTGAGTTGTCTTGTTACCATTGTTTGTGTCCAAAAGAACAGATCTGCAAGCTGTCGACACGCCATTAAACGGCGTGTCGACAGCTTGTCTGTCTGTTATTTTGGGGGGTTTCCGGCCCGACGCGTGTTACGCATTGGAACAAGCCATGGGTTTGAGAGGCTGATTGATGTAAACCGTAAACTTACAGTATTAGAAAAGTAATGACGATAATAGCTGTAGCTCTGTTTTGGAACATTGCACGAATAAGATGAATGAAAAAGGTTAACTTTTCGAGACACTACTTGGACATATAACTCCATTGGTGTTACTTCAATGAAAACCAAATGGAGATTATACTTAATCAGACTCCTGTCCTGGAATTAAATGGAACCATGAGAAGGTTGGAACAGCCAACGGAACGTGAGTAGTACATTGTTCCTTTGCTCCTGAAACTGGCTGTGCATGGTGACTGTGAACAGCGGGGGATGTCGATGCAGTGCGCAAATTGTCTTTGATTCGATTGATATTAAGATAAACGCAAAGAGCGGCGGAGCCTAAATCAATGTATTGTATGTAGCTATATTCATTTTAGGGGGCACTTTTTTTCACCCCAACGGGAATTCCCAGGAAAAGGTTGTCAAATTCCCGGGATTTAAAATGAGCCAAATCCGTGAAAAAATGTAACCCTAGTGAGGATAGAAGATCTACAAGATCACAATGCCTCACAATATGTTGTGAACTTGTAGATCGGATATTTTCACAATTTCAAATTGTTGTTAGAATAATAATCAAACGTTAAGAGTTTCAGACTTACAAGATCAACAACGCCAATTCAATGTGCTGTACACAAAACATCAAGCAAATTACACACATTATAAAATGACATTAAGATACAATGTAGCCTATGATTCTGAACCTCTTAAGATATATTCAGCAACATAACCAGCTCAGTTTGTCGCTTGTGCTGAACAAAGCATTCTAAAGACCTGATGATGTCACAGACTCACAGGTAATTACAAATTAAGCTCCCAAGGTTTTGCCATTTACAAATAAGAATAGACAATATATAAAATACATAATAAATATAACATTGTAACCATATCAGAATTATTATTATTACTACCCTTTACCCATTATTATTATTATTATTATTGGCAAAAGCAGATATCTTCTCATATCCCTTATTAGCTATATTTAAAGCCCTATTTATACTTTCTTTCCAACCACTCATTACTTATTTACTATTTATTATGATATATTACTGTAAATGGTGCATTTATATAGCACCTTTATCCAAGGCGCTTTACAGAGGTTGTGCATTACATTCACCCATTCCCAAATTTGAATTATTTCATTTGGATATGCACAAGAGGCGCAATACAATAGACCCAACAATGATCAGAATTAGGTTACATTATATGGTCCAACCAAATATAACTGCTGCACATGCTTAACACACAGAGGAAAAAAAGATAGCACATTGATGTTCAAGTGATCAAGGTTGTGTCCTCAGTTGTTCCCTCTAGTCTACACACTATACACAAATGACTATTATAGCCCCTCACCCACTAACATCACATACTTTAAAATAAGTACTCTGATGATAGTGCCATTCTCTGACTGCTCAATGGCAATAACTATTACGGTCTATCAGAACACCATTTCAAGGTGGCACAGTTGGTAGTGCTGTCGCCTCACAGCTAGAAGGTCCTGGGTTCGATTCCCGCTCGGGACACTGTGGGTGCTGGCGGCGTGTTTCCTCCTCCGAGTCATCAGTGCCCATACCCGAAGGCGTAACAGGGGGTAACAGGGTAACTCGTTGTATTTGGCCGAAAATGATAATTTTTTTCAATATGATTATGGCAAATAGATCACAGAATGTCAGTCACTGCACTGAGATGCATGCAGCTGCTGTATTTTGAATTTAATTGAATTCATTAAATCGCACACAACAAACAATAACCAAGAATCTATAATAATAACAATGACAACCACAATACTCTATTGTTCGTTAGGTAGTCGTTTTGTATACTCAGCACCTTAATAAAAGGCTCTAAATGTCCGTGCTGCTCCAGTCTCTTCTCCTTATGCAACTTTGATGTCCCTGCACCTGTGAAGCACCAGATCAGCCGCTTTAGGCTTGAGGCGCGTTGGTAGACTCCCTCTGTAACTACCTATTGTTCGTTTGACTCACAAGCCTGTCCTTGTATCTGTGGCAGCTCAAGTTCCTCTGGACCCCTATGCTCTGGACCCACTCGACACATAACCCTGAGAAAGCAGAAGGGGAGCAATGCTTCCTTTAACACTTTGTTGCAATGAATCACGGTGAGCACGTTAGCTGACGGAGTGAGCATCATCATAATTAACAGCACAAGTTGGCTATGAGCTTGAGGGATCACTCCCGGGTGAATCGAATCGAATGCGGACATTACCATCCACGAGCACAGAGGTAGCATCTGCACCAGAAACATGCCGAGGTAGCAGGCCGTGTGCATTGCTGCTCCACGGTAGCTCTGACGCAGATCCCGTGCCACCTTCCTCGCCGCTTGAAAGATCCGAAAATAGCAGGTGAAGATGATGATGATGGCCAAAAGAAGGATGCTTCCAGGCGGACCACGAAGAAGCCACATGTCTGTGTAGGTCAGCTCTGTGATTTGCTTCAACGTCAAAGGGTCACACATCAGCGTGTCCAAGGGCCTCTCAGCAAACTCGAACTTGCAGTGAATGACGACTTGATGGTAGATGTTCAAAAGATAAACTATGGTCCAGATCACTGCCAAAGCCCAGCGAATGAGACGTGTCGTGACGATGCGGGTGTAGTGGATTCCCTGGCAGATGAAAGTGTAACGTTCAGCTGCCAGTAAGGTCCGAGTCAGCTGGCACGCTATCATAAAATTGCCAAATACAGGTACAAAACTTATGCACCATTTACTTAATATTACAGTTTTCCGCTGCACCACACTGGGCAGCAGTGCAGCGGATGGAATAATGGCTATTAAAATATCACATACCGCTAGATTTGCCACAATTATGTCCTGAGGATGCCTGTGATATCTGTCTCTTAATGCCAAATAAAGCAGGCAGACATTTATTGCAACAGAGAACGTGAACAAACTCCCATAACTGATGAGGAAGACTGTTAGACGTAAATTATTTACAAAAATGTCCCAAAAACCAGATTCACGCTCGTCTAGGTTATCAAGTGTCATTGTTGCACGGCTTGTCGGCGCTACGGAGAATTTCTCCACAAGAATGAGTGGCAAAGAATGTTATTTTATTTTTATTATTTTATTTTCAGAGGAGGCGTTATTTCCCACCAATGGTAGAGCAGCTGGCAAGGCCAGCCGGCCAGGCTGACTCATTACACAGTTTGAATTGGTGCGGTGCACGTGATTTGTGTGTTGTACATAAAGTAGCCTCGGAAACCTGCTACTCGATATACACTTGCCCTCGATATGCGCGTTCACGCGAGGCTGTGCCATATTAAGTGTCGTCCGAAACCAAGCAGCCTTGAGTGCAAGTGGCTTATAAAGCCCTCAAGAGCGAATCTGTGCCGATCTAGACTCGATTGCCTTGTGCAGCCCTGCTCTCTGTCCGCATGGAAACCGCGACCTACAAATGGAAGTACCACCACAAATAAATGATAAATAAACAATCTTCATCTGATGCTGTTACATTCCCATTGTATGTCTAGGGGTATAAGAAGAGGATGCAACACGGCTGGCACGAGAATTGTTGTTTATTCACGTTTAGAGTGATAAGGTATAATAATAATAAACAATAGTGATTACAACTTGAAGACAAAACAAAAGACAGGCTATATGGGGCAACTAAAAGAAACAATCAAAACTATCTATCCCTATTCTAAGTACCACATGAACCCTCTTACCTAACTCTAACCAACAAATGAAATGAAATGTTACACCAGGTCAAAACTACCTGAACTGTCTACACTAACTACTGCCTAACAAAGATTTACAAAAGTACGCACCCATACGCCGTATATATTATATTATTACTTATCTATATATATATATATATATATATATAAGTATAATCAGTTGTATCTTTACCACAGGATCACAGAATCAGCTCAGGGGCTCCACACAGATATAGCCCCTGGCCTACGCATATGAACAGGTTTTGTGACTTTGAGCTTTAACTAGCTCTGGACAGAGTGCTCCTCAGTATGGGGTGACTGAGGGACAATGCCAATGATCAAACAGCACAGCTGCTGCTAAGTAGCCGTCCACAGGCTGGCCCTCTGATCGTGGATTGGCTCCTGGTGACGAGGTGGTGGGCAGGCAGGTTGATGAGTCCCCGCCTCCACACATCACAGCAGAACAGACCTGTGGCTGAAAGGACTAATCAGCACTCTGTATAATGCAACCTATTCATGATACATTTATATATATATATATATATATATATATATATATATATATATATATATACATATAAATAAACATAACCACATTATCATATAATATATATATAAATACAATCATCACATTATCATCTCATAAATATATAATCATAATCCGATTATGTAACACCCCCGGCCCCACACCCAAAATCAAACACAGTTTGAACAACGTTTTCGTTCTGGGCACAACCCTCCCAAACGCATAAACAACATTTTCGTTCTGGGCACAACCCTCCCAAACGCATAAACAACAGGGTACACCAGAATTACCTTGGTTTACTCTTCTTTAACTTGAGGTAGCCTCAACCACACTCTAGTGAGGAGCACACCTATCAAGACACCCCCTGCACTCTGTACAACACTCAGAGTTAGCCGCAACTAGACACCCCCCTGCTCTCTATAGTGAAGTTCTACATAATATTTACCATTCAAACATATATCGCATTTAGGTTAAGTTATCGGAACAAATCTCATAGGGAGATAATACAACCTGCAAACTGTGCATACTACCGAATCACTTCATGAAAAATAACAAAGAGGGAAGATTGAATAATGACTCTCACAACCAATCTCAAGCTAGAGTAGCTATTCTGTAACAACCACCTCATGAAACTATCCAGTCGTTCCCACGGCAGGTTCCCACGCAAGCGCTGCACGTCTGCCAGAACAGAACCAAACTGAAGTAACATACAAGTTCAGGGACCTATACGAGTACGTTTGCATTTTTATCTTACACGAATGCATAAAGTTAGATGACACAAACCATGTTATTCATTTCCTTCCCATCAAGGATCCTACTGAGAACCTCTATATTGGGGAGCTGCTTGCTACCTCCACTGAGGAGCTTTGACTTTAGCTTTGAATATGAAACACATCGAACTCGCAAGTTCAATAAGAGCGAGGCTAGACTCTCCAGTCCTCTTAACATCACGATGAACACACATTTCATAGTGGTACCTGAACACATTACATATTAATCACCAACACAGGGGACATTCTAAACCACTCGATTGGATACACAATCACTGGACAGTCAAATACATGACAACTGGATGGGAGGGACGGTCAGATATATGACCACTGAGGGACACATGTCCCATGTCTTCTGCTATCATGCTCTCCCAGCACACATGACAGAAATGAACAAAAAGGCCACACAAACACACCAAATCATCTCAAAACGAACGAATCCTATAATTAACCGCTCATAGTATACATATACTGCCGCATATTCAGTCTAATGAGCCGAATACACAAGATTAACTGGTTGTTAACGAAACAAAACACCCACGCATGGAGCTTTGCATTAGCCATACGTTCACACAAATTCACATATTTGGTCGACAGATTTCTTGACAGAACGAAATCTAAGTCTGTAATCTTTCACTCAAAAAAAAGACAGGCTATACCAAAAATGCACTTTACTGAAGTTACTATTAACTGAATCATACTGCAGACTTAAAGCCTGTATATCACCAGAGTGTATAGACAAAGAGTAGCCATGACCACACGGCCTCAAATTATGCACCACACAACCTCTTTCAGTGCACAACAGAAAAGATAATCTATGAATTAATTGCACACACACAATCACTGAATTGTGTACTTGGTGTCCCACCCAGGGGCAACAAATATACAAATATACCATCACTGACTTGACTGAATATACAATCACTGACTCGATTGCACACACAATCACTGACTTTGTCAAATACATGACACCTGAACGTATTGAGTGGATCAAAAAAGGAACATTTGTCGCATGTCTGTCATGAAAGGAGAAAACACCACATTTAATTTGTCTGTAAGCTTGTTAGACCCTGCCACCTTCCCTCAACCCCTCAGCAACTAGTACAAGGGAAGCGAATTAAGAGGAGTGAGATACAGAACCAGGGCAGTACATAGCCCAAGACAAAATCAATGACTTTCACACCTTAAAGTACGAACCCACCTCGGACTCACGAACAATGGGAACTAACCCAAAGTGCCGTGGCATTTCAAAATGAGTGCGATACCAGCACAACTAAACAGAGAGCGACAGTAACTATATTACTCGATTTTCTGCACCCTCATTTAGCATACAAGCTCCTCACGGGTTAGGCCAATCTTCCCGTGGCAGCAACACATTCAACACAAACGCTGACACAGTTGAATTTCAAGTTTTCAACCTTACCTTCTGCAGCATATGGGACAGAGGCACTCCTTGAGTGGTGGGCTTAGAGCAGGAGCACCGTGCTCCGGACCAACATTTCTCTTCCGTGGCTGCATCTTCAGACTGGGGGAGCGGTGGTTATCCCGATAGGAGGCACCCCGTCAGACAGGTTCCACCTCCCGGAGACGATGGATGCTCCCAAGCCCCCAGGGTGATGACTGGGCCCCCCCCAGTCGCTCTCAGTAGGCCAGCACGGCTCCGGGGACCCGACCCCCAGAACCAAATCTGTACTGGCCCGCTCCTTTCCACAGGACGCCACATTTGCCACGTAGGCTAGAACCAACAGCTCTGCCACCACTCTTGTCTATACCGCCTCTCAACAGCCCCGCCGCAGAGATTCTAAGAAATTTGGAAATCTAACAACTTTTAGTTTGTCCAATTAACCTCGCAAGCAACTTCAAGCAAGCAACTTCAAGGTGCAAAGAGAATACGAGCAACATACCTATCACCATGACTCCAGCCGATCACAGACAGGAC